>NW_006400042.1:1442462-1449046 GCF_000299155.1 Elephantulus edwardii | reverse complement strand
ACAGTGCTTGTCAAAGCCAGTTCTGATTAATCTTCTTTGTCAGTGTATCCTTTGCCATTCCCTATCACTCCTCCCTGAGAGAGACTTCACCCTGCACCCCATTGTCTTTCATTTCACAAACTGTCTTTCATCTCACAAGTCTTAGGATGTCTATTACCTACTAATTTGTACTTCCCTTTCCCCTCCTTCCGAACAACTGTAAATTTCCAACAATGAATCTTTTTTAAAATATTTTTTCTATTTTATTTTGGTTTGCTTACAAAAATCATATACATTGTGTTTCACTTACATACATTCCTTCATTCATGTTGTGCTTCCTACAATCATCTCCATAGAATGTGTTTTATAAAACCAATTAACATTGAGCTTTGCCCACTATTACCCCATATTTTCAGGTCCCTACTGGGTCTTTCCTAATTCCTTCTCCCCCTCCCTCTGTCTACCAAACTCTGGCTACCCCATGATTTCCTCCTTTCCTAACCTCAGTCCACCTGCTGCCACCATTTCTTCCCCTTTGGACTTTTGTATACATCTTACTATTTATCTTTCCATTTGCACAAGAATGATCTAATATAGTATTTGTTCTATAATGTACTATAATATAGTATAGTATAGTAATATAGACTGAGGTAGGTCACTGAACATAATGGTTATATATATAGTATTGTGGTTTTTTTTTCTTAAATCACTGCTTCTGAGTACTGCTTACTATTCTGCTGTATGAATGTACCACAATTACTCAATCCATCTGCTTGCTGATGGATATTGGGCTGTTTCCATATTCTTGCTCTAACTCTGCTATGAACACTGGTGTACAAATTTCTATTTGTATCTCAGTTTTCTTTTCATTAGGGTATATTGTGGGATAGCTGGGTCATATGGAGTTTCTATGTTCAACTTTTTTAAGAAATGCCAAACTGCATTCCAGAGTGGTTGTACCATTTTACAATCCCACCAACAGTGCATGAGAGTTCCAATCTCTTCACATTCTCTCCAACATTTACTGCTGGCTGTCCTGCTAAACTTTGCCACTGCTACTGGAATGAGATAGTATCTCCTTGAGGTTTTGATTTGTCTCTCTCTCTCTCCTTTTTTTTTTTAATTTTTTTTATTTGCATCTCTCTTCTTTCCAGTGATGTTTCTACTGGCTATCCGAATGAACTTTCTTTTTTCCCTAAGGTGAAAGTATAGACAATGTTCTTAGAAAAAAATATGCTTCAGAGAGTGAAATAGGTCTTTGAAAGTAAAAAGGTGGAGAATGGCTCTTCCTGTGCATAAATTTTTCTTCAGGATTTTATAATAATGTTCTTATACAATATTTGTCCTTTGGGGATGAACTTATTTGACTCACAATAGTCATCTAAGTACATTTATGTTACATACAGTTTATAAAATTCTTTATTATTTTTCAGTATTGCAGAGTACTACAGTGTATGAATGTACTACTACTACAGTTTCTTTATCCATTCCTTTATTTGTGGACACACAGGTGGTTTCTATCTCTTTATTATTATAAATAATGCTGCAAAAAAATGCTGCAAAAAAGAGGGTTATGTGTATATCCATTTGTATGGCTGTTCTTATTTTTGGGGATATGAATATCGTAGCTAGACTGTTGCAAAACTGGAATTGCTACAAACAGTTTTCTGGAGAAGCATTAAAGTACTTTATATAACACTTGTACTAATTTATATTCCCAACAGCATATGAGAGTTCTAAAATCTACACCAGCATTTGTTCTTTGCTGTATTACTGAATATTGCTGGTTTTGCCAAGGTGAGATGGTATCTCATTACTATTTTGATTTGCATCTTTCTAATACTTAATTGGGCACTAGGTCAATTAGAAGTGTCATGATGGATGGAGAAGAGATTGAGGTTGTTAACAGTTACAGCTTGCTTGGCTCCACAATCAACGTTCTTAACACTAACAGTCAGGAAATCAAAAGACTAATTGCACTGGGAAACTGCTGCTAAAGACCTCTCCAGAATACTTAGAAGCAACAATGTCAGTCAAGAGTCTTTGGTGTGCCCGATCTACTTCATGATTTTCACAATTACTTGTTATGCATAAGAGAGCTGGACAACAACTAAGGAAGACAGGAAAAGAATCGATGCCTTTGAGTTGTATTGCTAGTGAAGAGTCTTGAACATACCACGGACCACCAAGAAAACAAATAGGTCTGTCTTGGAGAGGGTGAAACCAAGATTCTCCATGGAGGCTAGGATTTTGAAGCTCCATCTCACATATTTTGACCACACAGCCAGGAGGGACTGACCACTGCAGAAGGACATCATGCTTGGAGGGGTGAAGGGACAGCACAGGTGAGGAAGACCCTGGATGAGATGGATTGATATAGTAACTGGGGTAATGAGATTAGGGATTTCTAAATCAGTGAGAATGGCTCAGAATAGGGCAGGCTTCAGAGCTGTAGTACAAAGTCACTATGAGTTGCAGGCAACTCAACGGCACATAACAACAACAATAATTTGACTGTGTGGATCATAACAAATTATGGTTATCATTGAGAAAAACAGGAATCTCAGAACACTTAATTGTGCTACTACAAAATCTATACCTAGACCAAAAAGCTGTTGTGTGAACAGAGCAAGGGAATACTGCATGGTTTAAGATCAGGCAGGGTGTTTATCAGGGTTGTATCCTTCTTCCTTAGCTACTCAATCTGTATGCTGAGCAAATAATTCACAAAGCTAGACTGTAAGAAGAAGAGTGTGTGCTGCACTGCAATCCCAGAGGTACGCGGTTCAAATCCACCAGATGCTCTGCAGGAGAAGGAGGGGGCAATCTCCTCCTGTACCAGTCAGATCTGATTTGACGGTACACGTAAAAATAATACAATAAAAATTAAAAAATTTAAAAAAAAAAGAAGAAGAAGAGTGTGGCACCTGGATTGGAGAAAGACTCATCAACAACCTGCATTATCCTGATGACACAACTTTCCTTACTGTAAGTGTGGTGGATATGAAACATTTGCTGTGGAAAGTCAAGGAATATAGCCTTTGGCATGGATTATATCTCAACACCAAGAAGACAAAGATCCTCACGACAGGCACAACAGTCAGCATCATGACAGATGGAGAAAAGATTAAAGCTGTCAGTTACTGCTTGGATCAATAATCAATACACTTAGTACTAGCAATCAAGAAATCCTGAGATGTATTTCATTGGGCAGTCTACTGTCAGAGACTTCTCCAAAATACTGAAGAGCAATGCTGTCAGTTTGAAGACTTATGTGTACCTAATTCGAGCCATGATCTTCTCAATCACCTGCTTGGCAGCAGAGGATGACAAGAATGGATGTCTTTGAGTTGTAGTGCTTGAGAAAAGTACTGAATATACCACGAACTGCCAAAAGAACAGACAGATACACCATGGAGAAAGTGGAGCCAGACTGCCTCTCAGAGGCAAGGATGGTGAAGCTCTTTTGTTTATACTTGGACATGTAGCTAGATTACTCTATTCCTTAAAAAGGGAGCTCATACTTGAAAAGATGGAGGGCACTGAAAGAGAAGAACCTTAATGACATTAACTGAACTGGTAACTTTAGCAATCAGAGATGATAAAAATAGCACAGGACAACATTCAGGTTGGCTATTCATAGGATCACTATGATTTGTACTCAACTTGATGGTACCGAAAAACAATACTTAATGCTGCTACTCAAGTCTGTCAGTGTGTGCTGCTACAATACTGGAAGCTATGCCTCTGGTATTTAAAACAATTATAGGGCCACCAATGGGGGACAAGTGTTATCAGAGTTTCCAGACTAAGATGGATGGAAAACAAAAACTGGACATTCATTTCTGAAATACAAAGCCCTTGGACTGGTGGATCGGAGGGAAGATGGCGGAGGTGGAGAGCACAGTGTGAAGAGCCAGAGGGATAGCAACCTACGTAGAGAGGATACCAGAGAGTACTTTATGCTCCACAGAGACTGAACATCACAGCGTGATGCGAACAGTAGGATATTGAATCAGAACTTTTGCTAATACATTATTTTCGAAGCTTTAATAACCGGAGCCCTGCCTGCCTGCCCTGCAGCAGTCCCGCAGTTGTCCCACCGCGGACCCAGCAAAAGGTGGAATCCACGAGCTGAGCTGAGCTGCACTGAGACTCACCTGAAAGGAAAAAGGTTAGTGGGGAAATTGACTGAATTCTCTTGAGTCCACTAAAACCTGGAGGGTCTGAGGTGCGGCGTGGACAATAGGAACTGAATCATAACTTTTGTCGAAACTTTTAGTATTGGAACTGTGGGAACAAAGCCGCGCAGACTCGGCAAAAACCGGAAGCCACTAGATGAGCTTCTAAGAGACCCATTTGAAAGGAGAAACCTTAGTGGGGAAATTGGCTTATTTCGCTTAAGCTCCACTAAGACCCAGTGGGTCTGTTGCGTGACGTGGACAGTAGACATTTGAATCAGAACTTCTGCTGGAGTGGACTCAGAACGAGCTAATAGCCTCAGGTGCAATCCGGACCACTTTTCGGTTGCACTGGAGATCGGCAAATGCCAGAATTTGCAAGCCGAGCTTCTGAGGGACCCATTTGAAAGGGATAACCTTTGGGGGGAAAGTGGCTGAATTTTCTAAAGCTCCACTAAGGCCCAGTGAGTTTGTTGCATGATGGAGACAGTAGGAATTTGAATAAGAACTTTTGATGGATTAGAGTCGGAACTGTACGAAATCAGCCTGGGTTGCACTCAGGATCAGCAAAAGCCAGAAGTTGCTGGACCCATTTGAAAGGGTAAAGCTTAGTGGGGAAATTGGCTGAGTCCTCTTAAGTCCCACTAAGACCCAGTGGGTCTGTTGTTTGATGTGGACAATAGGAATTCTAAAAAGAAATGTTATTGATACAAATAGTTTTAGGAACCAGAGGATCTTAAACCCATACTGCTTTATGGAAATTTGACTGGTCCTCCTAGGCAGGGGCCACTGGAAGAGGGCACTGGGTAGTGCCACTGGGTAAGGGCCACTGAGTGAGAACTGCTGCCTGGGAGACAGCGGGAACTCGATCAGGGTCCTCAATCGTGAGCACACCTGGGCAACTAACGTCTGAGTGAGGTCCCTCAACTGGTTGACCCACCCTGCTGACTATTTCACCTCCCTGCCTGCCCCACCCCATTTGGGTCCACTCCTGTGACTACACGACCAGTCAGTCAATCAACCTGCCTTTAATCCAGAGCACCTGGATCTGACTTACCTACAAAAGACTGCTCTCACAGGCTCTGAACTGACCTTTTTCTTGAGTTAGAAATTCAGAGAAATTGTCTTCAGATCAAGTTTAAATCAATGTCTCGAAGAAAACAAGCTACTGAAATACAAAGCCCTTGAAAACTCTATGAATGGCATACCTGCATACAGTGCTGGATGATGAGTACCTTATGATGAAAGGCACTCAAAACACATATGGAGAAAAGCTGCCTCTTCAAAGAAGGATCTAACTTAATGATGTGGATGGAGTAAAGCTTTCACCCAGTGAAGGACCTTCATTTACTGGTGCAGTAAGACTCAAAATGAGTAGAAGTAGCTGCGAACATCCACTAATAAATGCAATGTGAACAATAAGTCTAGGAAAATGAAGCACGAATCTAGGAAAATTAGAAGATGTCATAAAATGATGACATATAAAAAATTAACATCCTGGTATTAGTGAGTAGAGATGGACTGGTATTAATCATTTTTAGACACTTATAAGATCTATCATGAAAGAATGGCATCTTAAAGGTGAAAGGTGTTGCCGCCATCATCAAAAATAAAGTTTCAAGGTCCATGCTTAACTGCAATGCTGACTGTGATATAATAGTATGTATAAGCATAGAAGGAAGACCTGATAATGTAACTATTATGCAAATATATGCACTTACCACTAAAGCCACAAATTAAAAAATTCAAGATATCTACTGACTATGATGACAGAAGAAGAACATACTATGGACTGTCAAGAGAAAAATAGTCTGTCCTGAAGACGATAAAACCAGATTGCTCTTGAAGGCAAGGATTTTGAAGCTCTATCTCACATACTTTGTATATGTCATGAGGAACTAGTCACCAGTACTCGGAAAAGGACATCAGGTTTGGAAGTGTGGAGGGTCAGCACAGAAGAGGAATATCATGGATGAGACAGATTGACATAGTGACAGTGGTAATACGGTCAGGTATGCTTGAGACAGTGAAGTTGGCGCAGGACAGGACCAGGTAGCCATTGTTCATAGAGTCACGATGAGTCATAGTCAACTTGATGACATATAACAACAACAATCCCTTCAATACAGATTACATCTCCACATCAAGAAGACAATATTCCTCACCATCAGGCTGATAGGCAACATCATAATACATGGAGAAAAGACTGAAATTGTCAATTCTTTCATCTTGGTTGGATCCACAATAAACACCCTTTGCACCAGTCAAGAAACAAAAAGATCAGTGCATCTAAATTCCAAAATCAATCTCCATAATAGCCTATGTGTTTCCTACTGCCAAAGGGGCCCTTTAGAGTAGTAAGAGAAGACCTTCAACCTGAAATCCACAGCGTCCCTTTTCAGCAGGAAGTAGCTAAGAGAATAC
>NW_006400042.1:1440362-1441518 GCF_000299155.1 Elephantulus edwardii | reverse complement strand
GGAGAAGGACATCATGTTTGGGAGGGTGGAGGGCAGGCGCAGGAGGGGAAGGCCCTCTGGGAGGTGGATTGATTCGGTGACTGGGGCAATTGGGATGAGTGTGTCGGAGACAATGAGATTGGCACAGGAGAGAGCAGAGTTTAGGGCTATTGTACATAGGGTTGCTATGACTCACAAGTGACTCGACAGCACTTAACAACAACAACTGAGGAGTAATGATGTCAGTTTGAAGACCAAGGCACATATGATTCAAGCTATAGTCATTTCAATCACTTCTCAAGCATCTGAGAATTAGACAATGAATAAAGATGACAGAAGAAAGACAGATGGCATTTGAGCTATGGTATTGGAAAAGACAACTGAATATCCCATGGATTGCCAAAAGAACAAACACACATGTTGGAGAAGATGCAGCCAGAGTGTTCCTAGGAGACAAGGATAGAAAAGCTTCACCTCACATACTTTGGTTTGGTGTTAGGAGATGCTCTTCCTTGGAAAGGGACGATATGCCTAGAAAGACAAAGGGTTAGCCAAAGCAAAAAAGTCACTCGATGAGATGGATGGACACAGTGACTGCTGCAATGGGCTCCAGTATGTCTCAAACAATAACACTGGCTCAGGATAGGGCAGGGTTCAGATCTGTTGTTCACAGAGTCACTATGAGTTGTCCTCAACTCAACAGTACCTAACAACAACAATACTATTGCAGTCTGAGATTACTGGACATGAAACCAAGATAGTAATAATAACTGGTGAGAGGAATGCAAAAGCTATAAACGAAAAATGATTGGTGGTTGGAAAATATAGCCTAGTAATCAAAATGAGGCGGGAAATTGTAAAATAGACGTCTGTATAATCAATGATCTATTAATTTCAAATTCCTTTAAAAAAATTTGTGAGTTGTGGAGGATGAAGGGAAGCAGCGGTGGCAGAAGCAGGTTTTTCTGAGAGGGATTTAGGCGGGAGCTAAAAATGATATAATACGTAGTTGACCAATTCAGCAAAGTAGCAGGATACAAGATCAACATACAAAAATCAGTTGGCTTTCTCTACCGTGACAAAAAGAATACAGAGCCAGAGCTAAGAGAAACAATACCTTTCACAATAGCTAATCACAAGATTAAATACTTGGGAATAAATTTAACCAGAAGTACAA
>NW_006400042.1:1428465-1438274 GCF_000299155.1 Elephantulus edwardii | reverse complement strand
AAAAAAGAAAAAAAATGATATAATAAAGTTCAGCAGTTGTCTTCAAGTAGGTGGCTTCTTAGTGAGTTGAAAAGAGCTGTGACACTACAGAATCAGTAGTTGGATAGAGGGCTTCTGGAAGAGGTGAAAAGGGCTGTACACTATAGGAGTATCAGCCAGAATGAAGGCTTCCATGTGAGGCATAAAGTGCCATAACAAAATATCAGTAGAGGAAGGTGTGGTATCACCAACCCTGAGAAGGCTGAGAGCTGTCTTTTACTGAAGTGCAGCCTTCCCAGCAAGGCTGATGGACTCCCTCATTTTGGTACTGTTGGAGACTTATAAAACAAAACAAAATACATGGATTCCAAGATGGCAGCGGCGGAGAGTGCAGTGTGAAGAGCCAGAGGAATAACAAGCTGAATAGAGACGGGCTATTAGAGAGACGTTCATGACACATAGAGACCAAATAAAATAGCACGACGTGGACATTAGGAATCTGAATCAGAACTTTTGTTGGAACAATTAGTTTTGGAGCTAAAGGAACATAAACCCACGTTGCACGCTGAAAGCCACAAGCTGAGCTGCAGTGGGACACATTCGACAGGAGAAAGGTTAGTGGGAAATTGGCTGAATTCTCTTATGCCCCATTAAGACCCTGTGGGTCTGTTGCACAACGTGGACAGTTAGAATTTTAATCAAAACTTTTATTGGAACAATTTGCTTCAAAGCTACAGGAAAATAAAGCCACGCCACAGGCTGTGCTGTGGGTTGCACCATAGATTTGGTCACAGCTGGAAGCCACCAGCCAAGATGCTGTGGGACCCATGCCACAGAAGAAAGGTTGGTGGGATACTGGCTGAGTTCTTTTAAGCTTCACTAATACCCAGTGGGTCTACTGGAATTTGATTTAATTTTTTTGTGTGTCCCAGCTGACGGTTCGCAATTGGACAGGCAAGTAGGATCCTGATTGGGCTTTCCTGGGCACTACTGATTGCCTGGGAGAGCACTCAAGAGTGAGCCTACAGTTGGGAATTTGGCTGAGTTCTCTTGGGCCATGCTGACTGCCCAGATACGAGTGGGCCTGTGGGAATTTGACTGAACTTTCGTGGGCAACACAGACCAGCCAGAAGCGAGTGGGTCAGTGCAAATTTTACTAAGTCTTCTTGGGTCCTGCTGGACCCAGGACCCTGCTCAGGCAGGGGCCGCTGAGCAAGGGAAGTTGAGTAAGGGCTACTGGGAAGGAACCACTGAGTGAGACCACTGGGTGGGAGATGGATAGCTGAAATTTGAGTGGGTATCCCAATTGTGAGCACATTCGGAGAGCTGAGGTCTGAGTGAGGTCCTGTAAGTGGTTGACCAGCCACAGTGGTTGCCCCAGATCCATGCCTGCCTCAACCCCATTCAATTCCACACCTGTGTCTTCACATCCAGTCAATCAACTTGCCTTTAATCTGAAGCATCTTGATCTGACCTACCTATAACAGGCTGCTCTCACAGGTTCTGAACTCACCTTTCCCTTGAGTCAGAAGTTCAGAGAAAAACACAAGTGGAGTAGCTGCCTAACTCCTTTCCACAGGATTGTCTTCAGATCAAGAATATATGAATGTCACAAAGAAAGGAACCTATCCCACACACTACACAAGCACAAAGTAAGCTGTCAACCCCAAAAGGTGGCACAGTATCAATGGATTTCCTGAAGTCAGAAACTCTGATGGAACTTTCTGACACAGAATTTAAAAGAACAATGGTTGAATATTTACAATGGATGAAAGACAAACTAGAAGAACTACAGGATACTACAAGGAAAAACCAGGAGGAGCTCAAAAAAAACAATACAGAGCAATGCAGAAAAAACAAATGAGGCATTAGCAGCCCTGGAAAAACAAGAAACCATGATGCAAAATATAAGGTCCAATGTTTCAGATACTGTCAAAATGATGGGACACATGAACAGAGTTGAAGAGATGGAACACAGAAGCAGTGAAATAGAACATAGAATTGAAAAACAACTATGAGATATCATCTCACCCCAGTAAGAATAGCAAAATAGAACAGCAAGCAACAAATGCTGGCGAGGATGTGGAGAAACTGGAACTCTTATTCACTGTTGGTGGAAATGTAAGATGGTGCAACCATTGTGGAAGGCGGTGTGGTGCTTTCTTAAAAAATTGCAAATAGAGATACAATTTGACCCAGTAATCCCATTACTGGGAATATACCCCAAAGAGACCATGTCTGCCATCCAAGCAGATATATGCACACCCATGTTTATTGCAGCTTTGTTTACAAGAGCAAAGAGTTGGAAGCAGCCTAAGGGCCCATCAACAAGTGAATGGATAGAGAAGCTGTGGTATATCCACACAACAGAATACTATACAGCATTGAAAAACAAGGAACTCATGCAATATTATTCAAAGTGGGTGACCCTGGAGGACATTATACTGAGTGAAATATCTCAGTCACAAAGGGACAAATACTGCATGGTGCCACTGTTGTAGAATGGGTCGGACATCAGGGTGGGTGTATGACAGAAAAAAGTGGATAAATTATGTATATGGTATTGAAACAGATGAGGGAAAGAACAGATTAGAAGTGATATATGATTGAGTATTATGGTTAGCACAGGAATCCAGAATTAAGGTTGCATAGAGAAGTGTACTCAGGGTGGGGGGTGGAGGGAAGGGACGTGGGAATTGTATACTAATGAAGGAATTTTTTTTCTCTCTTCGGAGGGGGAAGCGAGCTGGTAGGGAGGAGTGGGCAGGGAGAAAATTGCAGCAATGAATGAATGGAAATCCAAAATCTCTGTAAAAAAAAAATTTAAATTAAAAAAAAGTGTTTTACTAATAAAGGGATGATTAAAGGGGGATAAAAGAAAAAAGAGTCAGTCATCACTGCTGATGAATTAAATTCACTCTAAAAAAAAAAAAGAAGATAGAATTGAAACCACCACTGATCTGCAAGAGCAAAAAGCAGAATCAAAAAGAAAGGGAAAAGAAGAAAACCTAGGAATAATGTGGGACCCCATCAAGAGAAATAACATGTGCATCACTGGAACCCGAAAAAGGAAGGAGCAAGTAAAGGCACCGAAAAAGATGTGGAAGAATTAGAATACGGGAAAACTTCCCAGGCATAATGAAGAATGAGAAAATATATATTCAAGAAGTGCAACAAACACTATACAAAATAGACCCCAAAAGAAAAACACCAAGGCATATCATAGTTAAATTTTCCATAAAGAAAGGTAGAGAATCCTGAAAGCAGCGAAGAAGAAACAAAGAGTAATCTATAAGGGAGACCAGATAAAAGTGCCAATTTCTCAGCAGAAAACAGACGAGCAAGAAGACAGTAGAAGGACACATATCAAACACTCAAAGAACACAACTGTCAACAAAGAATACTGTACCCATCAAATATGAAGGAGAGATCAAGATATTCCCAGAAAAACAGAACCTACAAGAGTTTGTAAAAACAAGACCAGAGTTGCAAGAAACACTGAAAGATGTCATTCTTACAGAGGTACCACAGAATGCAGCATGGAGCAAAGTAAGTAGCAACAACACCAAAAAGAACTCAACAAAAAGAGAGTAATAAAACCCTGCTTTTCAGTAATCACACAGAATGTGAATGGTTTGAATGCACCTCTGAAGAGAATAGAAGCAGCAGACTGGATTAAAAAAAATCCATGCTGTCTATAAGAGACACACCTAAAAACGAAGATAAAGAAAGACTAAAAGTAAAATGATAGAAAACATGTACTCAGCAAATGGCAACCAGAAAAAAGCAAGAGTAGCTATAATAATCTTCTATAAAATAAATTTCAATGCAAAAATCATTACAAAGGACAAAGAAGAACACAACATAATGCTTAAAGGGTAAATAGAAAAAGAGGGCATAACAAGAATAAATACCTGTGCACCAAAAGAAAGAGCTGCAAAATATACAAAACAATAACCAAAACTGAAAATGAAAATAACACTACTATAGTAGTTGGAGACTTCAATACACCACTCTCAAGAAAAGGTAGAACTACCAGAAAAAAACTCAACAAAGATGCTCAAGAATTAAACCACACAATAAACCAACTCAACCTCATAGATTAATGCACAAAAAAAAAAACCCCACAGTATACCTTCTCCAATGTGCATGGAACATTCTCCAGAATACATCATATTTTATATCACAAGGCAAACATCAATAAATTAAAAAACATAGAAATAATAAAAAGTATCTTCTCAGACAAAAATTATACAAATTAGAAATTAATAACAAGAGGATAAAGGAGAAAAACACCATAGATTTGAAAGCTGAATAACACCTTGTTTGAACATGAATGGGTACTAAAAGAAAAAAAAATGAAATAAAAAAGTTTCTTGAAACAAATGACAGTGAAAACACCACTTACCAAAACCTCTGGGAAATAGCCAAAGCAATAATATGAGGTCAATTTATACCAATAAGCAAACACCTCAAAAGGGAGGAAATAATGACCATTGACTTCTAACCCAACATCTCCAACAAATTGAAAAAGAACAGCAAGAAAACCTGAAACCTTCTAAAATAATTGAAATTATAAAAAATTAAAGCAGTAATAAATGAAATAGAAAACGGAAAAACAATTGAAAAGGAGTGGGTTCTTTGAAATGATCAATAAAATTGACAAACCACTAACAAAAGAAGAAAAAAGACACAAATAATCCTAATAAGATATGAAATGAGCAATGTCATATCAGAACCAACTAAAATAAAAAAGCTAACACTGGAATATTTTCAAAAATTATACTCAAAAAAATACGAAAACCTACAGGAAATTAGCAACCGAACTAATCTGACACCAACCAAAATTGAACACCTGAACATTACAAAAGAAGAAATTGAAAAGGTAATAAAACAACTCCCAGCCAAAAAAATGCGTGAACCAGATGAGGGTTATTTTTGTTTGTTTTAATTTATTTAAATCTTTTAATTTCAAATATTTTATTTCATTACTGTTAATGAACTCTTACAGGGATTTTGGATTTCCATTCATTCATTGTTGCATTTTACTCCCTGGCCACCCCTCCCCCCAGGTTGTGCTTCTCCTTGAAAAGTAAAAGAAAAATTATTTCATTGGTATACAATGCCCAACCCAACCAGATGGTTTTACAAGTGAATTTTACTAAACTTTCAGAGAACTGTCACCAATCCTATAGAAACTATTTCAGGAAATAGAAAAAGAAAAAAAAACATGGAATTCCCAGATTCATTCTATGAAGCAAACATATCCTTGATACTAAAGTCAGGTAAAGACACCACCAAAATCGAAAACTATAAGCCAACATCTCTCATGAACTTAGATGCAAAAATTCTGACTAAAATCCTGGCCAATAGAATCCAACGATACATAAAAAAAAATAATAATAATAATTCACCAAGACCAAGTAGGATTCATAACACATATACAAGGATGGTTCACCATTTAAAAAAAAACAAACAAACAAAAACTACACACACACAACAACAAAAAAAAAACGCAATGTAATTTATCGCATTAACAAAGCAAAGAGCAAAAACCATATGATCCTATCAATTGATGCAGAAAAGGCCTTTCACAAAATCCAACACCTTTTCCTTATTAAAACACTCAACAAAATAGGATTAGATGGGAATTTCTTCAACATAGTAAAAAGTATTTATGCAAACCCGAGAGCCAACATTCTTCTCAATGGAGAGAGATTAAAGGCATTCCCCTTGAGAACAGGAACTAGGCAAGGATGCCCACTATCACCTCTACTATTCAATATTGTATTGGAAGTCTTAGCAATAGCAATAAGGTAAGAGAAGGAAATGAGCGGTATCCAAATTGGCAAGATGGGGATAAAATTATCTCTCTATGCAGATGACTGTTTACTTAGAAAACCCTAACGACTCAGCAAGAGAAGTACTGGACATAGTTGACCAATTCAGAAAAGAGGCAGGATGCAAAATCAACATACAGAAATCAATTGGATTTCTCTACCATGAAAAATAGAATAAAGAACTAGAGCTGAGAAAAACAATAACCTTCACAATAGCTGATCAAAAGATTAAATACTTAGGAGTAAACCTAACCAGAAGCACAAAGGATCTATTCAAAGAAAATTATAAAACATTAGTAAAAGAAACAAAAAGAGAACTAAAGAGGTGGAAGAATATTCCTTGCTCATGGATAGGAAAACTCAATATTGTGAAAATGACAATACTACCAAAGGCAATTTGCACGTTCAATAAAATCCCAATACAAATACCAACTGCATTCTTCAACAAAATGAAAAAGGTAATCTCCAATTTCATTTGGAATGGAAAGAGACCCTGAATAAGTAAAATACTCCTTAAAAAGAGAAACAAGGTATGAGACATATCACTCTCTGATGTCAAATCCTACTACACTGCCATGGTGGTCAAGAAAGCATGGTACTGGTACAATGACAGACACATAGATCAATGGAATAGAATTGAAACTCAGAAGTCAGCCCAAATACCTATTGTCAACTGATCTTTGGCAAGGAGATGAAATCAGTTATGTGGGGAAATAACAGCCTTTATAACAAAGGGTTCTGGCAAAATTGGAAAACTATCTGTAGAAAACTCAAGCAAGATCCACACCTCACTCCATACACAAGAATCAACTCAAAGTGGATTATGGACCTGGGATTAAAACCAAGGACTAAAAACTTCATTAAGGAAAAGCTTAGAAGAACTCTCAAAGTCCTAATCCACAACATAAACAGTCTTCCAAGCATCCTGGGAAATCTGCAACCAGGAGAAGATAAAATAGATGAATGAGAATTTGTAAGAATTAAATCCTGAAGAACAACCAAAAACTTATTCTAACAGGGTAAAATAAAGAAGCCAAAGATTGGGGAAAAATATTTGGTAATAACATGTCAGATGAGGGACTTAGATCTAGAATTAAAATACTTGAGCATCACAACAAGATAAAGGCAAATAACCCAACTGAGAAATGGGCACATGATATGAGCAGACACTTCAATAAAGAAGGCATCCAGATGGCCAAAGCACTGAAGAAAGTTCAAAATCCCTAGCTCCAAGAGAAATTCAAATCAAAACAACTATGAGATATCATCTCACCCCAGTCAGAATAGCAAAATTTAACAGAACGGCAAGCAACAAATGCTGGTGAGATTGTGGAGAAACTGGAACCCTTATTCACTGTTGGTGGGAGTGTAAAATAGTGCAACCACTGTGGAAGGCAGCATGGAACTTTCTCAAAAAGTTTCAAATAGCCAGCCCTGGTTACCAAAAAAAAAAAAAAAAACCAACCAAAAAAAAAAAGTTTCAAATAGAGATACCATTTAACCCAGCAATTCCACTACTGGGAATATACCCTAAAGAAATCAGAACTGCCACCCAAGCAGATATATGCACCCATGTTTACTGTGGCTTTGTTTGCCATAGCAAAGAGCTGGAAACAACCAAAGTGCCTATCAACATGAATGGATAGAGAAGCTCTGGTATATTCAAACAATGGAATACTATGCAGCATTGAAAAACAAGGAACTCATAAAATGTTATGCAAAATGGATGACCCTGTAGGACATTATGCTTAGTGAAAGATCTCAGTCACAAAAGAACAAATGTTCCATAGGGCCACTGTTGTAAAATGTGACTGACAAAAGGGTTAAGGGAAGACAGAAAAGGAGGGGAGAAATGATGTATATTGCACTGAAACAGATGAGGGAGAGCACAGTTTAAAAGGGACATATGAATGGGTATTCTTGTCATTACAGAAATCCAGACTGAAGGCTGCATAGTGGAGTGGAGTGGACTTGGGGGGAGGGATTTCATAACAATCTTTTACTTTTCAAGGAGAAGAGTGAATTGGGGACAGGGAGTGGGGAGGGAGAAAAGTGTAACAGTGAATGACTGGAAACCCTAAGTCTCTGTAAACTTTCACTAAAATTAATTTAAAAAAACAAACAAATCTGTGACTATCACCTAAAAGAATATACACATATCAGTTAATTGCATCTATATAAGGAGACCGTGGAGCAGCTCAGTTATCAGAAGTCAAAACAAAGTTAAAAAAAAATCCCACAATCTCTGTGAAATATAATGTAAATAAATGATTGTATAAAACACAAAGGGCATGCCTGGGAATGTACCTGAAAGAAAGCAGAGCCATCACTGAAACAGATGTATGTACACCCTTGTTTATTGCTGAATTATTCACAATAACAAAGATAAGGAAGTAACACAAGTGCACATCTACTAAGGACTGGATAGAAAAATTAGAGTATATACACAACAGAGAATACAATACAGCACTGAAAAATAATGAAGTTGTAAAGTATTACACAGCAAGGCTGAGCCTGGAGGATATTATGCTGTGTGAAATAACCTAGTCATAAAAGGACAAACACTGAATAATGCCATTGTTAAACAGCAAGACTGACAGAGTAGGTTAAGGGAAATTAGGAAAAGAATTGATAGGTAATAAACATTGCACTGGAACAGATGACATAAAGAACTCTTTAGAAGGTATATATGATTAGGCATTATTATATGCATGACAACAGTCCAGAATAAGAGGTGCACTGCAAAGTGGAAGAGGGGAAGAGGAAGAGAGGGATAGGGGGAAACTGTGCAACAATAAATGAATGAAAATCCAACTATTCTGTAAACTTTAATTAAAATCACAATTTAAATCACAATGACTAGGGAGGACAGGAGAATTGATGCCTTTGAGCTGTGTGCTGGAGAAGAGTATTGAATGTACCATGGACTGCCAAGAAAACAAACAGATTCATCCTGGAGAGGGTTAAACCAGGCTACTCCTTGGAGGCAAGGATTCTGGAGCTTCATCTGACATATTTTGGGCATGTTGCAAGGAGGGACAGGTCCTTGGAGAGGGACATCATGCTTGGAAGGGTGGAGGGACGGCGCAAGAGGGGAAGACCCTCTATGAGATGGATTAATTTAGTGACTGGGGTAATTGGGATGGGTGTGTCAGAGGCAGTGCGACTGGCACAGGATAGAGCAGGGTTTAGGGTTGTTGTACATAGGGTTGCTATGAGTCACCAACGACTCGATGGCACATAACAACAACAACAACAACAGTGCAAAAGAGCAAGGATGCTAGTTTGAAGTGTCAGGCATCCCTGATCCAAGCCACGGTATTTTCAATTACAAGAGCTAATGATCTTGAGCATTTCTTCATGTGTCCTTTGATCATGTGAATGGTGAGGTATCTTTTCATTTCCTCTGTCCATTTCATAACTGTGCAGTCTTTTTCCTGTTGAGCTGTTAAAAGTATTCCTCTATAGACTGTAGAGATGAATTATTCAACAGATATATCACGGCCAAATACTTCTGTCTAATCTAGAGGTACCTAATTGTCTCTTTTTGAGATATCTTGCCCTGTGTATATGCCTTTCATTGCTAGGTATCCAATCGCCTTATTCATTCTCTGATAATTTGTATCTTCAGTTATATTTGATAGTATATTTATACCACAGTTTAGAGATACTATTCTTGTCCCAATTTTTATCTGGTCTTTATAATTTTAGATAATATATACCCAGGTTTCTAATCTAGTTTGGATTTGTGTATATGTTGTGAGATATTAACCTTGTTTCCATTTTCTGCAAATATATGTATGTGTGTGTGTGTATATATATTTGCCAGCATCATTAAAGAAGCTGTCCTTTTCACCCCCCTTTAATAGGTTTCACTTGTCAAAATAATAGCTCTCAAGCAATAAATGCTGGCGAGGTTGTGGAGAAACTGGAACCCTGATTCACTGTTGGTGGGAGTGTAAAATGGTGCAACCCCTGTGGAAAGCGGTA
>NW_006400042.1:1426861-1427421 GCF_000299155.1 Elephantulus edwardii | reverse complement strand
TGCCACCCAAAGGTAATAAAGGAGGTCAGAATTGCTTTCACTGTGGAAAGCTGGGCCACTTCAGTAGACAGTGTCACAGACGAGAGCCACAAATAGGCAAGGGAGTAGAGAGGAAGCTCCCACTAACTTGCTTTCAGTGTGGCTCTGAAGGACACTTGGCCAAGGTGGAAAACATCAGATCCTCGTGGCAGACAGGACTGACAGGCCCCAGCTCCCAGCTGGAAACAAAAGAGGACACTTCAATGATTTAGATCCTCCCAGAAGAGCCGTAGATGAACATTAACAATACTGGTAAGTATATTCATTTTCTCCTGGACACAGAGTCTACAAATTGGTCCTAAAAGCCTTCTGAGGTCCCAACTCTTCTAACTATCTCTTAGTTGTCGGAATGGACGGAAAACCTCATGAGCAGTTCCTTACTTCACCTCTACCCTGCATGTGAACTTCCGAGTTGTAAAACAGCCCAGTGGTAGATGGAATTTGCTCCAGGACATAAGAACAGTAAATGACATAGCTGATCCTCTACATCTTGTGGTTCCTAACCTGTACACTATAATAGA
>NW_006400042.1:1425460-1426442 GCF_000299155.1 Elephantulus edwardii | reverse complement strand
GGGGAGGAGGGTAGAGAAAACAGTGCAACAATGAATGAATGAGAACCCAAACTCTCTGTAAATGTTCATTAAAACTAATAAAATTTAATAATAATTAAAAAAATAGCCCATAAATAAATGTTAAGTCACAAGTAAACTATGCAAAAAGAAACAGACAGAAGAAACCATCAACAATTTTTAAAAAAAAAGGTAAAATGATACCAACTAAACCATTACTGAACAAAAGAGCTGCACTGCCAATTCAAAAGCAGGTGGTTCAAATCCACCTGCTGCTCTGAAAGAGAAAGACAGACAATTTCCTCCCATGTGATGTACAAGCTCCCAAAACCCACTGGAGGGTCAGCTATGAATCAGTTCTGACTCAACAGTTAAGAGCAACAACATGAATAAGTACACTGAGCATGACTGGAATAAATATCCCACTTAAGACAAAAGGAGTAACAGAATAGATAAGAAAAAATGACTCATGTATATTCTATCTACAAGAGACATGTCAAACAAAGAATGACAAAGTCAAAGACCAGGAAAAAATACATAAAGCAAACAATATTAAAAAAAGAGCAGAAGCAAAGCAACTATATCATCTCACCCCAGACAGAATAGCAAACTTTAAGAGAACAGCAAGCAACAAATGCTGGCAAGGTTGTGGAGAAACTGGAACACTTATTCACTGTTGGCTGAAGTGTAAAATGGTGTAACCACTGTGGAAGGCGGTATGGCACTTTCTCAAAAAGTTGCAAATTAGAGATACCATTTGACCCAGCAAATCCTCTACTGGGAAAGAGACCATAACTGACATCCAAGCAGATATATACACACCCATGCTTAATGTGGCTTTGTTCACAATAGCAAGGAGTTGGAAACAACCTAAGTGACCATCAACAAACAAATGGATAGAGCAGCTCTAGCATAGTCACACAATGGAATGCTATGCGGCATTGAAAAACAAGGAACTCGTTTAATATTATTCAAAATGGGTGAC
>NW_006400042.1:1412212-1419281 GCF_000299155.1 Elephantulus edwardii | reverse complement strand
AGGGTGCAACAATGAATGAATGGAATCCCAAAATCTCTGTAGATGTTCATTGAAATGAAAAATAAACAACCTAAATTTAAAAAACAAATGCTTTAGATAGAATATTAAGAGAACCAGAATTATTAACAGCAGCTGGAAAAGGTATAGAGTCATTATACCAAAAGGAATTGTCAGACACAGAAGAATTTTATGAAACAACATATGAGCAAGAGCCTGTTGTGATGAAGGAGGAAGTTCAAGCTGCTTTGAAAGAATTAGCAAAAAATAAGGTCCCAGTTACTGATGGTATACCAATAGACATATTTCAACTCACAGATGCTGCCCTAGATGTGCTCACCAAATTATGCCAAGAAATCTAGAGGACAACCATTTGACCAACTGACTGGAAGAGATCTATATTTGGTCCCATTCCAAAGGGTGATTGACAGAACAGGATGAACAAGGGGGTGGAGGTGGGGGGAAGGACATGGAAATTAAATAGTACTCTGCTTGAACACTACTAGGCAATAGAAGACATTTAAAGACATCGTAAAACAAATTTTAAGTGGCAAAAATATAACAAAATCAATTGAGGAACAGAAAAATCAATGCTCAAAGGTCAACTTATAGCAATAAACACATCAAAAAATAACCAAATCAATACCTTAACATCATAAACTGATAGAGACAGAGCAGCAAGCAAGGTCTACAGTCCCCACTAGCAAGGAAGTAATGACAGCATAAATAAATGCAACAGAAATAAAAATTTAAAAAAATAGAAACTGGTTATTAGAAAGGATTTATAAAATTGAAAAGGACTGGCAAATGCAGCAGAGGAAAAGAAGAAGGAAATGTAAATAAAAAATAGTATGATAATGTCACAATAGAATTCAGTTCCATTTAAAAGAACAAAATAATATGAAGTCTATAACAAATTTAAAACCTAGAGGGAATAGACTTTTTTAAAAATTAATTTTAATGAATGTTTACAGAGACTTGGGTTTCCAGGCATCCATTGTTGCACTTTTCTTCCTGCCTATCCTTACCCCCCCAATTCACACTTCTCCTTGAAAAGTAAAACTCTTTCATTGTTATGCAATCCCTCCCCTCAAGTCCACTGGACTATGTAGCCTTCATTCTAGAATAGACATATTTTTAAAAGCTAACTGTTACCTGAACTAAGACAGACAAAGGAAGAAAATTTAAATTAACACACTACAAAAACACTTATAAAAACACTTCCATTCTAAAAAGTCCCACCAGACAGCTTTACTGGCTAACTTTCTCAAACATTCAGAAGAGAAACTATTTCAGAAAACAGAAATAGAGGGAATACTCCTAAATTCAATATGTTGTTGTTGTTGTTATGTGCTGTCATCTGCAAGTCATAGCGACCTCATATACAATAACCCTCAACTCTGCCCTATCCTGTGCCAATCTCACGGTCTCCGACACACCTACCCCCTTTATCCCAGTCACTGACTCAACCCATCTCATTGAGGGTCTTCCTCTCCTGTGCTGTCCCTCCACCCTCCCAAGCATGACGTCCCTCTCCAAGGACTGGTTCCTCCTTAAAACATGTCCAAAAGAAGTCAGATGGAGCTTCATAATCCTTGCCTCCAACGAGCAGCCCGGCTTCACCATCTCCAAGACAAACCTGTTCATTTTCTTAGCAGTCTATGGTATATTCAATTCTCTTCTCCAACACCACAGCTCAAAGGCATCAATTCACCTTCTATCATCCTTAGTCACTGTCCAGCTCTCTGATGCATAGCAAGTGACTGCAAAGACCAGGGCATATATCAGGTGCACCTTAGCCTCCAGAATGATATTGTTACATTTCAGTACTTTAGAGAGGTCTCCAACAGCCAACTTTCCCATTGCAATACGTCTTTTAATTACTGGCTTCTGGTGCCAAGAGTGTTGACTGTGGAGCTAAGCAAATTAAAGTTGTGAACGATCTCAATCTCTTCACCATCCATTGTGATGCGAATCTTTGTTTTCTTGATATTGAGCCTCAAACCATACTGAAGAAGCAAGCATAACCCTGATAAAAAACTCAGGCAAAGATAACACTAAAAAAAATAAATAAAAATTATAGATGCATATCCTTCATGAAGACAGACACAAAAATTATCATTTAAATTCTAGCCATTAGAATTTTCTTTTATTTTTTTTTATTAATTTAGTTTGTTTATTTTTCATTTCAATGAACATCTACAGAGATTTTGGAATTCCATTCATTCATTGTTGCACCCTTCTCCCCACACCAACCCCTCCCCCCTCACCCTATTTGTTTTTTTTAATCACACATCTTTTTCAAGTGGGAGTTATACCAGGAATGCAAAAACAATGGTTCAGTTGTTGGAATTAACGGAAAACCTCATAAGCAGTTCCTTACTTCACGGCTGCCTTGCAGGAAAACCTCATAAGCAGTTCCTTACTTCACGGCTGCCTTGCAGGAGGACTTCGGGGCTGTAAAACAATCCAGTGGTAGATGGAATTTGCTCCAGGACTTAAGAACAATAAATGACATAGTTGAACCTCTACATCTTGTGGTTCCTAACCTTTATACTATAATAGACAAAGTGCTAGTCAATAGGCCTTTTATTTTAAGAACTACCTTCCCTCTGTAACTTGATTTGGGCCACTATTAGAGCCTCTACTTGGAGTATTAATTAATGCTTTTCAATTTTTGACTCATGTACTTTTAACTTGTTAGTTAAATTTGTGTCTTCTAGGCTGCAACAGTTCCATGATGCATCTTCAAGGATATGAACATGTACGGCTAAGCACAATTGATAACAGTGCATCTAAATTCCAAAATCAATTTCCATAATAGTCTATGTGTTTCCTACTGCCAAAGGGGCCCTTTAGAGTAGTGAGAGAAGATCTTCACCCTGAAACCCACAGCGTCCCTTTTGAGCAGGAAGTAGCTAAGAGAATATGCCGTCCCCTTTTCCTTATGAATCAGGGTGAAGTCTCCTTCAGGGAGGAGTGATAGGGAATGGCAAAGGACACATTGACAAAGGAGATTAATCAGAACTGACTTTGACAAGCACTGTGGGAATGGGACAATTAAAACAGACTTTCAAGGGGGGGAAGAGGAATGAACTGGGGTGGAGGGTGGAGAAAATAGTGCAACAATGAATGAATGGAAACCCAAAATCTCTGTAAATGTTCATTAAAATTAATAAAATTTAATTAAAAGAAAGAACAATGGTTCAACAAAAGAAAACCAAGCCATGTACATCCACATAAAGATAGCAAAGGAAAAGAACTACATACTAACAACAATCAATACCAAAAAAGCACTAGACAAAATTCAACACCCTTTCTGATAAAAACTCTCAAGAAAATAGGAATAGAAATGAAATTCCATACACAATTAAAGCATAGATGTAATGCCAACAGTGCACATCATTCAATGTGGGGAGAGACTGAAAGCATTCTCTATGCAAACAGGGACCAGATAATGACCCACTTTCCTGTCACTCCT
Source organism: Elephantulus edwardii (assembly GCF_000299155.1). Taxonomy (NCBI): domain Eukaryota; kingdom Metazoa; phylum Chordata; class Mammalia; order Macroscelidea; family Macroscelididae; genus Elephantulus; species Elephantulus edwardii. Next base: position 1,415,803 of record NW_006400042.1, on the reverse strand, counting down.
ATTCAATACCACACTGGAAGGTCTAGCAAGAGCAAAAAGGTAAGAAGAAGAAATTAAAGCATCCAGACTGGCAAAGAAGAAAAAACTAACTCTATTTACAGAATATATGATCCAATTACAGAGCTCTGGTCAGTTGCTGCCAACCAAAGTGCAGATAGTTCAATTTCACCAGCTGTTTCACAGAAGAAAAATGGACACTCTTTCATGTTTATTTACAACCTCTGAAAACCAGCTGGAGGGTCAGCTATGAAAAGCTGTAACTGAGTTATCAGTATTTCTCTTTTGAAGACCTAGAAACTTTTGTTACAAGACCCTTGCCTGAGATGGCACTGACAAATGTTTTTGCCCAGTCAGTAGGCTGTTTTTTTAACCCTATTGGTAAATGTTTTTGATGCACACAGGGACTTAATCTTTAGGAGGTCCCATTTGTTCATGTTATCCTCTCATGGTTGTGTATTTTTGGTTGTATTTGCTAGCTCATTTATACTATAAATCTAGGCTTTCTAAGAATGGTCCCATTTTGTCTCTTATGATCTTTATGGCTTTAGTTTTTACCCTTAGGTCTCTCTCTGATTCACCTTAAATTGATTTTTGTGTGTAGTGTGAGACATGGACCCTGCAAGTAGTACTCCAATTTCGCCAGCAACATGTGTTGAAGAGACTGTCCTTTCCAAATTTGATTGATTTTATTTTCTTGTTGACCATAGGTATAGTTGTTGTTAGGTGTTATCTAGTCAACCACGACTCATGTGATCTTTTGCACAATAGCTCTGAACCCTGCTCTTTCCTGGGCCAATCTCACTGTCTCTCACACAACTACCCTCATTACTCCAAATACTGTATCAATCCATCTCATCTGGGGTCTTCCTCTCCTGTACTGTCTCTTCAATATTCTGCCCACATCATCCTTAAGTATCACAACTCAAGGTAAACGTGTTAATTTTTGGGTTCTCAATTCTGTTCCATTTACCTAAATGTCTGTCATTATACCAGTAACACGCTGGTTATTACAGCTGTGTAGTAGGATTTGAGAGTGTCATGCTTCCAACGTCATTTTTGTTTTTCAGAAGTGTTTTGCTTATTTGAGGTCTTTTTCCTTTCGAAATAAACATGCATGCTGTCAAACAGATCATTTGGGAAGCTGGACTTTATGAGGCATAAAGGAGAAATGTAGCATAATGATTGAAGGAAGACTCATCAAAAACCTATGTTATGCATATAACACAACATTGCTTGCTTGTTGAAACTGAGGAGGATCTGAAGTGTTTGTTGCAGAAGGTGAAGGATTGAAGTCTTCAATATGGACTGCATATCAAGATCAAGAAAACAAAGATTCTCCCCACTGGACCAACTGGCAGCAGCACGATAGATGGAGAAGGGATTGAGACTGTTAACAATTTCAATTTGCTTGTTTCCACAATCAACACTCTTGGCACCAGCAATCAGGAAATCAAAAGACGAATTGCATTGGGAAAGTGTGTTGTCAGGAACCTCTCCAGAGTGCTGAAAAATAAAGATGTCAGTCTGGAGACTAGGATGCGTCTAACACAGGCCATGGGCTTCACAATTACTAGCTATGCATCAGAGAGTTGTGCAATGACAAAGCTGACAAGAGAAAACCTGATATTTTTGAGTTGTGGTGCTATAGAACAGTACTGAACATACCATGGACTGCCAACAGAACAAACAGATCTGTCCTTCAGAGGATGAAGCCAGGTTGCTCATTTGAAGCAAAGATTTTTAAAAGCTCCTCACATACTTCAGACATGTTGCCAGGAGAGACCAGTTCTTAGAGAACGACATTATGCTTAGAAGGGTAGAAGGTCAGCACAGGAGAGAAAGACCCTGGATGAGATGGATTGACACAGTAACTGGTATAATGGAGGTAGGTGTGTCAGCGACAGTGAAATTGTCTCAGGATAGGGCAGGGTTCAGAGCTATTGCAATGAGTCATAGTTCACTTAATAACAAACAACAATAATTGCCTTTTCTGTTTCAAACATTAATTTGGTATCTTTAATGGAATTGCACTGAAAATGTAGAATGCTTTTAGAAGGATTGTCATTTTCATTTTAGAACTTGGGTAGCCTCGTGATAAGAAATTGCATGCAATCCAAAAGGCATTTGGTTCGAATGCACCAACTGCTCCGTGGGAGAAGGATGAGCAATCTCCTCCCGAGTGATTAACTGCCACTAAAAATGCTCTGGAAGGTCAGCTATGGGTCATTTCCAACTGGATGGTACTCAACTGCAATACAATCTATGAAGTAGGAACATTTTTCCAATTATTTAGTTCTCTTATTGTTTCTTGCAGTTATATTTTGTATTTTTCTTTATAAATGTCTTCTGTGTCTCTAGTTAGGTTTATTCCCAGTACATCAACTTGTGGTTACCAACAATTCTTGATGTATATTTGCTTATACGTGTGTCATCTGTCTTTTTTAAAACTCAGGAATATTCATTTGGAATTCAAACTATTGGAATTGAAGTTAATTGCCATAAAAAAGAAAAAAAAATATTTTTTCCAAACAGGATTACAGCTATAAGTACAAGGACAAAGCATTCAACACATATTTTAGGGGGATACCATATAATCCAAAATAGCATCACTTCCTAGGGCTGCTCTACAAGGAAGACCACTCTCATGAAATCTTCCTCATTTATACCACAGCTGGGGACTACGCTATAGAAAGTATTACTTTCACAACAGAAGAATCACCATTGTTACAATAAACATCTTTAATTTACCTGAATTTCCAGAACCTGAAACTCAAGATGAAATGTAATCACATGGCAATTTCCTGATAATCTGTATCTCTGTAGAACTTTCTTTGTACCTGTAAATCAGAAAAGTAAACATTTGGGTTATAAAAAGAAAGTTTCTTAAAGTATCTTGTTAAAAATCCTGTGAATCTTTATAATATATACAGATATAATACTATTTCTGCATTAAAAAGTATAGACATGAAGGTAGAAAACAGACTCATCATCATCATCTCATTTACTTCAGGTGGGAGAAGACTCCCAGTTGACCCTCCAGTGGGTTTTTGGAAGCTCCAAGTGTCAGAGGAGGAGATGGCCCATCTTTTTCCTACAGAATCACTAATGGATTATAAAGCCACAGAAGTGTCACCTTAGGTTAGCAGGTAACTCCACACAGATCACACCAGCAGAGCCCTTGTATTTTCTAGTCTTTCTTCCTATCTCTCAACAATATTAATGTGATGTTTCAAGTACTTTTTTTAAAATTAATTTTAATGAAAGTTTACAGACTTAGGGTTTCCAGTCATTCATTGTTATACTTTTCTCCCTGCCCACTCCTTCTGCCCTAATTCAATCTTCTTAAAAATAAACCTATTTCATTGTTATGCAATCCCTCCTTCTAAGTCCACTCCACTTTGCAGCCTTCATTCTGGACTTCTGTATTGACAATAATACCCGATGTCAATCCCTTTCTACAGAAGTGGCACTATGCAGTTTAAATGCACTTAAATGCATAAAATTTACTAATTGTCAGATGAGCGTGATAACCACTACACTACAGAAACACCCAAAATATACTGTGTATATGCAGTTCACTAATTCTTCATA
>NW_006400042.1:1408242-1412112 GCF_000299155.1 Elephantulus edwardii | reverse complement strand
GCGCCACCAGACAGATCAAGATGCAGGCTTTTGCAGTACCCTGTAAGGCTATATATCACGATTTCTGGGAGCTACATTTTCCCCATCTCTAAGAGACACTATTATTCTGACTTTATTACCATTCTTCTGTAGAAAAGGTTGCTATGACTCTGAGCCAACTCAATAGAACCTAATAATTATAGTGTCACTAATAAGGAGTTTTTAGAAAGGTATAATTCTTAAAAAGAATATTCTTTTTTAAAATTATTATTATTTTGTGTGTGTACTGTCAAATCAGATCTGACAGGTAGAGGAGGAGATTGTCCCTCCTTCTCCAGCAAAGCATCAAGTGGATTCTAATTGCACAGCTCTGGGATTGCAGTGCAGCTGCTTGCCAGTAGGCCACCAGGGCTCACCAGAACAGATATTCTTATGGTATACCCTGCCTTCAGTCAAGATTCATCTGACATCTACAATGACGTCCAGGTGCCATGGCCTCTTTTAAACCCAGCATGAACTTCTGGCAGTTCTCTGTTAATGTATTGTTCTAACCATTTTCAGATAATCTTCACTAATGTTTTGTCTGCATGTGATATAAAGATATTGTTCAATAATTTCCACATTCTTTGTATCACCTTTCTTGGGATCAAGAAAGAATAAGGATCTATTCTGATCACCTCGACAGATAACTTACCCTCCAAATTTCCAGGTACAGACTACTGACCACATCCAGGGTTGCCTCAGTTAGTTGAAACATTTCAACTCCATCTATTATTTTTGTTTTCTTATTTTTTTGCCAATGCCTTTAATGCACCTTGGACTTCAACACCAATGGCTCTTGACGATACGCTACTTTGCATATCTCTCCACCCTTCTTTGATGCTTCCTGGATCATTCAAGATTTTACCAAGGGCATCTATTAACATTGCAATTCCAGGCCTGGATTTATTTTTCATTTCATTCAGCTTAAGGAATTCTGAAAACATTTAAGTAAGTTCTTCTGTTTTTATTCTCTCACTCTAGCTCTTTGAACATTGTTATAATACTTTGCTTTGTTGGAGAAGCTAATATCAGCGCAAAACAAGGCCAGGTGCTGATTGTAGAACAGAACATCATGTGCATGTCACATTAAGGATGAAAAAAATAAAAGCAAGTCCATGAGAATGAAAATATCATCTTGAGTCTATCCCACTCGAATTAAAAAAAAAATATCTTAAGAATGGTTGTGAAGCACTGAACTCCAATGATCAAAAGCAAGATGACTTGTGGAATGATATCAAGGATATCGTCTATGAAGAGAACAAAGAAGGAGAAGAAAGGAAAAAAATGAAATGAATGTCAGAATAGAACCTTAAAATTACAATAGAGGGAAGAAATATTAAAGAAAAAACCTGAGGAGACTTTAAAATGCAGCTCAAGACAAAGCAAAGTATTAAAACAAAAATGTGCAGAGACCTAGAATTCAAAAATAAAAAGGGATGAATGTGCTCAGTTCAGAGAAACACGCAAGTGGGGTATCTGCCCAAAGGATCTCTAGACCATTGACTTCAGATCAAGAACATATCAATGTCTCAAAGAAAGCAGGCTATCCCACACAATACACAAGAAAAAGAAAGATGTCACCCCCAAAGGGTGACAAAGTATCAGTGTATTTCCTGAAGCCGGAAAGTCTAATGGTACTTTCTGACACAGAATTTAAAAGAGGAGTGATTGAATATATTCAATGGATGAAAGACAAACTTGATGAATTGCAGGATACTACAAGAAAAAACCAGGAGGAGGTAAAAAACCAATGCAGAACCTTGCAGAGAAAACAAACGAGGCATTAGCAGCACTGGAAAAACAAGAATCCACTATTCAAAATACAATGTCCAATGTTTCAGATGCTGTCAACATGATGGACAGACACGTGAACAGAGTTGAAGAGATGGAACACAGAACTAATGAAATTGAAGACAGAATTGTCACCACTGATCTGCTAGAGCAAAAAAGCAGACTCAAGAAAGAAGGAAAAAGAAGAAAACTTAAGAATAATATGGAACATCATCAAGAGAAATAACACACACATTATTGGGATCCCAGAAAAGTAAGAAGCAAGTAAAGGCACAGAAAAAGTTATGGAAGAACTACTAGAGGAAAACTTCCCAGGCATAATGAAGAACGACAGAATATATATTCAAGAAGCTCAGAGAACACCATATAGATTAGACCCCAAAAGAAAAACATCAAGGCATATCATAGTTAAATTTGCCAGAACCAAAGAAAAGGAGAGAATCCTGAAAGCAGCAAGGGAGAAACAAAGAGTAACCTATAAGGGAGAAAAGATAAGTTTAAGTGCCAATTTTACAGCAGAAACCACGCAAGCAACAAAGAGAGGAAGGACATATATCAAACACTCAAAGAATACAACTGTCAACCCAGAATACTGTACCCAGCAAAACTATCCATCAAATATGAAGGCGGGATCAAGATATTCCCAGAAAAGCAGAACTTAAGAGAGTTTGTAAAAACAAGACCAGCTTTGCAGGAAAGACTCAGAGATGTCCTTCTTACAGACATACCAGAGAAAGCCACATGGTCCAAAGTAACTAGCAACAAAACCAAAAAGACCTCAATGCAATGATACCAATAAAACCTAGCCTCTCAAAAGTCATACTGAACATGAGTAGTTTAAATGCACCACGGAAGAAAAAAGAGAAGCAGATTGCATTAAAAAACAAAATCCAACAATATGTTGTCTACAAGAGACGCACCTGAAAAATGAAGATAAAGACAGGCTAAAAATAAAAGAGTGGAGGAAAATGTACCAAGCAAATGGCAACCAGAAAAAAGCAGGAGTAGCGATATTAATATCTGAAAAAATAAATGTCAATGTAAAAACAATCACAAAGGACAAGAAAGGTCATTACATAAAGCTGAAAGGAACAATAAAACAAGAGGACATAATAAATATCTATGCACCAAATAAAAGACCAGCAAAATACATAAAACAAACATTAAAAAAAAAAGAAAAAGGAAATAGACAACACTACGATAGTGCTTGGACACTTCAATATACAGTCTCAAGAAAAGATAGAATTACCAGAAGAAATCTCAACAGAGATACTGAAGAATTACACTACACTATAAACCAAATTGACCTCATAGATATTTATAGACTAATGCACCCCCAAAAACCACAGCATCCCTTCTTCTCCAATGTGCATGGAACATTCTCTAGAATAGATCACATTCTAGGTCACAAGGCAAGCATCTATAAATTAAAAAACATAGAAATAATACAAACCATCCCTTCAGATAATAATGCCACAAAATTAGAAATTAATAATAGGATGATAAAGGAGGGGAAAAAACATACATTTGGAAGCTGAACAACACCCTGCTTGAACATGACTGGGTATTAGAACAAATAAAAAATGAAATTAAAAAGTTTCTTGAAACAAATGACAATGAAAACACCACTTACAAAACCTCTGGGAAGCAGTCAAAGCAGTCAATTTATAGCAATAAGCAAGCACACCAAAAGGCACGAAAAACAGACGATTGGTGCTCTAACCCAATATCTCCAGCAAATTTGAAAAAGAACAGCAAGAAAACCCGACACCTTCTAAAAAAAGTGAAATTATAAAAACTAGAGGAGAAATAAATGAAATATAGAAAACAGGAAAACAATTGAAACCATCAACAAAACTAGGAGTTGGTTCTTTAAAAAGGTCAACAAAATTAACTGGATAAAATCTGTTTACTGCATTGAAAACATTGAGGGAGAGAATAGTTTAAAATTAATATATTTTAGGACATTATGATTATCCTAAGAGTCTGGAATGAGGGCTGCAGAGTGGAGTATACCTGGGGTAGGGGTGAGGATGTGTGGGGTGGGTGAGGATGTGT
>NW_006400042.1:1402185-1407382 GCF_000299155.1 Elephantulus edwardii | reverse complement strand
GGGATGGGAGTGTCAGAGACAGTGCAATTGGCACAGGACAGAGCAGAGTTTAGGGCTGTTGTACATAGGGTCGCTATGAGTCGCAAGTGACTTGATGGCACATAACAACCACAACAACAACATGCAAGGATGGTTCAACATAGGAAAAACCATTAGTGAAATTCATCACATTAACAAAGCAAAGAAAAAGAAGCAGAGGATCCTATCAATTGATGCAGAAAAGGCCTTTTCACAAAATACCTTTCCTGATTAAAACACTCAACAAAATAGGATTGGAGGGAAATTTCTTCAACATAGTAAAAAGTATTTATAAAAACCCAAGAGCCAACAGTCTTCTCAATGGAGAGAGGTTACAGTCATTCCATTTAGAACAGTAACTAGGCAAGTATGCCCACTATCACCTCACTTATTCAATATTGTTTTGGAAGTCTTAGCGATAGCAATAAGACAAGAGAAAGGGAATAAAAGGGATCTAAATTGGCAAAGAAGAGGTAAAATTATCTCTCTATACATATGATATGATAGTATACTTAGAAAACGCTAAAGACTCAGCAAGAGAACTCCTGGACACAGTTGACCAATTTAGCAAAGTGTCAGGATACAAGATCAACATACAAAAATCAGTTTAATTTCTCTGCAGTGACAAAGAATACAGAACCCGAACTAAGAAACACAGTACCACTCAAAATAGCTAATCAGAAGATTAAACACTTGGGAATAAATTTTACCAGAAGCACAAAGGATCTATTCAAAGATTATTACAAAACATTATACAAGAAACAAAAAGAGACCTTGAGAAGTGGAAGAATATCCCTTGTTCATAGATAGGAAGACTCAATATTGTGGAAATGGCAATACTACCAAAGGCAATTTACACATTTAATGCAATCCCAATACAAATACCAATCCCATTCTTCAACGAGATGGAAAAGGCAATCTCCAGTTTCATGTGGAACGGAAAGAAGCCCTGAATAAGCAAAGCACTCCTTCAAAATAGAAGAAAGGTAGGAGGTATCTCACTCCCTGATTTCAAATCCTACTATACTGCTGTGGTGATAAAGACAGCATGGTACTGGTACAATGACAGACACATGGATCCATGGACTAGAATTGAGAACCCTGAGATCAGCCCATCTATCTATGGTCAACTGATTTTTGACAAGGAGATAAATCAGTTAAGTGGGGAGACGACAGCCTTTTTAACAAATGGTGTTGGCAAAATTGGAAAATTATCTGCAAAAGACTCAAGCAAAATCCACATCTCACACCATATACAAAAACCAACTCAAGGTGCATCATGGACCTAGGACTAAAATCAAGCACTATAAACTTCATTACAGAAAAGCTAGGAACAACACTAGAAGTCCTAATCCACAACATAAACAGTCTTCCAAGTATCCTGAAAAACCTACAACCAGGAGAAGATAAAATAGATGAATGTAATCTTCTAAGAATCAAATCCCCATGCACACCCAAAAACTTCTCCAACAGATTAAAAAGGGAAGCCACCAACTGGGAAAAGTATTTGGTCATGACATATCAGATAAAGGACTTATATGCAGAATTTATAAAATACTTGAGCACCACAACAAGATAAAGATGAATAATCCAATAGAAAAATGGGCACAGGATATGAACAGGCACTTCACCAAAGAAGACAGATAGCTAACAAGCACATGAAGAAATGTTCAAAATCCCTAGCTCTAAGAGAGATGCAAATTAAAACAGCAATTATCTCACCCAAGACAGAATAGCAAAATTTAACAGAACAGCAAGCAACAAATGCTGGCAAGGTTGTGAAGAAACTGGAACCCTTATTCACTGTTGGTTGAAGTGTAAAATGGTACAACCACTGTGGAAGGCGGTATGGCACTTTCTCAAAAAGTTGCAAATAGAGATACCATTTGACCCAGCAATTCCACTACTGGGAATATACCCCAAAGAGACCATAACTGACATCCAAGCAGATATATGCACACCCATGTTTACTGCGGCTTTGTTCACAATAGCAAGGAGTTGGAAACAACCTAAGTGCCCACCAACAAACAAATGGAGAGAGAAGCTGTGGTATATTCACACAATGGAATCCTACGCTGAATTGAAAAACAAGGAACTCATGCAATACTAATGGGGGAGGGTTAGGAGGGGAGAAAAGTGCAACAATGTATGAATGGAAATCCAAAGTCTCTGTAAATTTTTACTTAAATTAACAATAAATTTTTTTTAAAGGTGGGGGAAAGAGCCAATGATCATGTAGAAAGATGTTCATGCCACACTGAAGGTACTGGCAAAAAATAAGGCCCCAGGAACTGATGGGATACCAATTGGCAGGTTTCAAATGACATATGCAGACCTGGCTGTGGTCACTATTTTATGCCAGGAAATTTGGAGGACGGCTGTCTCTCCAACTGACTGGAAGAAATCCATATTTGTTCCCATTAACAAGAAAAGTGATCCAACAAATGTGGAAAACATCAAACAATATCATTAAGATCACATGCAAGCAAAATACTGTTGAAGTTGATTCAAAATCAACAGGAACAGTACTTAGAAAGAGAACTGCTAGACGTTCAAGCTGGATTTTGAAGAAGCTGTGACACTGTTGATGGATCCTGGCTGAAAGTAAAGAACACCAGACATTAGTAAATCTATGATTTACTGACTATGTAAAAGGTCTATGAATCATAACACCTTATGACTAATACCAAAATGAAAATGAATCCAAGAACACTTAATTTCACTCATACAAAACCTATACTTAGGCCCAGAAGCTCTTGTGAGAACAGACCAAGGGAACACCATTGTTGTTGTTGCCTCTGTTCTATGCGGAGTCACTTGGGATGTGACTCACAGTGACACTATGTACAACAGCTCTGAACCAAGCTCAATATTGAACCAACTTTATCATCTCTGACACACCTACCCCCATTACTCCAGTCATTGAGTCAATCCATCTCGTCCAGGGTCTTCCCCTCTTGCGCTCTCTACCCTTTCTTACAAGCATGATATCCCGACCCCTCTTGCGCTCTCTATCCTTTCTTACAAGCATGATATCCCTAAGGAGTGGTCCCTCCTTGCAACATGCCCAAAATATATCAGATGTAGCTTCAAAATCCTTGCCTCCAAGGAGCAGTCTGGTTTTACTCAATTCAAGACAAATTTATTTGTTCCTTTAGCAGTTCATGGTATATTCAAAACTCTTCTCCAGTAGAACAACTCAAAGGCATCGATTCTTCCTCAGCTATCATCCCTAGTCATTGTCCAGCTCGCTGATACATAGTGTAATTGTGAAGACCATGGCTGAATTAGGCACACCTTAGTCTCTAGATTGACATCACTGTTCTTCAGTACCCGGAGAGGTGTTTTTTTATCTTTTGCTTTCCTGGATGCTGGTACCAAAAGTGTGATTGTAAAGTCAAGCAAACTGATAAGAACAATAAATGACATAGTTGAACCTCTACATCTTGTGATCCCTAAGCGTTATACTATATTAGACAAAGTTCTAATCAATAGGCCTTTTATTGTAAGACCTACCTTCCCTCTGTAACGTGTTTGGTGCCACTATTAGAGCCTCTACGTGTAATATTACTGCTTTTCAATTTTTGACTCATGTACTTTTAACTTGTTAGTTAAATTTGTGTCTTCTAGGCTGCAACACTTCCATGTTACATCTTCAAGGATATGAACATGCACGGCTAACCACAACTGATAAGAGTGCATCTAAATTTCAAAATCAATCTCCATAATAGTCTATGTGTTTCCTATTGCCAAAGGGGCCCTTTAGAGTAGTGAGAGAAGATCTTCACCCTGAAACCTACAGCGTCCCTTTCCGGCAGGAAGTAGCTAAGAGAATACGCCGTCCCCTTTTCCTTATGAATCAGGGTGAATTCTCTCTCAAGGAGGAGTGATAGGGAATGGCAAAGGACACACTGACAAAGGAGATTAAACAGAAGTAGCTTTGACAATCACTGTGGCAATTGGACAATTAAAAGACTTTCAAAGGGGAAAAAAGAAGAACAAACTGGGGAGGAGGGTAGAGAAAACAGTGCAACAATGAATGAATGAAAACCCCAAATCTCTGTAAATGTTTATTAAAATTAATAAAATTTTTTTAAAAAGTCAAGCAAACTGAAGCTGTTAACAATCTCAATCTCTTCACCATCTATCAAGATGCTGTCAATTGGTTCAGTGGTAAGAATCTTTGTTTTCTTGATGCTGAGCTTCAATCCATATAGAAGGCTGCAGTTCTTGTCCTTCTGCAGCTAGTACTTCAGATCCTCCACAGTTTTGGCAAGCAAGGTTGTGTCAACTGTTGTTGTTAAATGCCGTCGAGTCATAGACAACTTATAGCATCCCAACGAACAAAAGTGCATGACTTTCATCCTTTCTCCAGGCTCACTGGGTTTCCAGAGGCGATCTGTTTACAGAAGTGGATGCCACTCCTGCTTCCAAGTTTGTTTCAACCAGGGAGCGCCACCAAACACTGTCCACCGTGGGTAACAGTTATTGCATTTGACACATCAGTTTCACTGTGTTCTGTAACCACAAGTTACCTCTGTGTGGCAAGTGGACACACCAGGGCTATAAGACCTAGAAGACTGTTTGAAAAAAAACAATGAAAAACACACCTTAGGGTCATGGATTACAGTCACCCACCTTTGGCTTGGTAACATCGCTTTCGGTCCATTAGGCCAACAGGTCTCTCTCTGTGTTGTTAAGTGCCATCAAGTCATAGGTGACTCATAGCAACCCTATGAACAAAAAGTGCTTGACATCTGCATGCGCAACTTACATCATTTCTCCACCTTCATAGGTTTTGGGAGGCAAGCTATTATGGAAGTGGATGCCACTCCTGCTTCCAAGCTTGTTTCAACCGGGGAGTGCTCCCAAACACTGTCCACCGTGGGTAACTGTTACCGCATTTGACACATCATTGTCATCTGTTGTTGTTGTTATTGTTAAGTGCCGTCGAGTCACAGGTGACTCATAGCGACCCTATGAAGGAGAGTCCTCAGTGCTTGGATGTCTCTCATCCACTCTCCAGGTTCACAGGGTTTTCAGAGGCAAGCTATTACGGAAGTGGATGCCACTCCTCCTTCCAAGCTTGTTTTAATCAGGGAGCTCCACCCCACTAACACATTTGACACATCAGTGTCACAGTGTTCAGCCTCACAGCAACCACAAATGACCGCTGTAC
>NW_006400042.1:1392793-1401610 GCF_000299155.1 Elephantulus edwardii | reverse complement strand
GGAAGCAATGTTAGTTTGAGGACTAACTTATTCAAGCCATAGACTTTTCAATCACTTGCTATACTGCTGAGAGCTGGACAGTGAATAAGGATGACAGAAGAATAATTTATGCCTTTGAACTGTGGTGTTGAGGAAAGAGTATAGAATATCCCATGGAGTGGCAAAAAAACAAATAGAAATGTGTTCAAGAAGATGCAGAGTGTTCCTTGGAGGCAAAAATGATGAAGCTTTTCCTTTCCTACTTCAGGCATGTTGCTAGGTGTGGCTATTCTTGGAGAGGGTTATCATGCTTAGGAAGGTAGAGGCTTGGCGAAAGAGGAAGACTCGTGACCAGGTGTCAGGTGAACTGACACAGTGACTGTGGCAAAGAGCTTGAGGGTGTCGGAGACTGCGGGGATAGCACAGTGTAGAACAAGGTTCAGATCTGTTGTTCATAGGGTCTTATACGTTGTACTTGACTTGATGGCACCTAACAACAACAAAACCACCAGAGTTTCCTAGAGAGGAAGGGAGGGCAAGTATAAAATTAATGGATAGGAAATGAACACTTTATTGGAATATGGCAAAGGAAGATGAAATGCACAATCAGATACTGTGGGTATTGTAATTAACAATGTTGTTGCTGTTATGTGCTGTTGAGCTATCCTATGCCAACCTTATTATCTCTGTCTCATCAAGGGTCTTCCTCTCCTGTGCTATCCCTCCACCCTCCCAAACATGATGTATCTCACCAAGGACCTCCTTGTAAAATGACCAAAGTATGTCAGACAAAGATTTAGAATCCTTGCCACCAAGGAGCAGCCTGGTTTCATTTTCTTCAGGACAAACCTGTTTGTTCTCCTAGCAGTCCACTGTATATTCAGCACTCTTCTCCAGCACCACAGCTCAGAGGCATCAATTCTCTTTGTATCATTTCTAGTCATTATCCAGCTCTCTGATGCATAGCAAGCAAACCTTAGTCTCCAGACTGACATCATTATTCTTCAGTATTCTGGAGAGGTCCCTGACAGCCAACTTTCCCAATACAATTCATCTCTTGATTTCCTGGCTGCTGGTACCAAGACTGTTGACTGTAGAGCCAAGCAAACTAAAACTGTTAACAATCTCAATCTCTTCACCATCCATACTGATGCTGCCAATAGTACCAATGGTGAGAATTTTGTTTTCTTGACGCTGAGCTTCAATCCATATTGAAGGCTGCAATCCTTGACCTTCTGCAGCAATGCTTCAGGTCCTCCTCAGTTTCAGCAAGCAGGGTTGTATCATCTGCATAACACAGGTTGTTGACGAATCTTTCTCCAATCCTGATGACACAGCCTCCTGGATGATCTGTTCTGCATATAGATTGAAAAGGTATGAAGACAGAATACATCCCTAGTGTACACTCTTCCCGATTTTGAACCATGCAGTGTCTCTTTGCTCTGTTCTGACAACTGCCTCCTGCCTCATGTATAGGTATCATGTAAAACATAATCAAATGGTCTGGGATTCCCATTCTTCTAAGAGTCAGTCACAGTTTGTTGTGATACACACAGTAAAATGTCTTTGCATAGTCAATGAAACACAGACATTTCTATGGTACTCTCTATTTTCAGCCATTTCACACTAGCTGTAATATCCCTAGTACCAAAGCCTCTTCTAAACACAGCCTGCACTTCTGGCAGTTCTCTGATGACATGCTGCTCCAGTCATTTTTGCATAATTTCAGCAGAATCTTTCTTACATGTGATGTTAATGATATTGTTCAATAATCACCATACTCTGTCAGGTCACCTTTCTTTGGAATGGGAACAAACATAGATTTCTTCCAGTCAGTTGGCTAAGTGGCTGTCCTCCAGATTTTTTTGTACAACTTGGTGAGCACGGCCAAGGCAATGTCGTCTGTTTGTTGAAATATGTCGACTGGTATGCCATCAATTCCTGGAGGCTTGTTTTTTGCCAATTTTTTCAGAGCAGCTTGAATTTCCTTCATCACCAAAGGCTCTTGTTCATATGTTGTTCCATTAAATTATTCTGTGTCAGCCAATTCCTTCTGGTACAGTGACTCTGTATACTCCTTCCATCTTCCTTTAATGCTTCTTGAATCTTTTAATATTCCTTAAATATTACCACTCATGGCTTGAATTGTTTTTTCAATTCCTTCAGCTTAAGAAATATTTAGCGAGTTTGGCACTTTTCATTTTCTAACTCCAGCTCTTTGCACATTTCTTTATGATAATTAACAAGATGGAACAGAATATGAATGATTGACTTTTAAAATGGGTTTAGGAAAGGTTCACACACAGAATCCATATTGGAGGATTAGCAGTATGAAAAAAGGAAGGAAAGAAGACAAAAAATTAGTAAGCAGATAGGTTGGCTGATGAGGAAGGTAATTTACAACAGGAGTTTGAGGAAACACTGTCATTAATTGCATTCATAAATTGCAATTAATTATATAAAACAAAATGTATATGAATAATTGAATGAAACATTTTTTAAGACTATTACGTATACTGTAATGTTCAATATTATGCTGGACAAACAACTCTACCACAATGATACTTTCAAATAGTTATCTAAAAATGTAAGCTTCCACAACATTCCAAGATTAAAATAAATGCTTACTTACTTTCCTTGGCCTTCTCCGTGTTTATTAGGTCCTCTATTTTCTTCGAATATTTTTTAATTTTAATGCCAGTAAGGGTACTTTGCAGTAAACATTCTGATTTTAAAAGTCCAAGCTGTCTTCTCAGATCTTCTGATGACTCCCATCCTTCTTTCTTTGATTGGGACATATTTAAATTATTTCCTAAAATGCAAATGTCAGAAATAATTACTCAAATTGTAGAATTCACTACTAAGTTTTCACTTAATGTACCCAATCTTCTCCAAACCATTCTAATTTTGTCCCTGTAACTCTCTGTCCACCAAAACTTCACAAAGATTTTTTTCAAAACCAGTATGTTTACACACAGTAAACTTTAACATCAACACCATAAAAAGTAAAATACAGCCAAATTATTGTAACCTATTTCTATATAGTATAAGCACCTTAAATTACAACTATCATATTTTTGCAAAATTAAAATGTCAGTTATTATCTGGGAATTTCCAATCTTAATGTCTAATAATTCTAGATAACTCAAATTAAGTCAAGAAATATTTCTAAATTAAAATTAAACCTAATTAACACTAGGTTACATATGTTGTTGTTGTTGTTGTTATGTGCGGTCGAGTCGCCTGCGACTCATAGCGACCATATGTACAACAGCCCTAAACTCTGCTCTGTCCTGTGCCAATCGCACTGTCTCTGACACTCCCATCCAGATTATCCTAGTCACTGAATCAATCCACCACATAGAGGGCCTTCCCCTCCTGCGCTGTCCCTCCACCCTCCCAAGCATGATGTCCTTCTCCAAGGATTGGTCTCTCCTCACAACATGTCCAAAGTATGTCAGATGGAGCCTCAGAATCCTTGCCTCCAAGGAGCCACCCAGTTTAACCCTTTCCATGGCAAATCTGTTTGTTTTCCTAGCAGTCCATAGTATTCTCAATACTCTTCTCCAGCACCACAGCTCAAAGGCATCAATTCTCCTTCTATCCTCTTTGGTCATTGTCCAACTCTCTGATGCATAACAAGTGATTGCGAAGACCATGTCCTGTATCAAACGCACCTTAGTCTCCAGGGAGACACCATTGCTCTTCAGTACTTTGGAGAGGTCCCTAACAAGCAACTTTCCCATGGCAATGAGCCTTTTACTTTCCTGGATACTGGTGCCAAGACTGTTGACTGTGGAGCCACGCAAATTAAAGCTGTGTACAATCTCAATCTCTTCACCATCCATCCTGATGCTGCCAATTGATCCAGTGGTGAGAACCTTTGTCTTCTTGACATTGAGCCTCACATAGGTAAAATTAATTTCTAAAATTAATAAACATCATAAAGGACTTCACTACAGGGAGCACTCTCAGAAAATCTAAAAATATAAGGAGTGATTGTTATAAAACAAAATGTCCATGAATGGAAAAAAAAATAACGGGATGAAAATTTCCAATAGAAATAGGGTGATCTCTTTAAGAAACCCTACAGCCAAATATTTCTCATTGAAAACATATTTGCTTTCCTTTTCCTAAAAAGTAAAACTTAGATGATAATAGCCCTTAACCTCTCCTCATCCTTTTGCTAACTCCTCAGAGGGGCCCTGAGAGTAGACTGTGCAACATGTCAGGGACATTGCCCTCCTCTGAAGACTTACAAGCAGTATCTGGTGTTTTTGTTTTGATTTTCTCTCTCCCTTATACTCTATGCTACAATGTTGACTTCTGCTACCTTAAAACATTCTTTCATGGGATATGCAACATATCCTAATTCAGCTTTTTATATTTGTACATCCTCTGTTGTTTCTGCCTCTTGCCATCCCACTCTGGCTTCAACTCTTTCAAACACGCATATCTCATTCCAGAGCAATGTGTGAGGTCCTATCTCCTCTCAGCAGGCAGTAACTCCTAAAATATACCTACCACCATTTATTTCCTCTTCATGCCTACAGCTTAACACTACGACTAAGGTGGGCACCATATCCCTCCCCAGCTCCACACCATCCTGATAATCAGTTGTAACTCAGACAGCTGTAATCCACAGCATGATCACTGGTTGAGTTTTGGAAGTAGATTAGGGGCCTTTCTTCCTATTCTTTGTCTGGAAGCTCACGTGAAACCTGTTCAACTACTCCACAGCATGTAAGCCATGACTGAAAGACAAGTGGTAGCTACACCTGATATATACCAGCTGAAAATCAAACCTAGATCTCCCAAATGAAATGCAAGAATTCTAACACTGAACCACCAAAATAGAAAATACACTATCTCTAAGTAAATGTCACCTCACAGCAACTGTACATGACAGACATAGCTGTCTGTTGGCATTACTAGGGCTATAATCTAGCTATATGAAGGTATGCTACCACATCTTTGTACAGGAGCTGGGAAGGTTGAACTGTCAACTTTAAATTTGTGACTGAGTGCTTAAATACTGTCACAAAAGAACAAATATTACATAATGCCACTGATGTAAAGCGGGACTGACATTGGGGGGGAACTAAGAAAAGAGGGGATAAATAATGCATACTGCATTGAAACAGATGAGGGAGAGAACTATTTAAAAGGGATATATGATTAGGTATTATTGTCATGACAAGAGTCCATAATGAAAGCTGCACAGTGGAGCGGACTGTAGGAAGTGGGGTATTGTATAACAATGAAAGAATTTCTTTTTACTTTTCAAAAAGAAAAGTGAACTAGAGGGACAGGTGGGCAGGGAGGAAAGTGTGCAACAATGACTATAAATCCAACATCTGTGTAAGCTTTGATTAAAACTAATTTATAAAAAAAGGTTTAGGATTCCAAGATGGTGGCAGTGGAGAAAGAGTGTGAGGAGCTGAAGGAGCAGCAGGCTACATAGAAATGGGCCACTAGAGAGACAATCACGGCACACAGAGACTGACGTGGGACGTGGACAATAGGAATTAGAGTCAGAACTTTCATTAAAATAATGAGTTTGGGAGCTACAGGAACATCAAGCAGCACCACAAGCCCCAGCTGAAGCTGGTAGTCGCCAGCTGAGCTGCTTTGTGACCCATTCACGAGGAGAAAGGTTTGTGGGAAATTGACTGAATACTCCTAAGCCCCACTAGAAGCAAGTGGGTCTTCTGGAATTTGACTGAGTTTTCAACTGCTCCAGCTGACCGCGCAGGAGAGCACCCACAAGCGAGCTGCCAGTGGGAATTTGGATGATTTCTCTTGGGCACCGCCCACTGCCCACGTTCAGGCAGGTCAGTGAGGATTTAATTTCGTTTTCTTGGGCACAGCCAACTGCCCAGGGGAGTGGACGGGAGCTAGCGGGCGGGTGGGAATTTGACTGAGCTTTCATGGACAATACAGACCAGTGAGAGGTGAGGGGATCGGTGGGAATTTGACAGAGTTTTCTAGGGTCCCACTGGACGGGCCGCAGGGAGAGGGCACCTGGATGAGGGCAGCTGGGCAGCTGAGCGAGAGCTGCTGGGTGGGAGACAGACACCTGGAATTTGAGTAGGGACCCTACTCGTGAGCACACCTATTGTTTTTGTTGTTATTGTTATGTGCCATCAAGTGACTTGCGACTCATAGCGACCCAATGTATAAGAGCACTAAATGCCATTCTATCCTGTGCCAACCTCGTCATCTCAAACACACTCATTCCCACCACTTGAATCACAGAATCGATCCATCTCTTCAAGGGTCTTCCTCTCCTGTGCTATCCCTCCACTCTTCCAAACATGTCCCCCTCCAAGGACCAGTACCTCCTTGCAACATTCCCAAAGTATGTCAGATGAAGCTTCAGAATCCTTGACTAAAAGGACCATTCCAGTTTCACACTCTCCATAACAAATATGTTTGTTCTCTTAGCACTCTATGCACCACAGCTCAAAGGCATTAATTCTCTTTCTATCATTCCTATTCACGGTCCAACTCTACAATGCATAGCACATAATTGGGAAGACTATAGCCTGCATCAGGCACACCTTAGTCTCCAGCCTGACGTCGTTGCTCTTCAGTACTCTTGAGAGGTCCCTCACAGCTGCTTTCCCAATGCAATTTGTCTCTTGATTTCCTGGCTGCTGTTACCAAGAGTGTTGACTGTGGAACCAAGTAAACTAAAACTGTTAACTATCTCAATTTCTTCACCATCCATACTGATGCTGCCAATTGGCCCATTGATGAGAATCTTTTCTTGATATTGAGTTTCAATCCACATAGGAGGCTGCAGTCCTTGACCTTCTGCAGCAAGTGCTTCAGGTCCTCCTCAGTGTCAGCAAGCATGGTTGTGTCATCTGCATAACACAGGTTGTTGATGACTCTTCCACCAATCCTGACGGCACATTCCTCCTTGTACTGCCCAGCGTCTAGATTGAAAAAGTATGGAGACAAAATACATCCCTGAGGGACCCCCTTCTTAATTATGAACCATGTAGTGACTCCTTGCTCTGTTCTGATGACTGCCACTTGGTCCAGATATAGGTTTTGCATTAGCACAAATGTTCTGGGATTCCCATTCTTCTCAGAGTCAGCCATAGCTTGTTGTGATCCACACAGTCAAAAGCCTTTGCATAGTCAATGAAGCACAAATAGACATTCTTCTGGTATTTTCTGCTTTCTGCTAAGATCCATCTAACTAACATTAGCTATAATATCCCTAGTACCACGACCTCTTCTAAATCCAGCCTGCACATCTGTTGACATATTGTTCCAAACGTTTTTGGATAATGTTCATTAGAATCTTGCTTGCGGGCGTGATGGCTCCTGCCATGCAGCTGGCTGAGATCCAGTTTGCCCAGCGGCTGGCGTCGAATGAAAAGGGGATCCGGGACCGGGCCGTGAAAAAGCTGCGCCAATACATCAGCGTGAAGACGCAGAGAGAGACAGGAGGCTTTAGCCAAGAAGAACTTTTGAAAATTTGGAAAGGACTCTTTTACTGCATGTGGGTACAAGATGAACCTCTCCTACAGGAGGAACTAGCAAACACTATATCCCAGCTCGTCCATGTTGTTAACAACTCAGAGAACACCTGTTCATTCAGACCTTTTGGCAAACCATGAATCGAGAATGGAAAGGGATTGACAAGCTACATCTGAACAAGTACTACACGTTGATCCGTCTGGTCCTAAGGCAGTCCTTTGAAGTGCTGAAGCAAAATGCCTGGGAAGAAAGCCAAATCAAGCTTTTGCTAGACATCTTAATGAAGGAGATTTTGCATCCTGAGATCCAGTCTCCAAATGAAGTGAAGTTCCACTTTGTTGATATTTACCTGGATGAACTAACCAAGGTGGGAGGGAAAGAGCTTCTGGCCCATCAAAATATCAAGTTTACTGACCCATTCTGCAAAAATTGTTGCCGAGACTAAGGACCAAGCATTGGTCCAGGCAATAGCTAGGCATGTTTTTGAAGTCATTGTGGATCAGTCTTCTTTTGTACCTAACAAGATGGTGGAAAAGCAGAGAAACAAAGTGTGTGACCCTGAGCTTTCTAAAGAAGAAATCTCTGAGAAGGAGGTGACATCAAGAAAAGCAAACAAAAAGAAGACAGCCCTAGGCAAACATCACTCAAGAAAAGATAGCATCACTGATGCCGATGAGAAAAACAGCTGTTGCACCTGTGAAGACCCTGGGTCGCTGCTGCAGTTTGACCATAAAGCTGTTGCTAATCGACTGCTGGAAATAACCAACAGGAAAAATATCCCTCCCTTCAACCAGAAATGTCTCTCTAAACTAATCAAAAAGTTCCAAGATTTTTCTGAAGGCACTTTATCCCGGTTCGATTTTGATGAGAACATTTCTGCTGGTGAAGATGAGCAACCCAACAGTCAAGGACAGAATAAGAAAAAGGGGAATAAGCCTTCAGTGCAAACCCATTTGGGAAAGGAGAAAGGAAACAAATCTTTACATGTAGAGGAAGAAGAAAGTGGAGGCAGTACTCAGAAGAGGAAAAAGAAAAAGAAGAATCGTCTCCAGCCTGAAAATTTGAGCTCAGGGGACAAAGCCATGTCCTCCAACCAGAACGAAAGCAATGAACCAGAGGGAAAGAAGAGGAAAGCCCAGAAGGTTCTAAGTGTGGCTGAGACAGAGGCGGAAGCTTCCAGCACCATGAAGCAGGGTGGCTTGGTGCATGCGCCAACCATGCTGACATACAACAAAAAGAAACGGCCCAAGAAGAAGATTCTAAGGGTCCGGCAGAAGGTCCCAGGATTAGTGGTGCCACCTCCAAAGGACACAGTTCAAAGTGGCCCCAGCAGTGACCACG
>NW_006400042.1:1390635-1392138 GCF_000299155.1 Elephantulus edwardii | reverse complement strand
GCTGCAGCCCCTCCATGGCATCCTGAAGACACCCACAAGCTCTCCCTGCAGCACTCCTGTGGCGCCCAAGAAAGTGATGTCCACCCCTCCTCCAAAGAGAAGACCAACTGCCATGGATTTCTTCTGATCTAACATCAGCACTCTTGTTTTTTAAAGACTGCTTTTGTACAGAATGTGTTGTAAATTATACCTTTTAAAACGTGAAAGAAAAAAAAAGAATCTTGCTTGCATGTGGTATTAATGATATTGTTTGATAATTTCCACACTCTGCTGGGTCACCTTTCTTTGGAATGGGAAAAAATAACGATCTTTTCCAGTAAGTTGGCCAGCTGGCTGTACTCCAGATTCCTAGGCACAATTTAGTGAGCACATCCACAGCAGCACCTGTACAGGGAACACTAGTAAGCAACCCCCACCGATGCCATTGCCAGAGAAATAGTTTTGGGGACTCAGGAAGGAAAGAGAGGCAGAGCTTCCTGATCTCCACACCTTATCCCAAGTACTACCGGGAACACTAGCCAGGGACCCCCATGGACACCATTGCCAGAGAAATAGTTTTGGGGACTTGGGGAGGAAAGAGAGGTGGAGCTTTCCTGATCTCCAAACCCTATCCCAGGTACTACAGGGAACACTAGCCAGGGACCCCAGTGGAGACCACTGTCAAAAAAACAGTTTTGGGGACTCGAGAAGGAAAGAGAGGCAGAGCTTTCCTGATATCCACACCTTATTCCAGGTACTACAGGGAACACTAGCCAGGAACCCCCACGGACGCCATTGCCACAGAAATAGTTTTAAGGACTCGGGCCTGTGACCCTCAGGCCAAGAAACAAAAATTGTGCACTGGTCCTAGAGAGCACATCCTTCTCTCCTGGGAAGCCATCAGGATCAAGCTGCAAATGGAAGACAAGTGGTATTAACCCACAAGAAGTCAATCCTGGAGTGGAAGTTTAAGAACAAGAACTTTTTCTCAGAAAATTCCAGGAAAAGAAGTTGTACATGACAGTTGTACCTAACAACTTTAAACTGAAGTCATACTGGCTGCATCATAAGAGACTGACAGCAGCATGGTATGTTCAGAGTATACCTAGACAGCTGATATCCGAGGGAAGTTCACGAAAGTGTCCTGAATCACCCCTGTGGTTGCCCCCCGCCCTGTGCCTACCCAGCTCCCATTGAGCTCCACACCTGTACCTACATGTCCAGTAAATCAACATTCCTTTAACACAGAGCACCTTGAGCTGACTTAGCTACAAGAGGCAGACTACAATTGAGGTTTGTTACGAAAGAAATGGTACGCATAAATATTGACATACGAGGCATTGGAGAGATGAGATGGACTGGCACGGGGCATTTTGAGTCAGATGATCATATGATATATTACTCAGGAGATGAAAAGGTGAGGGAAAATGGGTTTGCTTTCATAGTTAAAAAAGTAATTTCTAGATCCATCTTGAAGTACAACATTGTGAGTGATAGGATTATATCCATACGCTTACAAGGAAG
>NW_006400042.1:1384447-1384985 GCF_000299155.1 Elephantulus edwardii | reverse complement strand
TATATAATCAAGAAGCTGAGCAAACACCGTATTTAATAGACCACAAAAGAAAAACACCAAGGCATATCACAGTCAAATTTGCCAGAACTAAAGATAAGGAGAGAATTCTGAAAGGAGCCAGTGAGAAACAAGGAGTAACCTAAAAGGAAGAGCAGATAAGATTAAATGCAGATTTCTCAGCAGAAACCATGTGAGCAAGACGACAGTGGAAGGACATATATCAAACACTCAAAGAACACAGCTGTGAACCATGAATACTGTACAGTGAAACTGTCCATCAAATATGAAAAACCAGAAAAACAGAACCTAAGAGAGTTTGTAAAAATAAGACAGTATTGCAGGAAACACAGAAAGACGTCCTACTTAGAGAAGTGCCACAGGAAGCAGGACAGGCAAAGTAACTAGGAACAGGACCAAAAAAATTCAACAAAATTATAGGAATAAAACCTTGTTGTTGTTGTTGTTGTTATGTGCCTTGCGACTCATAGCGACCCTATGCACAAGGGCCCTAAACCCTGCTCTATCCTGCGCCAACCGC
>NW_006400042.1:1379204-1380557 GCF_000299155.1 Elephantulus edwardii | reverse complement strand
AGTACCACGACCCCTTCTAAACCCAGCCTGGACTTCTGGTAGTTCTCTGTTGATGTGCTGTTATTGGTAGGAAATGTTAAAGTTAGTGAAGATTTTCATCACTATACACATTTGAATGTTAATGGAATGATGAAAAAATTTGGAATTACACGGCAACAAGCTTGAGAAATTATACGTAGATGTCCTCAATGTGGTCCCATTAATTTACCACCCTGTGAAAAAGGAGTTAATCCTAGAGGTGATAGATAAAATGTATTATGGCAAATGGATGTTACTCATATTCCATCATTTGGGAAGTTATAATATGTTCATCATACTATTGATACTTTTTCAGGTTTTCAATGTGCTACAGCTTTACCAGGAGAAAAATCAGAGTATGTCATCCAATATTTAATTGAAACTTTTAATGTGATGGGCCTTCCATCAAGTATTAAAACTGATAATGCTCCTGCTTATAATTCTAAGAAAACACAAGAGTTTCTTAAGAAATGGAACATCATTCATATTACTGTTATTCCATATAACCCCCAAGGACAAGCTATAATAGAAAGGGCTAATTTGACTTTACAAACTATGTTGAAAAAACATAAGGGGGGAGATGGGATATCATCTCCTCGAACTATTTTACAAAAAGCCTTATTTACTTTAAATTTTTTAAATGCTAATGAAAAAGGAGAAACTCCAGCTGAAAGACACTAGGTATTACAATCCTCTAAAGAATTGAATCAGCCTATATATTATAAAGAACCTCTAACTAATGAATGGAAAAAGGGATTTGTTATTAGGTGGGGGTGAGAATTTGCTTATATCTCTCTACAGGATCAGAACTGCTGTGGGTGCCCTCCAGAAACGTGAAACCCCGAGATGAGTCAAAAAAGGCCACACTTTGACGAGGACGAAGCTGCAGAATGGCAGATAATACCAGCTATTGGGCACATGTTTTTAATACTCTCTTGTTAAACGTTGTTCATTGGCTTTATAAAGTTTTGGGTAATAATATATCTCTCCAGTAGATGTTTCAAGGATATAGTTTTCATGGAGATCAGTAACAACTTCAGATTATCCTGATACTCCTCCCTGTCAGTTGCTTCCTTTATCTTTCTTAGAGAATGGATCCATTGGAGACAGTGTTAAATAGAGCAAAGACGAGTTTTAATTAATACTTCCTATGGAAGCGTCATTAATTGGAGCCTTGTTGGTTCCGCTCGTCAGCACAAAAACATCAAAATTTTAAGTTAGAGTAAGGAAGGCAATTGATTTATAACTACTTATTCTAAAAAAACTATCTCATGGCATGGAGGAGGAATAGTGGAACTGTATCCACATTTACAGCATTCTTACCAAAATAATTTA
>NW_006400042.1:1367433-1378214 GCF_000299155.1 Elephantulus edwardii | reverse complement strand
AGGATTATCTTCCCTCTGTAACTTGATTTGTGTCATTGTTAGAATCTCTAATTGGAATATTATTGCTTTTCACTGTTGACTCATGTACTTTTTAGTTAAATTTGTGTCTACTATACTGCAGCAGTTCCATGATGGATCATCATGGATCTTCAAGGATATAAACGTGTATCCCTAAGCACAATTGATAACAGTGCATCTAAATTCCAAACAATCTCCTCAAAAGTATACGTGTTTCTATTGCCAAAGGGCCCTTCAGAGTAGCGAGAGAAGATCTTCACCCTGAAACCTACAGCGTCCCTTTTCAGCAGGAAGTAGCTAAGAGAGTCCGCCGCCCCATTTTCCTTATGAATCAGGGTGAAATCTCTCTCAGGGAGGAGTGACAGGGAATGGCGAAGGACGCATGGACAAAGGAGATTAATCAGAACTGGTTTTGATGGGGACTATGGCAACATGACAATGGAAGCTGATCCTCAGGGAATGCTGCTTTATTGTTAGTATTTTTGTGAACTTATTTTGCTTTCTCATATCTGCTTTCTTATATTTGTTTGATTATATATAAAGGATTAAGAGACAAGGAAGAATGAATCCTGAAGAAGAGAAATTATGCTCATCTCGATCTCAAAATTATTATTTAAACAAAAGAGGGGGAAATGAGGGAAGCCGACTGTCAAATTTAATAATAGTAGACCAAATGCTGTATTGGGAAATGACGGAAGCTTAATACAAGCTGAAGGTCACCTTGTGGCACTGGGGCGTTCCCTAGGAGTCAACATTGTTCTTAGTTTGTGTCAAATGAATCCCTCCCTCTTGAGATTAGCATAAAGAGGAACTTGGCCTTATCTGTAAAAGACTTCACCATTATCCTTTGTTTTTGTTTTGTACTTCCTTGTGATTTTACTTTGTTTACCTTCCTTATGATTCTAAATAAACACTCAGAGAAGCATGGCTTGAGGCCTTCAGTCATGGGAACTGTTGGCCCCCTGTTTTTCACACTCTCTGTTCTAGATCATTCCAAGTAGTCTATCTCATTATTAATAATTATAAAAAATTATTTCATTCTTTGGGACCCTCGTTCTGCAACATGTTCCTTTCACTTGCAATGGCTTAGTGTCTTTTTTTGGTTATGTCTTATCATAATTCCTTCAAGGCAGGAATAAGGCCCCAGGAATAGATGGTATACCAATTAAAGTATTTCAGATAACCGATGTTGCCCTGGATGTGCTCACCAAGTTGTGCCAAGAAATCTGGAGAACGACCACTTGGCCAACTGACTGGAAGAGATCTATATTTGTTCCCATTCCAAAGAAAGGTGACCCAACTGAGTGTGGAAACTACAGAACAGTGTCATTGATTTCACATGCAAGCAAGATTCTACTGAAGATTATCCAAAAACGATTAGAACAGCACATCAGCAGAGAACTGCCGGAAGTCCAGGCTGGGTTTAGAAGGGGTCGTGGTACTAGGGATATTGTTGCTGATGTTAGACGGATCTTGGCTGAAAGCAGAGAATACCAGAAGAATATCTATCTGTGTTTCATTGATTATGCAAAGGCATTTGACTGTGTGGATCATAACAAACTGTGGCTGACTCTGAGAAGAATGGGAATCCCAGAACATTTAATTGTGCTAATACGAAACCTATACTTGGACCAAGAGGCAGTAGTCAGAACAAAGCAGGGTAAGACTGCATGGTTCAAAATTGGGAAGGGTGTACACCAGGGATGCATCCTGTCTCCATACCTTTTAAACATGTATACAGAGCAGATTATCCGAGAGGCTGGGCTCTATGAGGAGAATTGTGGCATCAGGATTGGTGGAAGATCTATTAACAATCTGTGTTATGCAGATGACACAACCCTGCTTGCTGAAACTGAGGAGGACCTCATGCACTTGCTGCGAAGGGTCAAGGACTGCAGCCTTCAGTATGGACTGAAGCTCAATGTCAAGAAGACAAAGATTCTCGCCACTGGACCAACTGGCAGCGTCAGGATGGATGACGAAGAGATTGAGAGTGTTCACAGCTTCAGTTTGCTCGGCTCCACAGTCAACACTCTTGGCACCAGCAGTCAGGAAATCAAAAAGCGTATCGCGATGGGAAAGTCTGCTGTTAGGGACCTCTCTAAGGTGCTCAGGAGCAACAGTGTCACTCTAGAGACTAAGGTGCACCTGATACAGGCCATGGTATTTGCAATCACTTGTTATGCGTCAGGGAGTTGGACAATGACTAGGGAGGACAGGAGAGTGGATGCTTTTGAGCTGTGGTGCTGGAGAAGGGTACTGAATGTACCATGGACTGCCAGGGAAACAAACAGATTCATCTTGGAGAGGATTAAACCAAGCTACTCCTTGGAGGCAAGGATTTTGGGGCTTCTTCTGACATACTTTGGACATGTTGCCAGGAGGGATGGGTCCTTGGAGAGGGACATCATGCTTGGGAGGGTGGAGGGACAGCGCAGGAGGGGAAGACCCTCTATGAGATGGATTGATTTGGTGACTGGGGTAATCGGGACGGGTGTGTCAGAGGCGGTGCGGTTGGTGCAGTATAGAGCAGGGTTTAGGGCCGTTGTGCATAGGGTCGCTATGAGTTGGAAACGACTCGACGGCACATAACAACAACAACTTATCATAATTTCACAGTTGAGTCAGAACTTTCTAGTTCTTACTCAAAGAGATCCCAAAACCTCGTCAGAAATCATCACCCTTGATAATGTCATTTTGATGACTAAAATACTTAGCTTGTTGTTGTTATATTACCTCAAGTCATCTGCAATTCATAGCAACCCTATGCATCCAAGTCAATCCTCACCCCTGAACCCTGCCCTATCCTGAGCCAATCTCACTTTCTCTGGCACACCTGCCCCAATTACTCCAGTCACTGTGTCAATCCATTTCATCCAGACTCTTGTTCAACTTCACCACCCCTCTACCCTTCCAAGCATGATGTCCTTGTCCAAGGACCAGTTCCTCTTTGCAGCATGCCCTAAGAATATGAGACGGAGCTTCAAAATCCTTGCCTCCAAGGAGAAACTTGGTTTCACCCTATGCAGGACCAACTTGTTTGTTCTTTTGGCAGACCATGGTATATGCTGAATGCTCTTCTTCAACACAACTCAAAGGCACTGGTTCTTCTGTCATCCTTATTCACTGTCCAGCTCTCTGATGCACAGCAAGTAATTGTGAAGACCAAGGTCTAGATCACACACATCTTATGTATTTACCTTGTTTTTGCTGATTGTCATCAAGTTGAGGTCAACTCATAGCAACACTATGAATAAAATGTGTTCCCATAGCTACCATTGTTTCTCCAAGTTCAGAGTTTCCAGAGGTATGTGGTTTAGGAAGTGGATGCCACTCCTGCTTCCAAATCGGTTTACAACTAGGAGCTCCACCAAACAGTGTCCACAATGGGAAACCATTCTGGTATTTTATATCCCCATGGCACAAGGTTTAGCATCATAGCAAAACCCAAGTTATCTCATATAGCACATTGACAAAGAGTGATGTGCAATGTGGAAGAATGTTCCTCCAGATAAAACAGCACTAGTCTCATTTAGCAGTGGTTAAGTGTTGTCAAGTCAAATAAGACTCAGAGTAAGCTTTGCACAAAAGACCTGAACTCTGTTCTAAGATTAATACAATTATGAGAGAATCTGCAGAGTTTCCAGAGGCACCTAGTTTAGGAAGTGGATGCCACTCCTGCTTCCCAACATGAATCAATGTGGAAGCTCAACCAACCATTGTACATAATGAGTAACCATTATGGTATTTGACATGACTATGGGAGAGTGTTCAGCATCACAGCAACTCCAAGCTGTTCAGTACAGCAAATAGACAAATGATTGTTGTGTCTTTTAAAGAACATTCTTCTAAAATTAATATATTTTAAAATCCTACAGGATTTTAAATCCACACCCTTGAGCAGGGCTCCACCCTTACCCTTAGTCTAAGGTTCAAGGGCCACTCACTTTTTGAGGGAGGGAAAAGAAAAGTATCACACAACAAAAAGAACCCCAGAAACTTCCCTTGCCTGACTGCCATCAAGAAGAAACCACCATGAAGACGACCACCAGTCAGCCAGCTGACTTCTAGAGTGGAGGGAGACTTCCAGGTCCCCAGGCCTTGGTTCAGTTAAGGTATTTACCTCAGCCATAGAATTTTCAGGGAGCTCTGCTGGCTTTTTTGTAAGGAGTTGAGCTACCAATACAAAGGTAAACAGTTCCAACCCACCAGCTGTTCCTATGGAAAAAAGATAGGCAATCTCCTCCGTGTGGGATTTACTGCTTCTGAAAACTCACTGGAGGGTCAGTTATGAGTCAGCTTCGACTTGATGGTACATAACAAATAAAATGGCATTTTCAATGGAAAATGTTAAAGAATAAGAACTGATAACCTTTGGATTATGTCATTCAAAGTTAAATAGCTTTTTGGGAGAAGTGCAGCTGAATGCTCCCTAGAAACCAAGACCTGTCTAACATCCGTTGGACTGGACATGTCATCTGAAGGGCTTGGCCCCTGGAGAAACACTTGCTTGGGAAAGTAGATGGCCACTGACAAAGGGTAAGACCCTGCATGAGATGGAGTGACTGAGTGCCTGCAACACGTCCATCTTTTGGGATGCCCCATTTAGCTCGGAGACTGAGCTGGGTGCTGGAGGACCGACTGTGAGGATATCCCCGCCCACCGCCCTTGGCTGCGCAGCGCCCTCCAGGCTTTATCTAGCTTACTTTATCTAGGACAAAGGCTGCGCGAGGGCTGCCAGGAGAAGCAGGAGGCGCGGAGGGCTTGTACTTGGCTCCGGCTCCCCGCCAGGACGCCGTGAACCACTGGTAACAGTGTGCGCAAACGGCCCTCAGTCGGCCCACCTGGCTGCCATCGCGATCTGACCCCAGAGAGGCGCGGCTTCCCAGTTCCCGCTCGCCTCGCGGACCACGTCCCAAGCTAGTCTGGGGGACTAGGAAGGCAAGGTAGGAATGCGCACTCAGCTATCACACAGTGGCGATCGGACAGTGGCACTCGGCCGTAGACGCACTATGCACCTGGGCTCGGATATACCTAAGAAGGCCCGGCACTGAGGACCAGAGCGTAACCTCACCTCTCAGTTCCTTCAGGGGAACTCGCAACGCACCCGAGGGGACAGCGCCTTGGCGGGAACAGAAATGACGTCAACAGGAGGCGCCGGTCCAGAGCTCCAGCTCTTCAGTTAGTTACTGCGATAGTCCTTATGATAAACTCCTCTAGAAAAGGGGCGAGGCTTGCAGTGACTCAGACGGTGGGTGAGAGCGCGGGATAGAAAAGTAAGCGGAACCTTCTGGCGCAGGCACGAGATGTGGGAGGAAAAGAAAGGGAACGCGCCGGTAGGGTCACGTGAACAGTTTAGAGCCGGGGAAGTCGCGTGCGCGGAGAAGACCTGGTGAGGTGTTGTGCCGTGCTCAGGAGTGGGCTTTTGGGCTCTGTTCTCTTCAGTACTTCTTGAAAGAAGGGTGCAGCATCAGGTAAATTGAGAATGGGGAGGCGGCTGTCGGGAAGCCTTAGCCTCTGGGCTTGATGGCATTCGTTTAGTCGGGCTGGACACAACTGTGTCAGCAACCACGGAAGACCAGGTGCACAGTGATTGAATGTCTGGTTCTGAATGGGGTGAGAGAGCTCATATCAGACCTCATTCTGAAAAAAAATATATATTGTCTGACTAATAGTGACAACAGCTATGACGCCTGCCCTGTCCTGAGCCAGTCTCACTGACTACACTCACCTACCGCCGTTGCCCCAGTAGTATCAATCCGTCTCATCTAGGGACTTCCTCTCATGCTCCATCCTTCCACCCTTCCGAGCATGATGTCCTTCTTCAAGGATTGGTCCCTCCTGGCCATGTGCCCGAAATATGTGAGAAGGAGCTTCAAAATCCTAGCCTGTAAAGAGAGACTTGGTTTCATTGTCTACCGTACAGACTTGGCTGTTTTCTTGGATGTCCAGGGTATGTTGAAGACTCTTCTCAAGCACCACAACTTAAAGGCAACGATTTTTCTCTCATCCTTTTTTTTTTTCTTTTTTTTTTTTATTTTCTCTCATCCTTAGTCATAGTTCTCTGACACACAACAAGTAATTGCGAAGACCATGGCCCGGATAGACGTGCCTTAGTTTCTAGACTGACATCATCTTCTCAGTACTCTGGAGAGGTCCCTGACATAAAATTTTCCCAGTGCAGTTTGTCTTTTGATTTCCTGACGGCTGGTGCCAGGAGTGTTGATAGTGGAAACTGTTAAGCTAGCCAACTTAAAGAAGAAATCAGAGAGAACGAAAGAAAGCTTAATGCAGCTTTATTAAAGGGGGGAACGGGAGAGCTTCTGGGTGAGTTCCTCATCCTGGAGATGCAGAATGGGAAGTCACACTGTGAACTTACTGGGGAGGATTTTTATAAACACATTCCACTCTTATTTAAGAGCCACCTGCTAGCTTGGCAACACCATTTGCTCTTCCTTTCAGCAACAGGCAAGGCCATCAGCAGTTGAGTTCTGAATGCTTCATTCTTCTCTTTGGCTCCCTTTGCCCAGACTTAACAGAGACAAACAGGTTGAAATTTTTAACAGTCTCAAACAATTCTCCCTCTATCATGGTATCATCTATCATGCCAGTTAGCCCTATGGTAAGAATCTTTGTCTTCTTGATGTTGAGCTTCAATCCATATTTAAGACTGCAGTCCTGGAATTTCTGCAGCAAACGCTTCGGGTCCTCCTCAGTTTCAGCAAGTAAAGTTGTATCATCTGCATAACACAGATTGTTGATGAGTCTTCTTCCTATCTTAATATTCCTCCTCATAAAGTCCATCCTCCTGGATGATCTGTTCTGCATATAGACTGAAAAGGTATGAAGATAGGACATATCCATGATGCACTCCTTTCCTAATTTTGAGCCATAGGACAGCTTCATTTCCTTTTAATATGGTGTAGTGCAGTATACAGTTCTAACTCGAGACAACACAAGAACAATGTATACTGTTAAGAGTGCTGGCTTCTGAAATTAGGACTGGATTATAATCCTCGCTCTACCACTTATTTTCTCTGTGGCATTAAAAAAGATTTATAATCTCTGATCCCCGGTTTGCTTATCTGAAAATGGAACATGAGTATGTGGATGTGTACTTTAAATGAGAGGATGTATACAGGGTGTAGGGTGGCATGTAGTATACACATTTTTAACAGCTATAGTTGTTACTGCTCTTTATGCTGACGCATTACATGAAGACACTTGTATTGGGACATGATAGTGTTAATTGCAGTTTTTGTTTACTTCTCTGTGAGAAGGTCTGCTTTTTGCCCCCTGGTATATCATGTGCTCCATATTATTTCCCTAAGTGTTTTTTTAAAATGTACACAAGAAAAATATTTAGCAATATAATAAGTAATGAATGCAGAAATACAATAATATAGCAATGTGATTATTGGAGGGTAATACTTACCTGCACTTGTATATCTATGTGTAAAGAGATTCTTTTTTCTTTTCCTTTCTCTCCTTCACAGCCTAAAGAAAAATGTTTTCTTCACAAGAACTCACAAAAGCTGACAGAGAAATGAAGCGACTTTTTGTGGGCGGGCTTACTAAGGCCATTTCCCAGGCTGATCTGCAAAATCAGTTCAGCAGATTTGGAGAAGTTTCTGATGTGGAGATAATCACACGCAAAGATGAGCAAGGTGAGTTTACATCTTCATTGGATAAAGACAGTCTCAACTACATCAAATACTTAATGCAAAATAAAGAAATTATGTACATGATTATTAGCCCTGAAACTGAAAGTGCTCTTTACTTGATTACAGGATATTTTGCACCCTTAATACCATTCTTGCGCCCCCACATATCTGCTCCTGGTTATGATGTGGAACTTTCCCAGATTTATGCTATTGAAATCAGAAAAAAAATCAAAATTCCAACATGTGTGATTTTTTTTGTTTTGTTCTTTTGGAATTTTTTACATATGTGATTCTTTAATAGTGTTCAGAGCTGACATGCTAACACTGGCTTATTATCATTCTGCGTACACTAGCACTAATTTATAATCAAGATGCTTCCTTAAGTGACTAATTTGACATTTTTTCCTAATTTCTATTTAGAATGTACTGATAATCATGCTAAGAAAAATAGAGTCTTAATAACTGGTAAAGATAAATAAGATTTTGTCTTTGAAATTATACATTTCCATGAGCATTTTACGTTTTATTTAGAAGCTTAAATTTTGCATTGCATTCTGATTCAGAATGTAAATAAATTTATCTTCTTTTTAGGAAACCCACAGAAAATCTTTGCATACATCAACATCAGGGTGGCAGAAGCGGACCTGAACAAATGTGAGATTTTTATGTTTTCTTTACTTTTCCAGTTCTTATCATTGTGAATTGTAATTGACTTGATGGCATCTAACCAAAATAACAGTCATGGTATAACTTCTAATAATTTAGGTTCTGAATGTATACTTTAACAGACACTCTCAAGTTATTCAGACACACTACAACAAGTGAACCACTTGGCCAACTGACTGGAAGAGATCTATATTTGTTCCCATTCCAAAGAAAGGTGACCCAACTGAGTGTGGAAACTACAGAACAGTGTCATTGATTTCACATGCAAGCAAAATTCTGCTGAAGACAGACAAATACTGAATAATACCACAGTTATAAAACAGGACTGACATGGGGGCCTGAGAAGAGAACAGGAATAGAGTGGACAGATAATGAACACTGCATTGAAACAGATGCAAGAAAGAACTGTTTGAAAGCAATATACGATTATGTATAACAACAATATGGAATAAGAAAAAAAAAGAAGTACATTGCAAAGTGGACTGAGGGAGGGAGGACAATGTGCAACAATGAATGACTTTAAATTAAAGAAAGGCAAAGGATGTAGGAAAAGTTTAAAGGAGAAGGAGAATCACCATCAACCTTTTTTTTTTATATGTGTGTTTTGCAGTTTTTTTAACAAAACAGAAAAAATATGCAAAAAGAAAAAGGGCTCTGTCTGGTGGACCAGTAGAGGAGGGAGGGAGTTCTCACCATGTGGCCCTCCAAGTGTGCTGCTGCTGGAGGAAGGGGCTAGGGATGTTATCCATGGGGGTGGGGGGGCATGCCCCACTGTTCCCTCCTGGCATCCTGCTTCTGGATGAGGGCGTTGGAGATGTCCTCGATTGTGGAAGGGGGGTGTCCTCACTGTGCCCGCCTAGGCATCCTGCTTCTGGATGAAGGGGTGGGGCTGTCCTCCATGGGGGCGGGGGCCGGCGGCATGTCCCCACTGTACCCCTCTTGGCATCCTGCTCCTGGATGAAGGAGTTGGAGATGTCCTCCCAGGGGATGGGGGGCCCCTCTTGATGTCCTGCTACTGGATGAAGAGATCAGGAATGTCCTCCATGAGAAGGGACGGACATTTGCCTACTATCTCCCCCTAGGCATCCTGCTTCTCCATGAAAGGGTTGAGAGTAGCCTCCATTGTTGAGTTCCCCCTTCCCTCCCCCCCCCCCCGCGCTAGGATTCTTGCTGCTGGATCAAGGGGTTGAGGATGACCTCCTGCAATAGGTGGAATACCATGGTACACTACCACCCAAAATGCCTCATATCCTCTGATAGTTTGGGATATCGGGTATTCAATGGTGATGTCCAGCACAAGGTTGAGAACGAGGTTGAATACTTTCAGGATTCCACTAGCTTCATGTCCTCCTTGACATTTCACCCTGGTGATCTTGTCGATGTGCTTGAACAGGTCCAGAATGCTCTCCTTTTTTCTCTTCTCTATCCTCCATCTTGCTGTGCTGTGGCTCTGGCACCATCAACCTGTGAGAATTTCATTTACCAAAAAGTTGCTTTGTTTAATTGCTCTGATTAGGAAATTCATCAAATACAGAGTTATGGATGGAAACCTATCTCTGCTGTGACATGTAGAAAGTTAAATTTTGTCTGATAAATGATGGTAATGATAGTAATTATCTCATTATATTACTCTAAGGATTAACTCAGATAACATATTTGAACATAGTATAGTATCTAGAAGTTATAAAATAGTCCAAAAGAATCATCAAAAGTAAACACTATTACTCAACTATTACTCAATTACCATAATAATATTAAACATTAGTGCAAGTAAATATATAGGCAGACGAGCAAGACAAACACAAACGGGGAGGTGAGAAGGACAGTACTTGTGACTGGAATTTAGGGAATGATTTTTTTTTTTTTTACTTTTTCCAAAAGAGTGTTTTATTGTTATGCAAAAAAACATTTGACTGTGTTAATCAAATGACTAATATTGAGAATGGGAATTCAGAAAAAATTTTGCTCAGGTGAAACCTATACATAGACTAAGAAGCAGTTGTCTAAACAAAACAAGAGAACAGTATGTGATGTAAAATCAGAAAACTTGTGTTACAGAATGACATCCCTTCTCCATACAATTATTGTTGTTGTTGTATATCATTAAGTCAGAACCCAGGCATACTTGACCCTCCTGCAACTATTCAGAGGCAATTAATCTCACAGGAGGAGATTGTCTATCTTTCTCCTGCAGAAAAGGTGGTAGGTAGACTCAAACAGCGTGACTTTGAGATTGCAGTACAGCTTCTTACCACTAGATTACCAAATCTCCCTCTCCATATAATTATGTATTACTTATTTATTTAATGGTATTTTAAGGGGGAATGGATAGAAGTTTGGGAATTTTTTTAAAAAATTTCATTATTTTTCATTTCAATGAACATCTACAGAGATTTTGGAATTCCATTCATTCATTGTTGCACCCCTCTCCCC
>NW_006400042.1:1354274-1360558 GCF_000299155.1 Elephantulus edwardii | reverse complement strand
AGCTTCTTGGATATATATTCTGTCATTCTTCATTATGCCTGGAAAGTTTTCCTCTAGTAATTCTTCCACAACTTTTTCAGTGCCTTTACTTGCTTCTTCCCGTTCTGGGATTCCTATGATGTGGATGTTATTTCTTATAATGGTATCCCACATTATTCTCAAGCTTTCTTTTGTTTTCTTCTCTTTGGATTCTGTTTTTTTCTCAGTCAGATCTGTGGTGACAATTCTATCTTCTATTTCACTGATTTTGTTTTCCATCTCTTCACCTCTATTTGTATGTCCCTCAATCATGTTGACAGCATCAGAAACCTTAGATTTCAAATTCTGGATCACAGTTTCTTGTTTTTTCAATGCCTCTAATGCTTAATTTGTTTTCTCTGCATTGTTTTTGATTTTTTTTTAAGTTCCTCCTTATCTTTGCTAGCACTATTCTTTATTTCATCCAGTTTCTTTTTTATCCATTGAAAATATTCAATCATTGTTCTTTTAAAATCACTATCAGAAAGATCCATCAGGCTTTCTGGCTCCAGGAAATCCGTTGCTCCTGTGTCTTCTTTGGGGGTTGATATCTTGCTTTGGGCTGGTGGGACAAGTGAAGCAGTCTGCTTTCTATGGGCCATTGTCATTGCAGAGTTCTTCGTGTCTGAGGTGGTAGCTGGTTTTTGATTTGACGTCACTGCTTCAGAAGAAGGTTGGGCAGAAACAAGAGTAAATGCGTAGAGGGTGCGTGCACACTCCAACGCTCACGTGAGTGGGAAGGGAGGAAGCACACACTGATACACATGGGGAGGGCCTCAGGAGAACCTAAATAATGAAGGAGGAAGTCTGTTGTTCCCTTTCTGGAATAGCTTCCCCACTCTTTGGAGATGCTCAGGATCTCCCTGTTGTTTGAGTTAGTGGACCCTACTTACTCAGGCCAGAAACCAGTTTGATTCACCACGTAACTTAATCCTCAATGGTACATGAGTATTTTAGGGGAGGTTGATAAATCTTATAGATGTGGCAAATATGATTGTCTTCCTAAATGGGTGTGGGCTGTCTGGGTCATAAGCCCCGGCCTGGAACTGCCTCTGCCGTCCTTGCATATCTCCCAACAAAGTCCAAGTTTACAAAGATGGCGTTTCCCCACAGACCTCTGGGAACTGTAGTCGGTACCTGCAGTGGTAGCAGACAGGAAGGTTGGGTCGCAAGCCCCTGGAAATGCCTCTGCCGTCCTTGCAGATCTCCCAGCAAAGTCCAAGTTTACAAAGATTGTGTTTCCCCACAGACCTCTGGGAACTGTCGGGATGATATTTTTACATGCACATTTGTATATGGTGTTAAATGTATAGTAGAGCGAAAGCATGACAAAATTATGGAAACAACTTCAATCATAACTGAACACTCTGAGGAAATAAGTTGCTGTTAAGAAGATACACATACAAAAAAGAAGATACACATCTGCAACAATGAATGAATGGACATCTAAAATCTCTGTAATTGTTCATTGAAATTAATTTAAAAAAAGAAAGAAGATACACATCACAAGATTAGCATGAGCAGTGTAAAATCAGCTGTGGGTCAGTTCTGACTCAGCGATACTCAACAACATCATTTCCTCTGGGGACATCAAGGTAAATTGGCGTAGTACTAGTATTGGTCTCTCCCCAGCCAGAGCAAAGAAAAACAAAAATGCATAGAAATAATTGATGCAGAGGACTAATGGACCACAAAAACCTAAGTCTCCATGACCCTGAACCGGAACACAAATCTGGATACAATCACTTGAAAAGGAGCTCAGCTACATAAGCTGACCACTCTAAAAGGGATCACAGTGGAGGGTCCTGGACCAGGGGCCAGAAATTAGAGACAGCACATAAAAATATCAAACTTTACTGGTCTGCTTTGGAGCCTGCTAAAGTATGAATTTACCTGTTTGTTTTATTGGAGCAATGATCTGGATATTACTAATTATAACTTAAGTATCTATATTCTTGCTTATTTATCATTATTCTTATTAATACATCCTTTTTCTGCAAGTTTGCTATACTGAAATAACTTGTGAGTTGCTTGCTGTGATGCTTAAAGAACACAGATATGCCAGATGCCTGAGGGGTCACTCATGGTGGACAGGTTTTAGTAGAGTTCCCAGAGTACGACAGACTAGGAAGTAGCAGTGGCCATACACTTCTTAAAGAGCAGGCCTCTGAAAGCCTTGTGAACATTAGGGGAACACAGACAGTTATATAGGATTAGAGATAGGCCCCAGATTGGAGTCAGTCAAAATGAGGAAAACCAGTTGCAAACATCCTTTAATAATTAGAACATGGAATGTACAAAGTGTAATTGTTGAAAACTAGAAGTTGTGAAAAATAAAATGAAATGCGTGAGCAACCACATTCTAGGCATTAATGACATGAGATGGGCTGGCTTTGACCATTTTGAATTAGAAAGTCAAATAATACACTGGTAATGAAAAACAGAAGGAGAATGTTGTTCTATTCAAAGTTAAAAAGACAACTTCATTTTCTATCCTGAAGCAAAATGTTTTGAGAAATAGGATATTTTTTATATGCATACAAGGAAGCCCTGGGAATACGACTATTATTTCAAATATATGCACCAGCAGCTCTTGCATTTGCAAAGAGGAGGAAATTGAAGATTTTAATAAAATGTTGTAGTCCAAAATTGATCAAACATGCAATCAAGATGTGTTAATGATAATTGGTGATTGGAATGTAAAAGTCGGGAATAATGAAAAAGGGATGGTAGTCACAAAGTACAGACTTAGTGACAGAAATGAGGCCAGAAATAGAATTCTTGGATTTTGTGCATTCAGTGATTTTTTTTTATTGCAAATTTTTTTTTTAAAAAAACACAGTGACTTGACATATGGAGCTCACCAGATGGACTTGTTGAAATCAGATTGACTATCTGTGGAAAGAATCATTGGAGATGCTCAATATCATGATTCAAAATTGGGCCAGGTCCTGACTGTGAAAGAGCCCATTAATTAATTACTTATGTGCAAGTTCAGATTGAGGGTAAAGAAGTCCATGAGAAGGAAAATCTGGTGGCCTAGTGGCAAGAAGCTGCACTGCAATCCCGAAGGAATCCCGAAGGTTGTGCATAGGGTCGCTATTAGTCGGAAACGACTCGACGGCACATAACAACAACAACCATATGATCAAGAGCCAATGATAAGAAAGACGTTCAAGCTATGCTAAAGACACTAGCAAAGAATAAGACCCAAGGAATCAGTGGGAAACCAGTTGATCTGTTAACACCTAACAGATGCAAACCCTAAACATGCTCACCAGGAAATGCTTATGCCAGAAAATTTGAAGGATAGCTACCTGGCTGGCTGACTGGAAGAGATTCATATTCCCATTCCCAAGGAAGGAGATCAAACAGACTGGAAATTCTTGAACAATATCATTAGTACCATATGCAAGCAAAATCCTACTGAAGATCATTAAAAATTACTAGAACAAGACTAAAAACCGTCAGAAGTTCAAGCGGGATTTAGAAGAGGCCGTGGCACCAGAGAGATGAACCCTGGCTGAAAGCAAAGAATCTTATCAGAATGTCTCTTTGTGCTTTATTGACTATGCAGAGGCATTTGACATTGTGAATCGTAATAAGTTACTACTGACATTGAGAAGAATGAGAATCCCAGAGCATTTAATTGTGCTTATATGTGTCAGTAAGTATATGAGACAGTAAGATTGGCATAGGATAAAGCAGGGCTTAGGGCTTTTGTCCATAGGATCGCTATGAGTCACAAGCAACTTGATAGCATATAACAAAAACAATAGCATGCCTAGACCAGGAGGCTGTTGTGCAGACAGTGCAAGGGAACTGTACATGTTTTAAAATTAAGAAAGGTTTGTGTTGTGATTGTATCCTTTCTCTATACCTATTCAGTGTATACACTGAGCAAATTATTTGAGAAGCTGTGCTCTATGAAAAATGTGGCATCAGGATTGGAGAAAGACTCATCAGTAACCTATGTTATGCAGATGACACAAACTTGCTGAAATGGAGGATAACTTGAAACTCTTTAATGCAGAAGATCAAAGAATATAGTTTTCAATAGGGATTCCATCTCAACTCCAAGAAAACAAAACTTCTCACCACTGGACATACAGGCAACATCATGATAGATGGAGACAAGATTGAAACTGTCAACAATTTCACCTTTCTTGGATCTGCAATCAACACCCTTAGTATCTTGACAAGATTTGAGATCAGGAGACATTGCACTGGGAAAGAGTGCAGTCAGGGACCTCTCCAAATTATTGAGGAGCAACAATGTCAGTTTGAGGGCTAAGATGCACCTGATTCAGGCCATAGTTATTTTAATCACTTTATGTACATCTGAAAACTGGACAATGGATGTTGGAAGAATTGATGGCTTTGCACTATGGTGTTGGAGAAGAGTACTGAATATCCCATGGACTGCCAAGAGAACAAGCAGATAGGTCTTGAAGAAGCTGCGTCAGAGTGCCTTTTGGAGGCAAAAATAACAAAGCCACTAAGGTGACCAGCAATAGCCAACAGGTACAACCCTACATAGAAGGGCAATAACTACCTAGGAGTATATGGCTCAGAAGGCAGGCCATGATAGGGTAGGAGAACTAACTGAAACAAGTATTGCAGGATGGAAGTGGAAAGAATGTGATCACATTGTGTGTATTATAATTAATGTCATAAAAGAAAATATATATGAAGGATTGAATTGAAAGCCACTATGGTCTGTAAACTTATTCAATGCATGATTTTTTTAAGGAAGAGTAAAATTTGATCTGACAATATTTAATTGCAGTTGATAGCAGAAACTCAAAATATCAATTACCAGGGCATCATAGTTCAACCATAGTTGAATCATTTATGGTTAATTTATTACAAAGTTATCCATTGATGATTGGTGTGCGATGCTGAGTATCTTTGCCTCATTCAAACTTTATAGTAACAGAAATAGGAAGCCCAAGGACCCTGTCTGCCATCTTGAAACTGTGAGTCAAATGTAGCCATTAGCTGTTAGTGGTGAAAATGAGGTCTTCTTTTTTAGGTTTCATATTCTCTGATCAGTTTCCTCTGTGATAAGGAAATCTTAAAACTGAAATAATTAGGGAAACCAAATGCTGAAATAATTTGTGTTGTCACATACTTGAATAGTATATCTTTGTTTTATAGGTATGTCTGTTTTAAATAAAACAAAATGGAAAGGGGGAACACTTCAAATTCAGCAAGCAAAAGAAAACTTTTTGCATAGGTAAGATTTGCTCTGTACATTTAAAGCCTATTTCTTTATATTGTAAATGGTTTTACATATGGACTTTATTGATTTGAAGTTATCACGTATTAGCCCTATTAGGACTGCCAGTTAAATAAGCACTGAATTGCCAACTAATAGTGGTTTCACCTCATTGGCTACTCCACAGATATGAGACAGGGCAGTGTGTTCCCTTTAAGAGTTACAATCCTGGAATCCCCACTGGACAGTTAAGTTTTTGTCTTAGAGCATCTGATGATCTGTTGATAATAACTCAACAACTGTGGGTTTGTAGTTTGATATTTAAGCTGTTACATTCTTTTTTTTTTAAATGAAGTTTTGTGTGTTTTTTTAAATTTTTTTAATTAATTTTAATGAACATACATTTACAGAGATTTTGGATTTCCATTCATTGCTTCACTTCTCTCCCCGCCCAGCCCTCCGCCGCCCATCCCATCCCCCCCCCACCCCCCCAACCCCCCGCCCCAAGTTTGCTCCTCTCTTTGAAAAGTAAAAGAAAAACTCCCTCCCTGGTACACAATCCCCCCGCACCCCTCCCACCGCCCCAAGTACATCCCACTTAATTGTGGACTCTTGTGATAACCATAATACCCTATCATACATCACTTTTAAATTATTCAGTCCCTCATCTGTTTCAGTGCAGTATACAGAATTTATCCAGTTTTTCTCAGTCTTATCCCAACCCTGATAATCAGTCCCATTTTACAGCAGTGGCACCATGCAGTATTTGTCCTTTTGCTACTGAGATATTTCACTCAGCATAATGTCCTCCAGGCTTACCCATTTTGAATAATACTGCATGAGTTCCTTATTTTTCAATGCAGCATAGTATTCCATTATGTGAATATACCACAGCTTCTCTATCCTTTCATTTGTTGATGGGCACCTGGGTTGTTTCCAACTCCTTGCTCTTGTGAACAAAGCCGCAATAAACATGGGTGTGCATATATCTGCTTGGAT
Source organism: Elephantulus edwardii (assembly GCF_000299155.1). Lineage (NCBI taxonomy): Eukaryota > Metazoa > Chordata > Mammalia > Macroscelidea > Macroscelididae > Elephantulus > Elephantulus edwardii. Next base: position 1,354,320 of record NW_006400042.1, on the reverse strand, counting down.
GTCAGTTATGGTCTCTTTGGGATATATTCCCAGTAACGAATTGCTG
>NW_006400042.1:1328246-1354174 GCF_000299155.1 Elephantulus edwardii | reverse complement strand
TGGTAAGCTGTTGCATTCTTAGCAAATTCAGACACTGCTAAGAAAAATAGTTCAAAAATAAGATTGTCTTTCTCCAAAGCACTCAGTGGCTCCTTTGAGACAAGGATTTTGAGGCTCCATCTCACATACTTTGAGCATGTAGCCAGGAGGGACTAGTCCTTGGAGAAGGACGTCATGCTTGGAAGGGTGGACGATTAGCACAAGAGGAGAGGACCCTGCATGAGATGGATTGACAGTGACTGTAGAAATGGGGTCAGATGTGTCAGAAGTGGTGAGTTTGGCTCAGGACAGAGCCAGATTCAGAGCCATTGTTTATAGGGTCTTTAGGAGTCATGGTCAGCTCCTAACATAACAGCAACAAAGCACTAACTTAATTATGAGAATGAGAGAACATTGTTGTTACCAAAAAGCTTAGCTTCTGCCACCTGGGAAACCAGTCTTGAAGACACAGACTGGAGTGGATTCAGTCAGATTTGTTATATACTAATATTTTGGGGGTTGGGGAGGAAGAGCTTCCTGAATCTGCCTCTCTTCCTTCAAGACTTCAAGACTTCTATAGGGAAGACACAAAACAGCAGAATGTAATCCAGCTTATTCCTTCTCTTTGTCCTGATGATCTTATTCTAGACAGAATCTCCTTCTCTCCTCTTGCGATCATATTCTAGGCTAGTTGAGCAAGATAGCTTAATGTCATGACTGAAAAGGAGAAATTCTCACCTATGGAATGTAGGGCTTAAGAGACATAAATCTTAACTAAAAGACTTGATCCTCTCTTAATTGCCCTCATAACAGAAGTACTTTAGCTTCATAAGGAGCCCTTCCTAAGTTATCCTGCTAGACTAGGAGGAAACTTCTTCCCTTGGTTACAAGGAAACCAGAAGAACTACCACTGGTCTGGTCTCTAAAGTATCACAGTAGAAGATCTAACAGAGTGGGCATAAATAGGAAACAAACCTGAAAAACATTAAAAAACAAGGCTGGAGAAGAACATGGAATATCCCGTAGACTGCCACAAGAACAAAGAAATATGTCTTGGAAAATGTACAGCCAGAGTGTTCCTTGGAGGCAAAGACAACAAAGCTTAATCTTTCACACTGTGGACATGTAGCTAGGTAAGGTTATTCCTTGGAAAGGGACATCATGCTTAGGAAGGTGAGAGTTAGTGAAAGAGAGGAAGACCCCAATGAGATGGATTGACACAGTGACTGAATCAGTGGGGTCTGGTGTGTCAGAAATGTTAAGGATTAGGGGAGCTCAGGTGGCCTAGTGGCAAGAAGCTGCAACTACAGTCCCAGAGGTGCACGGTTCAAATCCACCAGATGCTCTGCCGGGGAAGGAGGGGCAGTCTCCTCCTGAACCAGTCAGATCTGATTTGACGGTACACACACACACAAATAATAAAATAAAATAAAAATTTTTAAAAAGTAAATTAGAAATGTTAAGGATGGCAAAGAATAGGGCAGGGTTCAGGGTGGCTGGCTATGCATAGGATCAGTGTGAGTAATTAAGTAGAAGGCACCTTAAAAAAACTGGTAGAGACAGGTGTAACCCCTGAGTCTTGGCCTTTATTCACAGCCTTCAGACCTAGGATAATCTTGCCCCCTATGGCTCAGCTTTCAGCCAGACCATAGAAATCAAAAGAATAAAAAAATTGCACAATCAATAAGAGTGCATCTGAATTCCAAAATCAATCTCCATAATAGTCTATGTGTTTCCTACTGCCAAAGGGGCCCTTTAGAGTAGTGAGAGAAGATCTTCACCCTGAAACCCACAGCGTCCCTTTTCAGCAGGAAGTAGCTAAGAGAATACGCCGTCCCCTTTTCCTTATGACTCAGGGTGAAGTCTCTCTCAGGGAGGAGTGATAGGGAATGGCAAAGGATACACTGACAAAGAAGATTAATCGGAACTGGCTTTGACAAGCACTGTGGCATTTGGACAAGAACAAACTGGGAGGAGGGTAGAGAGAATAGTGCAACAATGAATGAGTGGAAGCCCAAAATCTCTGTAAATGTTTATGAAAATTAATAAAATATAATTATAGGAAAAAAAAAACTGTATGTGTGTGCATATACACACATATCCATTTCCTGTATGAAATGTTAATGTTAGGATGTGGAATAAAGAATAAGTTTTCTTTCTAGTTTTTTGTGTTCAGGAAAGCCATATAGGCTATTCACACCCAATGACAGTGTATTTATTTTTATTGTTCAGTACTGAAAAGCCATTTACTTACAGTGTTCATTTAGGATCACATAAGGGAGCCATTTTGTTGATTGCTTATTTAATTTTTTTTTTTAATTCAGATTGGCCCAAGAGAGAGAAGACACAAAAGCAAAACAAGAAAACTCAATAAAAGGCAACACTAACCCATTAAGAAAGATGGAAATGACTGATTTGCATGTGAAAGCAGTGCCAGGAACAGAAGTACCAGGACGGAAAGTGAGTTTTCTCTGGTAACCCTGGCTAGGCAAGGTACCAACGCCTTCAGCCAGACGACCAGGGATGTCAGGCTGGAAGCCAATTTTATTCCCATTCTTTTTAAACACCATGGACAGTGCTTTTTCTTTTCATGCTATGGTTAAAACTCTGGTAAGCACAGTTCCATACAAGTTGTAGAGAAATAAGCAGAGGGGATGAGGAGCAGTCATTCACACAGTCTTCATAATGCCTCAGTCCTGCATAGCACCTCTGTGGCTTCTGCCAGATTAGTGTGAGAGTCACCCTTTTCTGTTTGTCCCTCACATTTTTTTCCCTTTGGTAATTTTCCTTTATTGTCGGAAAACTATACCCTAAAATGACCCTGGCCCACTCTTAGCTCATACATTCTGTACAAATTCTATAGTGTGCTGGTTAAGATGATCTTTTACTTTTGTAACATGTATAGTAAATGCATTCTTATTTTCCCTTTTTAGGACTGGGTTGTGAGTAAATTTGGAAGAATCTTACCTGTCCTTCACCTTAAGAATCATCTTAAACATAAAATATCCTTTTGATGGACTTTTTGTGGTTAATTAGTATTTATCATAGTATGTCATTTTTTTTTAAAAGAAAGATTTCCATTTAATTTTTACAATAAAGATTTAGTGCACAAATACAGCCCAAAGCCAAGAGAAAAATAGCTTTGCTATGTCATTTTCCTAAGAGATGCACAATCCTCTCTGAGTTCTGGGTTTCACAGAAGGAATACTTTATACTATGTATATCGAATTGATGTGCAAGTGTGCAATAAATATAGACACATTCCTTTCTGTTTTACATAGTTCTATTCAGTTGGTCAAGCTGGGATTTAGAAATGTGGAATATGTTTTTTTAAGTTTGCTTTAAACCTTTGGGAGCATAATTGGTAAGGGGTTGTGCTGCTTGCCAAAAGCTACCACCACAGGTTTAAATCCAGCTACTGCTCTTTAGGAGAAAGTTGAGCAGCATCCTCCTATGCAGTTACAACCTCACAAACCCACCTATGTATCAGCTGTTGATTGCTTTTTGACTCAATAACAGTGAGCTGAATTAAGTTTATACCTTTAAAATTGAGCTCATTTTATCAGCAAATCTCTAGGCCTTTATAATTGTTTCCATTTCTAGATAAGACCTAATCATCTGTGTTTGAAACATTAGCGGATATAATGAGATTTTCTATATAAAGTTCCATAAAATCTATTTCATTATTAATATACCTGTTTTTTCCCGTTTCCTTTGATGAGCTAAGGTGGTTGCTAACAGATCAATGTCATTAAGTTAAGGCTCTATAAAATACCTTAGCACTCTGAGTTGTATCCTTTAAAACTTTTAATCCATTCTAGTTTAGTAGATAAGGGATAGAAAGAAGTTCAGGAAAGCATAGATAGAAAATATGTAGCAGGCAAGAGAATGATTGGTAGGGAAATATTATGAACCCAGGATGATCCAAGTGACCTTAAGCAAATAAGGACAGGTTATCTGTCAGGGAAACATGAGCAGAGGACATTTGTCTCCACTTTTTGTATCATTCAGTGAGGAAGCAGAAACCCTTCAAGATATTTCAGACAAGTACTTAACAACCAAAAAAATCAAACTCTACCATTCTACTCATGATCCCAAAGAACAGAGTAGAACTGTAGGTTTCCAAAGCTGTACGTTTTTATTAACATCAGCTGCCTCATCTTTCTTTCCTCTTTGGAGTAGATGGTGGATTCAAACTGGCAAACTTTTAGATAGAAGCCTGTCACTTAATCCACTATACCACCACAGTCCCTTTTTTAATCAGAGGGAATGTAATACACATGTTGTTATTAGGTGTCATCGAGTCAAGTATGACTTATAGCAACCTTGTGAACAACAGATATGAACCCTGTCCAATTCTGAGCCATCCTCACCATCTCTGACACACTTGTACCCATTGCTGTAGTCACAGGTCCAGTCCATCTCATCAAGGGTCATCCTCTCTTTCACTTACCACAGCTGGTCTTAAAGATGCCAGAGGAGCAAAAAACTGATGATGAGGTTTCCCAAACATTACTAACTGGACCAAATAGCTGTCACTCCCGAGGCTCCAAGTCATTGCTGTTGAGTCTACTTTCCATCTGGTTTCCAAGGTGGACAAGCCCACCTTTTCCTGAGTGGCTGGTAGATTCAGATGGCCAGAGATATGTGGACTTGGCACTAGCAGGACAGCTCCCTATAGCCTGCACCACCAGAGTACCTGAGGCTAGAGGAAGGAAAACTCACCAGTGTCCTTTATTGAGGTTACTGCACCTCAAGCCAGATCAAGGCCTCAGCAAAATTGTTGCTGGCACTCCAACTCACTGCAGCCGAGTCAGAATCAATTTGTGGCTTACCCTCCATCGGGTTTCTGGGGCTGTAAATCACACAGGATATTTCTCTTTCTCCTGAATACCAGGAAGGTGTGGCCTTTGGGGAAGCAGCATAACTCCCTACAGACCACATCACCAGAGCTTGCCAGTGACACTAAAGTCAGGGAGATAGTGGCTTCTTCTTTTTGATTGCTGACTTCATCTAATCGCAGCCACTAACATCAGGGAGAATAGTGTTGAAGGAGCAGGCTGTGAACACACCTCCAGTGAGCTGCTGATTGAGCAGGGCTTCCAGCCAAGTCAGCCTAGTTTGTTCCTAGCCAAGGAAGCAACATTCAGACATACCAAATTGGAACAAACTGGAGCAGTAATTGGAATGAGCAAAAATTACAAATTGCAGCCCTGCAACTCCATTAGGTTCTGATAGCAACCAAATCTTACCAGTACAGTGGAAGTCAGCTGTTGTTCCGGACTCAAAGTTGGTAGCATAGTGGGGAAGCAACAGTGCCAAGTTCAAAACTGATAGTCAACTACTATTTTGAACATGTTACTTTCCATAAGTTCCCCAATAATGCCGTCTGCTGCCTCAGACTCCAAAAAGGGCTCACTACTCCCTTCCCAAGACTCCTATCCCATTGTCACCTAAATTTTAAAAGTTAGGGCTCTTTCTGTTTCCTTTAAGATCTATGAAATGCATTTTAGTGATTGTGTAGTGTGTGAAGTGGACTTCATTGAGCTAGGAAAATCAGGAGAGTTGAGATGAGTTAATGTTGAAAAGACAGGTATTTGAAAAGAAAAAAAGATAAATGTTGTATATCTCTGTCATCCTTCATCCTCCAATTCTCTGATTCACAATGACCGCTTAATGGATTCACACTTCTCGTTTACTTGAACCTGTGTACTTAGAATATAATTTGAATAGGTTTGCTATTATGTCTTAAGGTATTTCTGTCAACTAATAATGGTAGTTCTTGATTTTGCCTTTTACTAGTACACTCTTCATTCAGTTTGATTAGAACCTAGTTTAAGACAATTATGTGCCCAAGATTAAACAATGTTTCTGTTTGTTTTATCAGATTGATAAATTTTTCTAAAACCTAGTACTTTTGTTTTGTTCCTTCACTGTCTGTAACATCATAAAATATGATCCATCAAAATACTGCCACAACCTGAAGAAAATAGAGAATTCTACCAAGGCAATCCCTGTAACCGACCTCACTTGGGAATTGGAAGGAGGGAATGATCCACTGAGTAAGAAACGACGAGGGGAGTTCTTAGACTTTCACAGACCAAAGAAGGCAATCAAAAAGGAGTGCGGTGAAGGTGCCACTGGGTCTCCAGCTATTCCTCCAAGCCCCAGTTCAGGGCTAGGCATTCACCACTTACCACAGCCACAGGCTGCACGAAACATACTTTGTGGGTCCATTCATTTTTCGGAATCTCCCTACACACCTCATTCTGATCATCAGAAATCTAAAAATGTGCCTTTTCAGGTTTGGGACTTCAAGTCTGCCAGAAAGAAAAATAGCATGTCTGATGATGATACCAATTCTGAAGATGAGTTAAGAGCAGTGATTGCAAGAGAGGAACACTTGGGGAAAACTACATGGTCCTCCATAAAAGAATCTGAAGGTGATCCCTTTGTAATTGTAAGGGATGATTTCAAATCAGATGCTCACAAACTTTCCTTTTTAACAAATTTAAATACCAGAACCTCTTGCCAAGCTTGTAATGATGCTACAGGAAATGATTGTAACTGTGACTCGGAAGATACAGATGAAATCATTGCAGTGAAAAAAGTAATTGCTAGAAGGAGCACAAAACATTTAAATACAGAAAAATCTTTATGCAAGAAAGCTGCTTCCAAAGACAGAAAACATTGTGAGGTTTCTGCTGATTGTATTAAAATACAGACGAAGCAGAGGAAAGCAAGGTTAGGGGTCTGTAATGAGATTACGCTTCTCAGTTGTAAATCTCCATCTGGTTCAGGTAGCGGTGAAGTTGCTGGCTGTGTGTCAGAATCATCTGCATCCAAGCGAGGCAGGAGATGTCACCCTACAATGGAGAACTGTCTCCTTGGGGATCCCCCTCTGACTGAATTGGATCAGTTGGATTGTCATGATGAGGCTCTGAAAGAAAGTCTCAGGAGTGATACTCAGGAAGCCAGCAGCTGCTGCCCGTTTGTCAGAACTTCCAAGAGTCACAAGATCCCTGTCAATGCACCCAGAGACAAACAGTGCATTTATCCAGAGGAGATTATGGCTTCTCTCTTAGAAGGAGAAAACATCTGTCATCAACAGAATCTAAAGGAAAATAAATTCCAGGCTTTCAAAGGAATAGGCTCTTTGTATGAAAAGGAATCCAGGAAGAACTCATTAACCATGGGTGTTACCTCTGACCCTACTGGTAAAGATACTAATTCCTTGAAATTTGAGTATCTCAGTAGGGTTTCCACAGGAAGGGGACTCTCCTCTGCTAATGACTCCTCTAGTGAATTCAGTTCATACTGTCAGACAAAGAAGGCAAATGGCCTGTTTCAAAAAAAGACACAGGACACACAGGCCCCTTTTGGGAGCCAGGATAACAAGGTGATTTACCCAGGTAGTTCAGAAATGGGAAGTAAAAGGACTCCTTGTAGTCTGTGGCCATTAAAGTATAATAGGTCTTTAAGTCTTTGTGCAGACATTGACAAGATAGATGTTAATGAAGACCGTCCACATATTACCTCAAATGTAGAAGGTGGTTCAGAAAAGGAAGGTACAGTTTCACACTGCCTTAGATCTCCTGAGAAATCACCAGAGGTCTCTTCTGGAAAAGATAGCCCTGGATGGGGGTCCAATAAGAAGACTCAAGAAAGCAACAGTGATTTTTCCTATTCTGTTAGTAGTGTATCAGATGTTACCAAGGATCGATATTTTCAAGATAATCAAAAGCGCTTGGCAGCCTTAGATGCCAAGCAGAAAGCAAAAGAACTGCAAAAGAAGCTGGTTCATAATGCTCTAGCAAACTTGGTAAGTATATTCCAAATCTATTTATTTAACAACTCCCAATTCATAGGAAAGCTTATTGCTGTAGAGCTGATGGTCATCTAAGCATTTACCAGTTTTATATTTATGCCCTGAGTTATATTTTTATCACTAATCTTTAGTATATCACTAAGAAAGTAAAATTAAACTTAATTTATTTATTATTGTTAGGTGCTGTCAACTAAACAACCCTATGACCAACCAAGGGATATGAACTTTGCCCTATGCTATGCCTGATATACTGGAGCCCATTGTTACAGCTCATTTAAGAACATTGTGTTTCATCAAATACGTCATTTTCATTTAAAATTTCTGTGATAGTGATGTTTTGTCTTTGAATTTACATATAACCACTATAGCAGTCTTGACAAAATTTTGTAACTCTGACCAAACCATAGCCATCAAGTTTAACTCAAAGCAACCCTATTGGACAGGCAAAGCAGGACTGCCTGAAGGGGTTCTAGGACTAGAAATCTTTATGTAAGCAAACTGCAACATCTCTCCTATGGAGTGGTTAATGAGTTTAAACTGACAACCTTTGGGTTAGCAACTGGACACTTTAACAAAACACCACGAGTTGTGAGTCAGCACTGACTCATACCTGTTCCCCCAGGAAATTTTCAGAGGTTGGAAACCACACTAGAGGATATTGCCCATCTTTGTCCCTGATGACAACTCCTGACAGCACAACTCCTTGTCCAGTAGGCCACCACGTAATTCACTATACTGCTGCTGTCATGTCAATTTCAACCCACAGTAACCCTTCTCTGGGTTTCTGAGGCAGTGCATTTTCTTTCCTAATTGTGATTTAAGTAAAGGTTTACAAAGCAAATTAAATTTTGATTCATCATTTCTAACATTTTCTTCAGTAACATTAATTTCAGTACCCACAATATAGTCTTTCTTTTTCACTACCACCCTATTATTCTGATTTCCATTGATCTTTCCATACTTCCCTGTATACCAGTCTTATCTTTCCACTTCTTCCCTTCCCATTCCTGGTAAACCTTTCCTCAGCTCTTTATAGCAGTGGTCTTAAGTAATCCTTGTTCTTTTGTGACTGGCTTGTTTAACTCTGCATTATGAACTGTAGGTGTATACATGGTATGTGTTTCATAATTTTGTAGTTGTTTTTAAGTGTTAACTGTTACACAGTACTCCATTATGTGAATGTACCATACTTATCTATTTTGGATACATTTGTATCACTTTCCTGTTATAAATAATGCTGCAGTGAACATGGGTGTGCATAAATCTGTTCATATCGCAGCTTTTCTTTATAATCTATACTTAGTAGTGCAGTTGCTGAATTAACTAGTACTTCTATTCCCAACTTTCTAAGGAAGTGCCAAAGTGCTTTCCATAGTGCTTGAACCATTTTACATTCTCACCAGCAGTGTGTGAGAGTTCCAGTCTCCCTCCCCAGGTTTTGTTGTTTCCTGTCTTGTTGAGCAGTACTGGTACCCTACCTAGTCCACAGAGTGTTGCACTACTAACCCAACAGCCACACTTCATCATATGCTGCTTCCTGAAATTCTTCTGTTAGCCAGTTCTTTTTGATACAGTGACTCAGTGTATTCCCTCTGTATTCTTTTGATGCTGCCTGCATCATTCAAGATTTTGACCATGAATTCTTCGGGTTGCAACTCAAGGCTTGAATATTTTCTTCAGTTCTTTCAGATTGAGAAATGCCAAACATTTTCTTCCCTTTTAGTTTTCAAACTCCATCTCTTTGCACATTTTATTATAATTCTTTGCTTTGTCTTCTCCAGCTGCCCTTTGAAATCTGCTATTCTGCTCTTTTCAACATTCCTTCCCCTAGTTTTGGCTTCTTGTTATAGCATGTATCATCACTTTGGAGCCAACTCATTCCTAAGCCTGCAGCAGGTTTTCAGAGGCAGTAAATCACACAGGAGGAAATTGCCCATCTTTCTCCCAGGGAGCAGTTGGTGGATTCAAACCGCGTGCCTTTAGGTTAGCAACACAACTTCTTACCGTTAGGCCATCAGAGCTCCCTGGGATTTTAATTTCAGTGCAAATTTCAGGGTCTTTCTGACATCCATTTTGATTTTTTCTTAATTCCTTCCTTTTATAATGAACTTTTGCTTTCTTTGTGAATGATGTCCTTGATGTTATTTATTCCACAACTTTGGTCATTAGAGTTCAGTGCATCAAATCTATTCTTAATATGGTTTTTAAATTCAGTTTTTATACACTTAAAGTCATATTTTAGTTCTTGTGCCTTGTTTTAGTCTTCTTCAGCTGCAATGTAAACTTGCATATGAGTAGTTAATTATCCTTGGCCTGATTTGACTGCTGATATTCAGCTTCTTCCAACAATTCTTTCCATAGATGTAATCCACCTGATTTCTGTGTAGCTAATCAGATGAAGTCCATGTATACAGTCACCATTTAAATATTTTTTTTCTTTTAAGTATTATCATTGTACAAAAATCTATCTGCAGCCTCATTCCTGTCACTAAAGCCATATTTTCCAACTGCCAGTCATTCTTCTGTTTTCTGTTTTTATATTCTAGTAACTATGGTTATTAATACATTTTGATTGCATGTTTAATCAATTTCACATTGCAGGAGTTGGTAGAAATCCTCAATTTCTTCGTCCTTGCCTTAGTTGGTGTGTATATTTGAATAATGGTGTACTAACAAGACTGCATTGTATGTGTATGAATAGTATCCTGTCACTCACAGCATTGTACTTCAGTATAGATCTTGAAATGCTCTTTTTGACAATGAATGCCAAAACCATTCCTTTTCAATCTGTCATTTCTAACACAATATTGTCATGTAATTATCTGAGGCATTGTGTTCCTTTCCAGTCCCACTTTTCAGCTCACTAATGCCTAGGATGGAAATCTTTCAGCATTCCATTTTAGTTTTATCCAACTTCACATTTTCCTAAGATTCATAGTTCTTACATCCCATGTCCCAGTTATTATTGGATGTTTACAACTATTTCTCCTCATTTTGAGTCTTGCCATGGCAGCAAATGAAGGTCTTTCATTGGGTGAAAGCTTCCTTCTAACCTCATGCTTAGAGTAGACTCTAGTTTGGGGAAGCAGCTTTTCCCCAATTGTATTTTGTGTGCCCTCCAGGCTAAGGGGCTTATCTTATAGCACTCTATTCCAACAATGTTCTTCCCTTGTCCATACTGTTTTCAAGGGCCTGTTGTCAAGAAGATAGCCATTCCTCCTATCTACTGAACTTAGAAAAGTTTTATGTTTTTGTCTTGGGCAACAAGTGCATGATAGTGGCATTCTTTGAGATAAGGATAGGATAGAAAGTAGACTAGGAAAGAGGAGATTGGGTTTGGACATGATAATTTGAGATTGGATTAATTTAAGGTTTACCATTTTTTATAACCTCCTTAGGATGATCATTCAGAGGTCAAGCCAACACACATCATCTTTGGTTCTGACAGTGAAAGTGAAACAAGAGAGACATCTGTTCGAGAACAGAACCATCCAGAAAAGGAGCTTGTGAAGGTAAGAAGTTAGGACATTGCTATAAGCAATCATTTTTGTTTGTTGCATAATAAGACCTCCATAAAACTTGCAGTTTCTCTATGAGGTTGTCCTGGGAACTACTGTGCAATCCTATGTTCTCCAGATCCCCATACACTGATACTACAAGTGTCTTGGAAATTTTTTTTCTCCATGACTATATTACTCAAACTATCTGAAAAATTAATTCACTACCACCATTATGCTAGACTGTACTGAAGATCCTCTGGATAAGTGAGATCATCCCTCATTCATGGCTGACACTGCATTGATTCAGAGACAGAATTGCATGGGAGGAGGTTGCCCATGTTTCTCTCACAGAACCACCAGAGAGACACCGCCTTTGGGTTCACAGTACAGCTCCCTACACACTACACCCCTAAAGCCCCTGAATATTGTCAAATGTCAGTTAAATACTAAAACAGGAATTTATGTTCTGGCCTAGATGGATGGGCATTTGTGAGAAGTATAAAGTATATAAATCATAAAAGTATATATTGATTACTCACTAATGTTTGGGTTTTTTTCTCTTGATCAACTTGAAAACAGTTCATTTCGAAAACATCTGGGAAGCTATTTGATAGCAGCAGTGATGAGGACTCTGATTCTGAAGATGACAACAAGAGGTTTAAAATCAAACCTCAGTTTGAAGGCAGAGCTGGCCAAAAGGTTAGTAAAAACTAAAAATAATAAAACTTCTTTATTCTACGCAGTTCTTTGACCAAGATAGTACACAAGCCTTGGCAAGCATCCAGTGTTGAGATATTTTGGAAGTACTCTCCTTTTCTATTAAGTCATGGATAGGTGTTTGTATTGAAACATTAGTGGACTTTAATGCTCGGGGAGAAGTTTGCCTCTTAATTGTCTTGTATTTTTTCTGTAGCTCATGGATTTACAGTCTCACTTTGGCACTGATCATCGATTTCGCATGGACTCTCGATTTCTAGAAAGTGACAGTGAAGAGGAACAGAAAGGTAACTATCTCCATATCCAAACCAGTCATGAGGTCAAAGGAGGTGGAACCCTTAGATGTCATCTAGTGTGCCTCCTTCACTTAACAAATTCAACTCTCTACTCAAGACATTTAATTGAGGAGCTAATTTAATATTCCTCAGATTAATTTGCATTTATTAATTTGCTTAGAAACACATAGTTACTTGAAGCCGCCAGAAAGATCAGGAAATGGGTAGCCTAAGCCTAGTTCTGTTTTTAACTCCATCCCAACCCTGTCATAACACAAACACCCACATCAACAAAAGAACATGTGCTGCCTAAAGACACAGAAACAGTTAAGGTTATACTTGGCTTTCTAAAAAAGAAAGCATTTGTTTAGGTGCAGAAAAGCACTGCAGCATTGATGTTTTTTCCTATCAGTAGTCTAGATTTTTTTCTTCAAGATGTTCTCTTATTTTTAAAGAACTTTACCCTCCAACTTGGCAGGGGTGGCCACATGTAATGAGCTCCCTCAAATTCTTCACCTCAGATTTCCATATCCTTACTCCTAATGCTTTTGGTTTTTTTTCCTTTTCTTTCTTGAGTTATATCTGTCAGTACCTTAATCCTCCTTATTCACACTTCCTTTATCCTTTTCATGTGCATCCTTCACTTTTCTTTTAGTTCCTTCCTTTTTATCAACAGAGTTGTCTTGTGGGGTTGAAAAAGACATTCTTTCAAAATACCAGTTTTCTAGTTGCCACATCATTTCTTCCTTCCTTCCTTTGTTTTTTTGTTTCTTTTTGGCAGAAGTAATGGGGTTAGGAGAGACTCATGTATGTGACAAGGTCTTTGCCTCTTCAGAATTCTTCATATAAATAAGGGCATGCAATATTTGCCCATCTGTTGTTGTGTATTGTATCTTCTTTTTTTCTTTAACTAATAATAGTTAATAATTTATCTTAATGAGTAATATTCTGTTTTGTGTTTTTATCACTTTTTCTATGTCCATTCATATGTTGATGGCTGTTTAGTTTGTTTTTATCTTTTGGCCATAGTAACTATGCTGCAGTGAATATTGCTGTATCTGTTTACATTCCTTCTTTGCATACCATTTTCTCTTTTTTATGTCAATGTTTGAAATGAAAAATTATATCTAATTCAATCATTCCTACCCTAGGTATACTTTAGGAATACCATCTCTGAATTTATTATTATCATTATTGTTTGAAGTAATTATTAAATGGTACATTTCAAAAATATACTGATGATACATGACAGCAACGGAATGAATTCCTTAGTTCTTCAGAGTCCCCATGGTGAACCTTAGAAATTATCTACATTTAGAAGCTGAATGCTATGGTTACACTCGTATCTTCAGGTACCTTTGTCAGCCTCCTTACAAGTCTTGTGATTATATATATATATTCCCTCATAGCTATGGATAATTTGTTCACTAAGTAAAGTGGTGATTTTTCCTCAGCCAACCTGTAATATTTCACTATTAACCTTCCCTTTACTTTGATTTAGTGAGCCCTAGTGCCTGACCATAAGGTCAGTCCCTCAAATCCACAGGACACATCATGGGAGAAGGCTGGACAAGCTCTTCTTAAAAAGGTTTACACCCTTTCCTGGTGTGACTGTCCCAGGAAATGCCTAGTGTCCCAGGCCTGGGCGCCATGGTCTCCTCAGCTGCTCAGATGGCATCCAAAGCCCCAGGCTGGGCACCCGAGGTCACCTCACTTCAGAGGCCAGTTTTCCCCTTGGGACAAAGTAGCAGAAGTTCTGCCGAGAACTGACAGGCTGAGGTAGAATTCAGTCAACAATGCATTAGCGCCTCCTGGGTGCCCACCAGACTTAGGTGCTGTGGGACAGGGAATGAACAAAGCACAGCACCTTGCCCTAACGAGGTGTCCATTCTGAGAGAAGACACAGCAAAATAAGTGAATAAGTTGTGCATTTACTGCTTCGGTGGTGTGTTAATCACTCATATGGAGCTGTGTGCCAGAGTTCAGTGGCCTGGAACAGGTGCACTTTATTAGTCTTCAAACTGACATCATTGCTCCTCTGTAACTTGGAGAGGTCCCTGGCAGACTGCAGAAAAACAGAAGAAGTGATGGGTTTGAGCTGTAGTGTTGGAGAAGAGTACTAAATATCCCATGAACAAGAACAAACTGATATGTCTTGGAGAAAGTGCAACCAAGATGCTCTTTAGAAGCAAGGATGGTGAAGAGAGGCTATTCCTTAGAGAAAGACATCATGCTTGGGAAGGTGGAGTGTTGGCAGAGGAGAGAAAGACTTCCAGCAAAGTGGATTGACACAGTGACTGCAGCAACAATGGCCTCAAGTATTATTTGAATTGAGACCTGAGTTTTTAGAGGGGATCCACTCTGCCAGAGCTTGGAAGGCCTTTCCAGGGGAGGAAACTGCAAACACAAAGACCCAGGACTACCGCTGGCTGCTGAACTGTGGAAGACCTATGGTGTTGCTCTTCCAACCCAAAGGCAACCAGTTTGAATCCACCACCTGCTTTACAGGAGACAGATGGGCAGTTTTGTTCCCCTCCTTGTTTTGTTTAAAGCCTCTGAAAACCTGCTGGAGGGTCAGCTCTGAATTGGTACCTATGCATTGGCAATGAACAAGATTGGTCATTAACATATCCAACATTGTTTAGTGATGCATGGACCTAGTTGTCCCTGTCCCTCTACTACCTGATGAGCTAGCCACAGGAGTCTTGGGGAGAGCCAATTCCTGTGCACTTGGATCACATCTCCCCAACCCTAGTCCTTGCACGGGCCCAACAACCAGAAGTTCTAATGGAAGCATGGGCGATGAATACAATGAAATGCCCACAGTCCTTTTGAGAAACACATACTTTAGAGTTGAGTACAGTCTCTTACAATGGGGGTTTGGATCACACTATTCTCATAAACCAGTTTTGGATTTTTTTTGTTTGTTTTTGAGGGTTGTGTTTTGTTTTTTGTTTATTTTCATAAACCAGTTTTGATATAAACCGAATACTTTTTTCTTTATTTTTCAAGTTTTTGTTAGCATTGGCATTTCCCTCCATTCTGATTGACCTTTATTATCTGTTTGTTTTTTGTTTTTTTTAATTTAGGTTGTTTATTTTTCATTTCAATGAACATCTACAGAGATTTTGGAATTCCATTCATTCATTGTTGCACCCTTCTCCCCGCACAAACCCCTCCCCCCTCCCGTTTGCTCCTCTCCTTGAAAAGCAAAAGAAAAACTCCCTCATTGGTACACAATCCCTCCCCCCGCACCTCCCCAAACCCCACTCCCTACCCCCAAATATAATCCACTCTGCAACCCTCATTGCATACTCCTACGATAAAAATAATGCCCTAAAATATAATACTTTTAGACTATTCTCTATTATCTGTTTTTTAAATCGTAAGGGGGCACTTTGGTAGCAGAGCCTGCAGGGAGTTGCACTGCTAAGCGAGAAGGCTGTTTCTCCGGCAATTCAGCTTTCCTTGTGGGAGAAGGACGGGCCGTCACCTCCCAAAAGACTTACAGCGTAAAGGGCAATGAGTGAGGCTTTTGGGATGGTGTTTGTTTTTTAAATAAATGATAACTTTGTGGGGAAAATTATTTACATCCTGAGAGACCAAAACGGATGGTTGCTGTTGAGTCCAAATCAGGTCAGCAGTGATGAGTTTATGATTTGTTATTTTTACTTCCATTACAACTCCCAGCTTTCTTCCCAAGTCTCATGGTTCCTAATTCTTTCTGTGCCTCCAGATGCGAACTCATCCCAGAATGTCCCTGCGGCATTAGCCTCCAGTTACACATGGTGTTTCCCAATGCTGAATCTCTTTTGTCCCTGACCTCTCTTGGGGCGCTCATCTTACTTTCTCATGGTTTCTGAGCCCTTTGAGCAGTGTTCTATGTCTGTTAATGGAAATTACACTCTTAGAGCAGTCAGGCATATCTTTTGTTCTTTCTCCATTTTCAATCTGTTACTTGAACTTGTCCTTCTAGCATTATATTTTCCTTCTATCATTAGGTATTCTTATGTTAAAATTGAAATAACCTGGGAGGGTAGAGAAAAAAGTGCAACAATGAATGAATGGAAATTCAAAATCTCTGTAAATGTTCATTAAAATTAATAAAATAAATTTTTTTTTAAAATTGAAATAATTTACTTTAAAGTCACACATTGTTGACTACAATCAGTTCAAATGATTTGACCTTTGGATTTTCCACTTTACTTTCCTCACTCAGTCATTCATGAATAGAACAGGCCAGACTTGCCAGAAAAATCCTTAAGGAACTCATGTTCTGTGTCCCTTCCAAAACTCTTGGTGTAAAATTGGTGGACTCCTCTGCCATAGGTATGAGTTCTATTTTTCATTCTTCATGCAACTCAAATCTTCGAAGAGACGCTTTATGATCATTTAGAAGCATCTTATTCACATTTTTCAGTAGCTCTTTCAGCCACTTCCTTTATGTCAAAATTAACAAATTCTGCCAACCATCTCCATCATGAATTGCCTTCCATCAAAGGATATTACCAGAGGAGAAAATACACCTTACAGTACTTTTTTATCAGTATATTTATATAAATTTTTTATAAATATGCTGCCCCCTCCACTTTAATTAGCGATGGATCATGCTGAGGGCATATAATGTATACTGGTTGCCCTTTACAGCATCAGAATTTATTTTGGTCAGCCTGCCCTTTCTCAGATTGCAGACTGTGGGCAGGATGGGCTCAGATGTAACAGAACTTCTAAGCATCATGTCAGTGTTGTCCTCTTTGTAGAGTAAGGCCAGGATGTAGCTGGGGTTCTCTGCATGCTTGCCTGCAAGGCCAGTGGCCACAGCCTTGCCATGAGAGGAAAACAGAACCGGGATGAACACAGAGGCATTCAAACTACTCAGCAGCGACAGAACCAGAGCTCTGTCCCATCACTGCTGGATCCTGACTACCAGCTGAGGCACAAAGTGGCTGTGTCTTTCTGGGCAGCAGAGAGTGTTGGTGTCCTGCTTCCTTCATGGGGCTGCTATAGGTCAGGTGTGGAGCAAAGAGGCAGGTCTCACCTGCTTCGCTGGGTTGTTTTTAAAGGGGGTGGGGAGGAAGTCTCCAGTGGGAGACACGGATGTTTTTATAAACTTTTTTGTTGCTTTTAAAAACTTGTTTGTTTTTTAATAAATAACCTGTATTTCAAACCTGGACCAACACTCTCCACACTAACCCCTGGGAAGGGGCATTGGGAATTAGTAAAGCTGTGTTTCCCTTTGAGTTACTGACTGTCCTTTCCCTCGTAGAGACACGTGAAAAGAAAACCGCAGAGGAAGAAGAACTTGCTGCAGAAAAAAAGAAAGCACTGGACATTATGCAGCATGTTTTAAACACCACCTTGAGCAGTTCTATAAGTACAGGATCAGTAACTGCAAAGAGATTCAAGTATGGATTTTGTTTCACCCCATTACACCATATGTTCCTTTATCATAAATGACTTCTTGAACTCAGTTTGAAACTAGTTAATTGTAAATTCTGTAGAATTCTGTCAGAGACAGGATTTCTAGCAGAGTGACTGAAAACCCTGATAAATGTGCTTAACTTTTACTCATGTGAGTGATTCACTTAAGTACATTCATTCTAGAGAAATCACTTCTAAGTGTATACACTTAGCTATTACTACAGTATTGCTTCCCTTAGTAAAAACAATGGAATGAAGGAATATGCTGTAACTTGGACTAATTCTTAAACTGTTGCTGTCAAGTCAGAACCATGTCATAATTGATCTTCCATTCATTTCAAAGGCAATAAATCTCAGGAGATTACTTATGTTTCACCTGCCGAGAGCCTGCTAAATTTGTAGCCCAGGCAACCATAGCTCAGTGTAACTTATACAGTTAATATTAGCTATTTTAAATAGTCAGAATGCAGTTCATGGTATAGTTTTTATTTCTATGAAAATATATCTGGTAAATTTAGGCAATTTTAATTTTTGGATTTAAACTGTTTAGTAAGATTCTCTGGTGACCTGGTCTAAAGGGAGTTTTGCTGCTAACTTAAAGATACCACATCTCTGACAGTGCATTGAGTTTGATTATAAAAATGTCACACTTATGTAAGATAGAGCACTAGTATAATCTTGGCATTCTGGTGACCTAGTGGTAAGAAGCTGCACTGTGATCCCAAAAATTTAAATCCACCAGCTGCTTCACAGAAAATGGATGGGTAGTCTCCTGTGCACTTTACAACTTCTGAAAACCTACTAGAGGGTCAGCTGTGAGTCAGTTCCACCTCATTGACACACAGCAATGGAATCTTTTTTTTTTTTTTAATTATTATTTTGTGTGTCTGTGTACCGTCAAATCAGATCTGACTGGTACAGAAGGATATTGTCCCTCCTTTCCCGGCAGAGCATCTGGTGGATTCGAACCATGCGCCTCTGGGATTGCAGTGCAGCTTCTTGCCACTAGGCCACCAGAGCTCCCCTACAGCAATGGAATCTTAATGAAAGCAGATTGCCATGTCTGTCTTCTGTCATAAGAAGCTCTTATAGTTAAATAGGGTGTACTTGCCAACCCAAAAGCACACTATTCAAATCCATGGTGGGACTAAGATGGGCAGTTTCCTCCTGTGCAATTTTCAGCTTCTGAAAACCCACTAGAGAATCACCTGTGAGGTCATGGGGGGAGGGAGCTCCTCTGGCAGCGTTGTCTGGAGGGAGTGGCACTGGTAACCCAAAGGCCTGTAGCCTCTGGTACTTTGTATACACCACAGCTCTGCAAGAGAGAGAAACACTCTCTTCCCTTTACCCTTCACAGCCTTGGAAACCGATGGAAGGTTGCTGAGTCTGAACCAACTCACCAGGCAGTTTGAGATTGAAGTAATGTAATGAAACTGCCTACTATCATCCAGATTCTGTAGTTATGAACAAGTGACCAGTGTTCCCATCAATATCATTAGCTGCTTTATCCTGCCTGCCACCAGAATGTTTTATGCAAATCTCAGATATGATAGTTTTATCTGTATATATGTTATGTTTAAAATTTTAGCATTAAAAAAGATAAAAATAATGTATACAAACTTTTGTAAGTAAACCAGTATAAAATAATTTTTTTTAAAGATACGAAGAAAATCAACTATAACCATGTTTCTCAAAAGCTCAGTAGTCATCATTGTTATTTATTCCCACCTACCTCAAAATTAAAATTTCCCTCGTTTTGAATTATAATTGCCTATTTTTGACGTCTGTGTTCTGATTTATGCCTTCTGACTTCTTTTTTTTATATAGAGATGTCATACATTATGATCCAACAAGACATGACCATACCACCTTTGAAAGAAAAAGAGATGATAAGCTAAAAGAAAGGTAAATTTACAACTTTTCTTGCTTAAAAGATATGAATTAACATAGTTTCAAGCAGTGAGAAAAGTGAGGGGTAATCAATACGCAGATCATGAGGATGGTGCAGCATAGAGCAAGGTTTCTTTCTGTTGTTAAGGGTTGTTACGAGTCACAGTCGACTCAACAGCACCTAACAACATCAGTCCATCCGTATAGTATTTAATTTAAGACCAGGGGAGAAGAAAAAGTAGGCTGGGCTACAGGCTTTTTATCTGCTTTCTGCTATGGGGCTGTGAGAGGCACTCCTGGCCCTTTCAAAAAGGTATTCATGGACCTGTGCTCTCATGTTCTCTTTTTCTGCTTTCTAGAAAGCTCCCAAACAAAAGGCAGGAAGTTCAAATCCACCAGCTACTCTGAGAGAGAAAGATGGGCCGCCTCCTGCCACTCAATTTACAGCCTCTGAAAAATCCAGTTGAGGGCCAGGAGAAACATTGCAATAGATAGTGAAAAGATTAGGGAATTTTCTTCTAGCAAATCTTCAACAATTTTTGGGAAGGAAATTTTCTTCCAACAAGTCTTACCTTCCCCTGCTTTTCTGTTTTGTTTTATCTCTTTCTGTTCCAAGTTCCAGTGCCAAGATTCCTTTTGAAGATTTTCCACGTAATTTTTATACTTTCTTATTTTTTTCCTTCTTATTCTGATTGTTCTTCTAACACATTACTGTTGAAGAACTCACACTCCACCTTACTAATTCTGTATGTTACTATTTTAATTCTACTCTTCTTTTATTTCTTCATTTTCTCGAGCCATTGAAGGCATTTAAGTACCTTATCATTAAGGTTGAATAGCATTGCTTCCTTCAGAAGATATTCTGGTTCTGTATTTTGGTCACTTCTTCATTCCATTTTGTCCTGATTTTTTTAATGAGTTAGTTATCTGCTGCTTTCTATTCAGTTTTCTGTTTGTATTCTTTTGTTTTGATATATTTGACTCAGCTTGCTAGTTTGGCAATTTTTGGTCTTTCACCTCTATCTTCTGCCTCATGTGGTAGAAGATGGAACTGTATGTGCTATTCACTGTTTACAACAGTGAGGGCAAACTGGATCAATGTTAGTTACTGTCTGTGTTTAATTAGGTGGAGCAGGAGCCGATCTCTAGTTTTATCCACTGGGTATATCTGTAGAGATATGTGTGTTATTGGGTTATGTGGATGCTATTGCTGGCTGTTTTCAGTTGGGAAAAGCAGAAACAAAGCAACAAAAAACCATGATTGGGCAGTAAGAGAAAAACCAACATGAAAAGGAACAAGAATCAGAATAGAAACAAAAGAGTAAAAAGGAAGCATGAAGAAGAGAAAGTGAGAAGAAATGGGGGAAAGGACATTAGTGTCATGATAAAACCTTAATGCTACTTAGAAGTGAGGGTAGTGAAGAGAAAATGAGAAGAAACAAGGGTGTCATAAGGCTACAATGCTTTTTTTAGAAGTGAGCATGGTAAGGCTCTGTCTTCCTACTTTGGACATGTCATCAGGAGAGATTGATGACTACAAGACGACATCATGTTTGAGCAGAATGGCCACAGCGGTAGGCTTAAGCATATTAAAGCTCATCACAGATGGTATAGAACCAAACAGAGTTTCCTTCTGTTGTCAGTAAGAAATACCTTGAGTCACAGCCTACTCAGTGGCAACAGTGACAAGCAGCAGGCGGGACAGCAGCTTCTCCCTGCACATGCAGAGTAATTTCTTTTTTTTTTTTTTTTTTTTAGTAATTTCTTTTCATATGCGACACTTCTGCCTTCTTCTCCCTGCTCTGCTTAAATCTCCTATGTGGGAGACTTCTCAATAGCTTCACTCTAGCTTTAGGACTAAAAATAGACTCCTTGTATCAGGCTCGACAGTGTGTGGAGCTTACATACTTTTTCCAGCCTTGATTTATGTCATACCCCGTGCTTCCTCCTCTCTCCAGCACCTATACCTTCCTGGCACAGTGCCTAGCCACAAGTTTTCTCACTGTCTAAGATATCTTTCTTAGTTTACCCCTACTTGTTTTTCAGGTTTCTGCTCAAGCATTAACAATTCTTTCTATGTTCTGGCTGATACTCTTCAAAAGTATTATATAACCGTCCTTTTAACACAGCTGCAATTTTTTTTAAATTTTATTTTATTATTATTTTTTTGTGCATGTACCGTCAAATCAGATCTGACTGATACAGGAGGAAATTGTCCCTCCTTCTCCGGCAGAGCATCTGGTGGATTTGAACCATGTACCTCTGGGATTGCAGTATAGCGTCTTGCCACTAGGCCACCAGAGCTCCCCGCAGCTGCAATTTTTATTATACCTGTCATTGTTTTGTTAGAATCCAACTTCTCCACTTGACTATAAATTCCTTAAAGTCTAAGGATTTTTTACTTCAATACCTATATAGCAGAGAGCATATGGTAAACATTAACTGAATGAAAGAGTAATAGTCAGATATAAAGTCTATCTTTTAATAAATACAAGCCAAAATAATGATGTCATTCTTTCTGACAAGATTATATTTACTTAAAACTTATAGGATGCTCTCGTGCCCTGGTGGCAAGAAGCTGCACTGCAGTCCCAGAGATACACAGTTTGAATCCACCAGATGCTGTGCTGGAGGAAAGAGGGGCAATCTCCTCCTGTACCAGTCAGATGCAATTTGACAGTACACACACAAAAAATAATAAAAAAAAAGAAAAATAGGAACTCTTAACAGTTTTAAATTTACTTTTTAAATTTTATTTATTTTTTTTATTTTATTATTGCTAGGTAATGTATTTTACAATTTTTTTTAAAAATAGGAACTCTTAAAATAAATTTAAAACTGTAAGAGTTCCTATTTTTCTTTTTTTAAAGAGTTCCTATTTTTCTTTTTTTTTAAGAGTTCCTATTTTTAAAAAAAATTGTAAAATACATTGCCTAGCAATAAACTCACTTAATTCTGAATACTCTCTGGGTTCTGTTATTATAGAACAAGTCAGTGGGTGACAGCTATATATCAGCCCAAAATAAATGCTTAAAATAGAAAATAATAAATACTTAACAATGACAAAATAAAATGGAGCAGAAAAGTGATAACATAAAACTAAAAATGGTCAAAACAACTATGAGATATTATCTCATCCCAGTAAGAATAGCAAAATTCAACATAGCGGCAAACAACAGATGTTGGCAAGGTTGTGGGGAAACTGGAACCCTTATTCATTGTTGGTGGAAGTGTAAAATGGTGCAACCACTATGGAAGGCAGTATGGCACTTTCTCAAAAAGTTGGAAATAGTAATACCATTTGAACTAGCAGTTCCACTACTGGAAATATACCCTAAAGAAACCATAACTGCCACCCAAGCAGCTATATGCACACCCATATTTATTGTGGCTTTGTTCGCAATAGCAAAAAGAAGGGATAAATAATGTACACAGCATTGAATCAGATGAGTGAGAAAACTGTATAAAAAGAATACATGATTAGGTATTATTGGCATGATGAGAATCCAGGAAAAAAGTGGCATAGTAAAGTGGTTGGGGGAAGGGGGTGTGGACTGTATAACAATGAGAGAACTTTGTTCCCAAAGAAAAAAGCCAACTGGGAGTGGAGGAGACAGGGAGGAAAATGTGCAACACTGTATGAATGGAAATCCAAGTTCTTTATAAACTTTCATTAAAATCTCTATTTTAAAAAACCTAAAGATGTTCCGTTTGTAGAACATACTCAAAATAAACTTTGTGCAAAATACTGAAGTATAAACACTGAAACTGTAAACTACTTGAGGAAATACAGGAAAATATTTAACTGATTGCCGAGTGTGGACTTACTAATTAAAAAGGAAAAAATCATTGATTACATTAAAAATTTGAAAGAGTCTATGTTACAAAGACCTTAATATTAACAAAATCTATAAGTGAGAACAATACTTTCTGTAAGCATAGGAGTGAAAGTGGCAAAGAATAAAAATCAAACAGGCATAGATCAACTAAGTAACAAGTAAATTAAAAAAGAAGCAAAGACACCAGAAGAGAGGAGGAAGTGGGGTCCTGGAGGGCTCACGGGCTCCGTCTCTGACTTGTTCTTGTCACTGCTGTGGTAGTTGGAAGTGTGTGTCTGGTCTAAGGCAGCCTCTGTGCCAGCCCAGTGGAGAACTGGTGTGGAGGTGCCAAGTTGGAGCAGAATTTCTGCTCAGCTGAGAGCTGACTGAGAACCCAAGGATGCCAAAGTACAGGCATCACCTCTGCCCATCTGGGTGCATTGGTTTGGGACACCTGGCCTTGGAGATGGGCCACTGTTGTCCTCAGTGGTGTCAGGGATGGTATGTGCAGTCCAGGGAATTAGATGCATTCAGGGTACTTCACTGACAACCCAGGATGCCCAAAGACAGCACAATCTTGGAGTTCTGCTGCTGTAAATATCTGTGTGGTGTCTGCCAGGTAAACAATCCACAAGGACATATCTTATTGGATCTTTAGAGAGGCTGTGGCCCAGGTGGTGCCTCTAGTCCATGGTCTAGCTATCGACCAGGAATAGAAGTCTGCTGACCTCTGAAAACAGCAAGTCTTTGAATGTGGACTGTGTCCATGCTCTTGGTACAGGCTACAAAATGATATTATCTAGCATGAGGTCAGACTGAGACATAGTAATGCTGCTAACCACTTAGCAGTTAATGAGCAGTGAGGAGGAGGATGATATGCATCTCCATTGTCATCAGCCAGCTTGATAGTGTAGAGAGTTTCACAAGATCAAGTTTCTGGATGCAGAACCAACTCATAGCTGAGCCTCCAGCAGATTTGCAGAGGATGTAAATTGAAAGAAAAGAGATTGCCCATCTTTCTTCTAGAGGATTCAGACCATCAGAGAGGCACCACCTTTGGTTTAGCAGCACAACCCCCTACTGAGTATGCCGCTAGAGCTCATTCTAACCAAGAAAGCATCATGCCTAAGTGTGAAAATAACTGTGCCTTGTTGTTTTGGTTTTTATTAATTTTAATGAAAGTTTACAGAGACTTGGGGTTTCCAGTCATTCATTGTTGTACTTTTCTCCGTGCCCACTCCCTCCCCCCAATTCACTTTTTTCCTTGATAAGTAAAAGAAAGACTCTTCCATTGCTATGCCATATTTATAATCATCATCTATTTATAATCACTGCTCCATCTACCTCCTTAGTCAGTGCCTTCGTTGTGTTTCTTCCTTAATTTGTTTGAATTACTTCATTTCCTTTGATGCTTGGGATTTCCATTATTGTCATTCATATCTTTACCTGTTTTCTGGTCTTAGTTGTACTAGGGAGGCTGGACAGCTATCTGTCTAGTCTGCCATCCTGCCCTGAAGCCCAAGACTGTCAGAAATGTGCGTGCAGCTTCCCTGGGAAATTTTAACTCAGGCTTCTTTTAGTTTCAGTCAGAATGGCTATATTCTAAAGGTTGGCTGGAATAAACAACCTTTATCCAGATAGCTCGCGCATGTAGCTGTTAGTCGTCCACACAAACTCAGCCAGGTTCAAAGCCATTGTCAGACTCACTGCATCAATCCATTGGGGTCTTACTCTCTCTTACAGACTGATCTTTCCCAGCATGGCTTTTTTTTTCCAAGGACTGGTCATCTTGACAACATGCCCAAAATATGTGAGGTGCAGAGTCACTAGCCTTGCCTCCTGATTGCACTTCCTTCAAGACATTTTGGTTTATTTTAGCAAAACCAAAGACTGAGGCCCCTGAACTGAGAAAAATCTGTGAAATTTTAATTACTCAAAGCTATAATCTTAGGTGTCATATTTGAAATAGGGATTGGAAGTTGAGATACAAGAATATCTCAATCTACAACCAGGAGAAGATAAAATAGATGAATGGCACCTTCTAAGAATCAAATCCCTATGCACATCCAAAAACTTCTCCAACAGGGTAAAAAGGGAAGCCACAGCCTGGGAAAAAGTGTTTGGTAATGACATGTCAGATAAGGGACTGGTATCTAGAATTTCTAAAATACTTGAGCACCACAACAAGATAAAGGTAAATAATCCAGTAGAAAAACAGGCACAGGAATACATTCAGATGGCCACCAAGCACATGAAGAAATGTTCCAAACCCCTAGCTCTAAGAGAGGTGCAAATCAAAACAACTGTGAGATATCATCTCACCCCAGTCAGAATAGCAAAATTTAAAAGAACAGCAAGCAACAAATGCTGGCGAGGTTGTGGAAAAACTGGAACCCTTATTCACTGTTGGTGGGAATGTAAAATGGTGCAACCACTGTGGAAGGCGGTATGGCGCTTTCTCAAAAAGTTGCAAATAGAGATACCATTTGACCCAGCAATT
>NW_006400042.1:1315774-1327395 GCF_000299155.1 Elephantulus edwardii | reverse complement strand
CAGATATGTGTACATCATAATAAAATTTAAAAATTATAATGTAAATACTTATCTGAATATTTATTGTTTAAAGCTGTTTGAAGTATATCCATATAACAAAAAGATTCTTGAATAAAGATAATACTCTTTGTTTTTTTCTTACCTAACGTGATTTTAAAAGTTGAGGGGCTTTTTGTGCATGCTATTGGTTGTTGAATTAATATCTTTTTAGTTACTTAAAGTATTTTCCTTTCCTGATATCAGAAAATGTTTCTAGAAGTTAATTTATCTTTGTGATTCACATATCTGTTTGTGTCATGGCAGTAAAGCAAAGCAACAGAAGAAAAGGGCAGAAAGTGAGAAGTTGCCTGAAGTATCAAAAGAAATGTATTACAACATTGCTACAGATTTGAAAGAAAGACTTCAAAGCACAAATGGTGCAGGTGAAAAGAAGAAACATAAACCTTGGGATGAGGACTGTGATAGAGACAGAACAGGAGATAGGCAAGAGCCTGCTTCTCTGAAGGAGGAGGAGAAGAAGCCTACTGTGTTTACATTTTCCTTTTTTGACTCAAATGCTGAAGATGTAAAAAAAGGTAATTTTTCTCTTTTACTTCGTTATCAAACATTTTAGGTTAATAGATTGAATTTCTGTCAAGTGTAATGATTTCGCATTCCCTGAATAAGAGCTGCTGTTTCCACCCAGGTAAGTAATAGGAGGTTCAGTCTTCATGATGAGAAGTAGGATGTGCCTATAGCAGTGTTCAGTACAAGAAGAAACAATCATTAAAGACTTATTATTAAAGCAGTTCACTCAAATTTTAGCACTAGAGCTCCATTAGCCGCTTTATGAAGGAAGCCCAGAGAATGGGTTCAACATTTCCTTCTTTTGTGATTAGAAATAATCAGGAAGAAATGTGAACTATGTGTTTCATTGTCTTTACAGGATAAAAGTTGATTGGTAATGTGAGCATTTTGCTCTGGATTTGTGACCCTACTCAGCAGCCCAAACAAAAGGGCTGACCATCTGGTTTTTTAAAGATTGCAGCCAATAAAACTTATGGTACTGTGGATACTTGTGTCTGTCACGTGTGCTCTTACTCCTAGCAGCACTGTGGACAGTAGGATGAAACCTTGCCAGCACCCATACCATTCTCAGTCTCTGCTGTTCTTAAGCCCATTGTCAGTCCATAAAGAGATCCTTGGAAGCAGATTTTCCCAGTGCATTGCCTCCTTTGATTTGGTGTCTTGATTGATGCTTCCACAAGTATTGATTATGAATCTAAGGAAAATAAAATCATTAACAACTTCAGTCTCTTCTCCATCTGTCATGCTGTTGCCTATTGCTCCAATTGTGATGATCTTGAGCTGTAATCTATACTGAAGGCCAAAGTCTTTGACCTTTTCCAGTATTTAAAGTCTTCTCCACTTTCCACAAGCAAAATTGTATCATTGCTACATCAAATGGCTGCTTATGAGTTTTCCTCTAGTTCTTTTTTATATAGTCTAGCTTTTTGGATTGGCTGTTCAGCCTACATATTGAGTAAGTATGGTAAAAGGATATAACCTTGATACTCACATTTCCTGATTTTAAACTGTGGAGTATCCCTTTCTTCTATTCAAAAGACTGTTTCTTGGTCTCTATAGGTTCTAATGAGCACTGTTAAGGATTCTGGAATAGCCATTAATCATGTTATCTGTAATTTATTATGATCTACATCTGTAATTTATTATGATCCACACAGTTGAATGACTTTCCATAGTCAATGAAACACAAATAAACACCTTCCTGGTATCCTCCACTTAAAGCCAAGATCCACCTGATCTCAACATCATTGTTCTTCTGAATCCAGCTTGAGCAGTTCTCTGTCAATGAATTATTCCAATTTCCCAATTGTGTTTGAATAAGCTTTAGCAAGGATTTTAATATTGTGCCATAATTTCCACATCATTTGTTCTGGACCATATGCTACTTCTTGAAATAGTTCAATGTTGATTGAACTCTGTGTATTCCTTCCCATCTTCTTCAGTGGTACTAAAGGAAGAAATACAAACTGCATTAAAGGCATTGGCAGAAAATAAGATTGCAGGAATAACAAAATCAATCAATTTTTTCTGCAGACAGATGCCATTAGCCTATCCAAAAATATTTGAAAGATTACTATCTGGCCAACTATGAAAAGATATATATTTGTCCCCATTCTTTAAAAAGCCCATGCAGCAGAGTACAGAAATTACTGAACAAAATCATTAGTATTGCATACATGTGAAATACTGTTGAGAGTTATTAAAAAATACTTGGAGTAATATGTTAACAAAGAATTGTCAGAAGTTCAAAGGCTTGAATGAGGAATGGTATCATTGCTGAAAACAGCAAATGAAAAAAATATGTGGTTTAAAACCAGGAAAATCTGTGTCAAAGTTGTATACTTTCATCAGGCATAATCTTTATGCTGAGAAAATAATGTACAAAGTTTGGCTGTATATAAAATTTGGCTCTACAAAATTTAGCATCACATTTAGAAAATTATGTCTTAGCAGCCTGTGAAACTGATGTTTACTGATGGCTTTGAATAGTGAAGTAGGCACAAACCAACAAATCTGTCATGAAAGAAGTGCAAAAATTATGAAACTTCATCTCATATACTTTGTCCATGTTGTGAGGAGAGGCAGATCCTTAGGTAAGGACATCATGCTTGGAAAGTGTAGGGTCCGTAGAAGTGACATCGACCATCAACAAGATGGAGTGACACAGGGAGTGCAGCAATAGACTTAAGCACAGTAGGGATTATGAACATGGTGCAGAATAGGGCAGCATTTCCTCTGTTCTCGTAAGGTTGCTATGACTCTGAGTTGACTCGTCTGCACCTAGCAACAACATAGCAGCATTCCTTTTGTAAATTATATGTTTATTACTAAAATACTTTTTGGTTATCTGCCTGCTAATAACATTTTAATAGTCTTAACACATCACTATAGCAGTGTCCAGAAATAAAATTTTTGCTTCACTCAGTATTTGATAATCAAAGGAAGATGGTATTTCATCTTTTAAATAATTATTGAAATATTAGAAATTTAGAGATGCAGACATGGTGAACATACTTTTTATGCAAATGTTATATGTTTTCTTGCCATCCACACCCTTTCCATGTGAGATATTTTTTATAAGCACATTATGCTAACCTTTTTGAGTACAACATAACAGAAATATCATAGCACACTTGGATAAAAATGGAGGAAGGGGACCATGACTTAGTTGACTCCCCCCAAGAAAATATCATTTGTATACAAATATGGTAATCAAGTATCTTTCATCAAAAACACCACGTTGCTCAGTTGTAACCCCATTTTTATTTGTTATTAACAATATAGAAACCTATAGAGTTCAGACAGTGAAACCTGGAAAGATTGCCTGGCAGGGAGATCCTTGTTTCCAAGACAGCAGCTCTGAAGAGGAAGGTACTGTTGAAGAAGAAAATCATAGAATGTCCAACATTGAGTAAGTAATTTGTTTCTGTGCAGCTGTATTTCATATTTTAAAACACCTCAGTAATGCATACTTCAGAGATTGATTGAATTCTTAACTTATATTTACAAGAAAACTTTATCTCTTTCAGAGAATTCTCTAACCTTTTGGTGCTTGGAGTGTGTTTCTATTTTCTTGAGGTTTGAGTAGCTATGGTGGGAGCCTGCAGTAGACAGACGGTGTTTGGACATGTGATTAAGATAAGCACAGGGACAGGACCTAACTTCAGTGTTGCTAATCAAAAGTAGCTACATATGAGTGTCTTCTCTTTCTCTTTAAGATACCGTTAACCAGAGGTATTAGCAGCTAAAGGATGAGCATGTACTATTAAATATCAGGACTAGAGATGGTAGATTTTATATTTCAACTATCTTGTTCATCCAAAGTTCAGACAGAAGGGAAGATTATTAGATGAAGAGGGAATAGTAGCATTTTCATTCTGAGAAATCATGCATAAAGACATAAAATGGCTATTTGAGGAATAAATGTTTCTATTTTATAGTAAAGATTTCTTCTGACTGAAATTGAACAAACTATTATTTGTTTATCTGTTTCTGACTTGCTGTCTTTTGTTCTTTAGAGAAGTGTCATTACCACAGAAAGAAACCAGTAGATTTTTCTTTTTCTGTAAGAATGATGAAAGACTTCATGGTAAGTCTATTTTCCCACTAGAATACAGTTGTTCATTTTTTTTTAAATAATTTTGGTTTATTAAATTGTAAATGTGTTCAGCAAAACAAGACTAGTTCCACAGTTTCTGCATTTCCAGGTCCTTTACACTGAGTCTGTACTTCATGTTATGTTATTCATGTTCACCTTCCTTTTCCAAACTATTCTTCTCACACACATTTACTCACTGCTCTGAAAGCTTCCTAATTAATCTTTTGAGATGCTATTGTCAGTTTGATTCCATATAGGTGGTTCTTTGAAAAAGCACAATGCTTAAGGCATATATTCTTTACTAATTATAACCTATTCATTTGCTTTAAAGAAGACTCAAGGATATTTTTGGTTTCAGGGCTTTCATCAAGTCAGTGGCTCCAGAAAATCAGGATTTCAACTCTACAGCTAGCTCTTTACACTATATACTGATATAATACCGTACACCCAGTGAAAAATTTCATCAAAGTCTAACCCAGAAGAGTACTTTTTCATGTCTTTAGCCAGTGTTTGGAATTGGTTCCTTCTAACTTTACCACCTACTGGGAATTTGCCTTTCTACCACAGATATACTAAAACAGAATCTACATTTTTAACTAAGATTCCCAGGCATAAGAGTCAAGTGGGGATCATGTTAAAATGTAAGGTATAGTTTAGAATATCTTGGATGGTGAAATGCACAATATTTTGTAACAGACAGTTAACCAAAATGTCGACAGTTTAAATTCACCACCCTATCCTAAGAGAAAGCTCGGCAGTGTCCTCTTGTAAGGTTTAGAGCTTTGACAAACCAGTGGAGGGGAGCTAGGAGTTGGAACCTACTTGTTGGCACCGGGTTTGCATTTGAAGGAAAAAACAAACTCTCCGCTGGGGTGCAAACCAATTCCAAAGCTTCCTCCAGCAGACTGTTCACGTTGACTTGTAAAGTTCTGATAGGATGCAGAGGTCCTCACTCACCACTTTATTACTCATTCATTATCATCCACAAGGGCTTGGTTTATTTTGGATACTTGCACAAACATGTAGGCTATTTCTTGGTGTATATAAATAGTAAAACCCTGAGAATGCTACCTTTTCCTTTAATTCCTAGAAAATGAGGTAAAATAGCCTTAACCTAGCTCTTAGTCTATACACCAAAATTCATTTAAAAATAAGTCAAGGACCTGATGTGAAAGTTATATATAAAATTCTAAGAAGAATACACAAAGGCAAAATAATGATATGTACATTCTAGTGATGAAATATTACATATGACATCAATAGTATGAAAGATAAAGTATAAAGGGGGTGACACAAAATTTAAATTCATGTGTCAGGAGTTTAGTGAAAAGGTAAAAAAGAAGCACAGATTCAGAGAAAATGGGGGAAGAAGAAGGACTATCTGACACTCTATCTGTTGTTGGCTGTTGTTGTGTGCCACCAAGTTGACTGCAACTCATAGCGACCCTGTGCACAATAGCTCTGACCACTCCCCTATCTCATTGGCTGAGCCAGTCTCACTGTCTCCGACACACCTGCCCCCATTACCCCAGTTACTGTATCAATCTATCTCATCCTGAATCTTCCTTTCTTGCACTGACCCACCATATTTCCAAGCTTGACGTCCTTCTCCAAAGACTGGTCCCTCCTGGCCACATGCCCAAAGTATGTGAGACAGTGCTTCAAAATCCTTGCCTGGAAGGAGTATCCTGGTTTCACCTTGTCCAGCACAGTTTGTTTGCTTGATTAAATATTCTTCTCCAGCACAACTCAAAGGCATCAATTCTTTTTTTTTCATCCTTAGTCATTGATGCCTTTTTTATTTGTTTGTTCTTTTAGCAGTTCATAAGATACTCAGTCTTTTTCTCTAATACCAGAACTCAAAGGCATCGATTTTTTTCCTTTCATCCTTATTTATTGCCCAACTTTCAGATTCATAGCAAATAATTGAAAAGACTGCAACTAAAAAAGAAAAGACTACAACTTGGATCAGACACATCTTAGTCTTTAGACTGATGTCTTTACTCTTTAGCACTTTGGAGAGGTCCTTGACAACAGGTTGTCCATTTCTTTTTTGTGTGTGTGTGAGAAAAATTTGTGTTTAGAATTAGCCAGCTGGACTCAGTTTAGTTGATCGCAATTTTGTTGGCAGCATCCAAAGCATCATAGTCAGGAGCAAGTCAAACATAGGCCGCCTTCTCTCCATCAGGCCTAATCAAGGTATTAACTTTGGCCACATCAAGGTCAGACAGCTGCTTTTTTTTAGGGGGGGGATTTGTTTGTTTATGAATTTTAATGAAAGTTTACAGAAACTTAGGGTTTCCATTCGTTCATTGTTGCACTTTTCTCCCTGCCCACCTCCTCCCCCGCAATTTACTCTTCTCCTTGAACAGTAAAAGAACAACTCTTTCATTGATATGCAATCCCTCTCCCCAAGTCCACTCCACTGTGCAGCCTTCATTCTAAACTCCTGTCATGACAATAATATATCATATATCCCTTTTAAACAGTTCTCTCCCTCATCTGTTTTAATGCGGAATACATCATTCATCCCCTCTTTCTCTGTCCTGCCTCAACCCCAATGTCACTGTTTTACAACAGTGGCCCTATTGCAATATTTGTCCTTAAGTGACTGAGACATTTCACTCAGCATAATGTCCTCCAGGCTCACCCATTTTGTATATTTCATGAGTCCCTTGTCTTTCAATGCTGCATAGTATTCCATTGTGAGTATTGAGTATTGAATGTACCATGGACTATCAAGAAAACAAACAGATTCATTGTAGAGAGGATTAAACCAGGCTGCTCCTTGGAGGCAAGGATTCTGGGGCTTCGTCTGACATACTTTGGACATGTTGTAAGGAGAGACAGGTCTTTAGAGAGGGACATCATGCTGGGTATAGTGGAGGGACAGCGCAGGAGGGGAAGACCTATGAGGTGGATTGATTCAGTGACTGGGGTACTCGGGATGGGTTTGTCAGGGGCAATGAGATTGGCACAGGATAGAGCGCGGTTTAGGGCTGTTGAGTCGCAAACGACTCTACGGCACATAACAACAATAACATGTATACAAGCTATGGGTATTATTCAGCCATAAAGAACATAGTAGTCTTCCTGCATGCAACAACATGAGTGAACCTAGAAAACATGTTGAGGGAAAGAAGTCAGTTATAAGAGGCCAATTACCGTATGATCCATTTCACTTACATGAGAAACCAGAAACCAAAAAGTACTAGTTTGGTTAGGAAGTAGTGGGGAAGGAAATTTTGCCTTATTTGCATAAAATGCGTATTAATGCTGGAATAGGTTTCACAGATTCAAGATAGTCAGTATGACTGAATTATACATGTAGAAATTGTTGAAGTGTTGTATATTTTTTCCACAACAATTACTTTTTTAAAAAAGGCCTTAATTAGAATTCACATTGTTGCAACAGTGGAAGATTATGTTGGTGTTAATTTCATGCCTTATCTTTTCTCGTTTTTCCCCAGCCGGCTCTGAGGTTTTCTGGAGAGGGATGAGAAGTAATATGAGCAGGAATTCTTGGGAGGCCCGAACAAATACCTTGCGTATGGTAAGTGATTATACCTCCATATTGATTGCCTCCTGAGATAAATATAGTATGTTAGTATGTGTGTGTGTGTGTGTGTGTGTATACATATATACACATATACATACATACATATATGGTGGACAGTGTTTGGTGGAGCTTCCCAATTAAAACAAGCTCAGAAGCAGGAGTGGCATCCACTTCTGAAATGGCTTCCCTCCAGAAACTCTATGAATAGTGCTCAGGTCTTCCATTCATAGGGTTACTATGAGTCATCTATACCTCAGCGGTACCTAACAACTACAATGTGTGTGTGTGTGTATTTTACATATATATTAATACAAGATAAATATGTGTATTAGTGTGTATATATTTACAAATGTGGTATATAAATATTAACACAAAGGAGATAGATAGATAGATAGATAGATAGATAGATAGATAGATAGATAGATAGATAATAGATAGATCCTTTGTGTTAATATTTCCGTAATGTAAGAATTACTCGATGGCACCTAACAATGATATAAGAATCATTGGAATGAGATATGAAACATAAGGAAGGATGAAATGTGGGCATAATTTAGCTCTCACAGTTTGGAAGGAACATAAAAGTTATTTTCTTCAAACACACGTGCTACTGGTGAGGAACAAGAAGGCTGAGTGCTTGCACAGCCTAGAAACTGCATCATTTCACTTGCTTTCTAAGTACTCAACAGTCAAAATCCATTTATATTTACTATTAATTAAGGCTCTTGGATTTTATTTTGTGTTTCACTTCCCCCCTTAGGACTGCCGGAAGAAACATAAAGAAGCAAAAAGAAAAGTGAAACCAAAATAATAAATGTCAGCATTGATTAAGATCATGGATATGAATGGGCTCACCTAAGGAAACTGACCCAGAAAATCATTTTAGCTGAAAAAGAAGACATTTTAGAATTCTGGTTAATGGAATATCATTCTGTGGCATTCCACTATACTGCTTCCTAAGTAATTATTTCAAGGAATCAACTGAGCCCCAAGATAAATCCACAGAACTTTAAACTTCTTGGATGGCATTTCATTGTCTTCAACATGGTTATCTTCTGATAAAAGGCTTATATGAAACCTCTTTTAAAAATAAATGGGTTGAAATACTTATGTTTTCCAAGTTAGGCTTTATGTAAATTATAGACTGTTTTAAATACTTATTTATGACTATGCCTAATGTAATGCAGAGCAGATTATCTGAGAGGCTGGGCTCTATGAGGAGAAGTGTGGCGTCAGGATTGGTGGAAGATCTGTTAACAATCTGTGTTATGCAGATGATACAACCCCGCTTGCCAAAACTGAGGAGGACCTCATGCACTTGCTGCAGAGGGTCAGGGACTGCAGCCTTCAATATGGACTGAGGCTCAATGTCAAGAAGACAAAGATTCTCACCACTGGACCAATCGGTAGCATCAGGATGCATGGCGAAGAGATTGAGATTGTTCACAGCTTCAATTTGTTTGGCTCCACGGTCAACACTCTTGTCACCAGCAGCCAGGAAATCAAAAAACGTATTGCGATGGGAAAGTCTGCGGCTGGGGACCTCTCTAAAGTACTCAAGAGCAACGGTGTCTCTCTGGAGACTAAAGTGCGCCTGATATAGGCCATGGTCTTTGTAATCACTTGTTATGCATCAGAGAGTTGGACAATGACTAGGGAAGATAGAAGGAGAATTGATACCTTTGAGCTGTGGTCCTGGAGAAAAGTATTGAATGTACCATTTACTGCTAAGAAAACAAACAGATTCATCATGGAAAGGGTGAAACTAGGCTACTCCTTGGAGGCACGGATTCTGGGGCTTCGTCTGACATACTTTGGACATGTTGTAAGGAGAGACAGGTCCTTGGAGAGGAACATCATGCTTGGTAGGGTGGAGTAACAGCGCAGGAGGGGAAGACCCTCTATGAGGTGGATTGATTCAGTGACTGGGGTAATCAGGATAGGTGTGTCAGAGGCCATGCGATTGGCACAGGATAGAGCAGGGTTTAGGGCTGTTGTACATAGGGTCGCTATGAGTCCCAAACGGCTCAATGGCACATAACAACAACAACAATGTAATGTATGTTCCTTTTGTAATTTTTTTAAAATAAATAGCCTGACTATGAATCAACTTGGAGTTCTGTACAGGTCTGCTAATGAGTAGCTAATTGAAGAGTAGGACATTTCTGCCTTTCTGTGAAGATGGCGCCGAAAGCAAAGAATAAAGCCCCTGCCCCTCCCAAAACTGAAGCCAAAGCAAAGGCATTAAAGGACAAGAAGGCAGTCTTGAAGGGCATCCATAGCCACAAAAAAAAAAAAAGAAAGAAAAGAAGATCTGCACGTCACCCATCTTCTGGCGACCTAAGACTCTGGGACTCTGAAGGCAGCCCAAACACCCCTGGAAGAGCGCCCCCAAGAGAAACAAGCTTGACCACTATGCCATCATCAAGTTTCCTCTGACCACTGAGTCAGCCATGAAGAAATAGAAGATAACAACATACGTGTGCTCATTGTGGATGTGAAGGCCAACAAGTACCAAATTAAACAAGCTATAAAGAAGCTCTATGACATTGATGTGGCTAAGGTCAGCACTTTGATTAGGCCTGATGAAGTGAAGAAGGCCTATGTTCGATTTGCTCCTGACCATGATGCTTTGTATGTTGCCAACAAAATTGGGATCATCTAAACTGAGTCCAGCTGGCTAATTCTAAATGTAAATTTTTCTCACCAAAAAAAAAAGTAGGATATTTCTGACTAGTATGTATCTAGTGTAACTGTAAAAGGAAGCAGAATATACTTTTCCTATCCTTGGCCTCCAGGAACTAGGGACCAGCATAAAAGCAGCCTAAATAATCCCATGTAGGGAACTCTTAGGGCCTAGTGGGTAATGAGTCGCACTGCCAACCTAAAAGCAAGTGGTTTCACTCCACTAGCTTCTCCTCAAGAACAAGATGGGGTAGTTTCCTCATGTTATTAAATGTCTATGAAAACCCGCTGAAGCAAGTTCCAGCTCCACAGTACATAACAACCACAACCAATCCCAACATCTTGGTTAGAAGAGAAAAAATGTCTTAAACATGTATGATCACACAATTAGTTGTCAAGACCATAAAGAGAGTTGTGTTTATTGTTATGTTGCTGCAAGCTGTCAAGTCGCCTGCAACCAATAGTGAACTTATATACCACAGCTCTGAAGCCTGCCCTATCCTGAGCCAGTCTCACCAACTCCAGTACAACTACCCCCATTGACCCAGTTACTGTATCAGTCCATCTCATCTGGGGTCTTCCTCTTATGTGCTGTTTCTTCACCCTTCAATGCATGATGTCTTTCTCCAGGGATTGGTCCCTCCTGCCCACATGCCCAAAGTATGTGAGACAGAGCTTCAAAGTCTCCAGAGAAACTATTTCACCTTCTACAAGACGACCTATTTGTTTCTTGGTAAGACTTGGTCAAGACCCTTCTCCAACACCACAACTTGAAGGCATCACTTCTTCTTCTGTCATCCTTAATTCAGCTCTTTGATGCATAGGAAGTAATTGTAAAGACCATGGCCTGGAACAGGCACACATTCATCTCTAGACTGACATCATTGCTTCTCAGTACTCAGGAGAGGTCCCTGATAGTACATTTTCTGAGTGCAATTCATCTTTTGATTTCCTGACTGCTAGTGCCAAGAGTGTTAATTGTATACAGTTAAATAAATCAATCTGACTATAATTCAAAACAGCTATACTGCCTATCAAATTGGACTTTATAGAAACTGTCCTATATAAACATCTCTAAGGAATTAATGATTATCCAAAAACTATTAGAACAGCACATCAGCAGAGAATTGCTGGAAGTCCAGGCTGGGTTTAGAAGGGGTCGTGGTACTAGGGATATTGTTGTTGATGTTAGATAGATCTTGGCTGAAAGCA
>NW_006400042.1:1311294-1314671 GCF_000299155.1 Elephantulus edwardii | reverse complement strand
ACTGGGGTAATAGGGATGGGTGTGTCAGAGGCGGTGCGGTTGGCGCAGGATAGAGCAGGTTTTAGGGCTGTTGTGCATAGGGTCGCTATGAGTCGCAAACGACTCGACGGCACATAACAACCTGATGTGTCTCTGAAATTATATAACTGGCTTATATCATCATAGTCTTTCCTATTTGAATATAAACTGTGAGAGCTTGAATCCAATCTCTTCATCATTATGCCTCCTTTGCCTAGAATAGTGTCTACCATGGTGGTGGTGGTGGTAAGTTCCATTGAGTCAGTTCTGACTCTTGGCAATTGTTGTTAAGTGCTGTCGAGTATAACTCATAGCCATCCTATACACAACAGATTTGAACCCTATATTATTCTGTGCCATCTTCATCTTTGATATACTTGAGGCCATTGCTACAGTCACTGTGTCAGTCAATCATGTTGAGGGTCTTCTTCTCCTTCACTACCCTTCCACCTTTCCAAGCATGACATCCCTTTCCGAGAAATAACCCCACCTAATAACACACCCAAAGTATCTGATGTTTTGACATCCTTGCCTCTAAGGAGCCTTCTGGCTACACATTTTTCCAAGACATACCTGTTTGGTTTTTGGCAGTCTATGGGATGATATTCAGCACTTCTGTCCAGTTCAACTCAAAGGCATCAGTTTTTTCCTCCTATCAATCTTTGTCATAATGTTGCCAATTAGCCCAGTGATGAAGACTTTTGTTTTCTCGATGTTGAGATGTAATTCACTTGAAGACTGTGGTCGTTGATCTTCCTGCAGCAAGCGCTTCCAGTCCTCCTCAGTTTCAGTAAGCAAAGTTGTGTCATCTGCATAATGCAGGTTGTTGATGAGTCTTCCTTTAATTCTAATGTCACATTCTTAAAGTATATCTTCTCAGATACTGGGAGTTGGAGGAAACTAAGGGAAAAGGGGATAAATAATGAACACTGCATTGGGACAGATGAAGAAAAGAACTGTTTAAAAGGAATATATAATTATACATTATTTGTATGACAACAGTCCAGAATAAGAGGTGCATAACAACGTGGACTGGGGGAGAGGGGAGGAAGCAACAATGAATGAATTTTTTTTTAAAAAAAGCTAACTGGGAGGTTAGGAAAATGCACAGCAATGAATGAATGAAAACTCCAGCTGTTCTGTAAACTTCCAGTAAAATCACAATTAAAAAGAATAAAAAAATTGAGTGTCAAGAATGAAAAATCTCCTAAACCTTTTCTTGAGTAAAACAAAACCTAGTTTCTCCCATTTAGATAGATAAAGACAAAGAGTTTATATGTCTGAAAAACACTTTGTTTATCACAGCAATGTTTCCAATATATTGTCAGATTATAATAATGTGTCATGTGTTCCACAAGAACCAGATTTTAAAATACTGTGCTACTTTACCAAATTACACTTCGACAATGCTGTCAAATTTCTCTAAGAATTATGTGAAAGATTAAAGAAAATACTTTTTTTTCCCTATTAAAAAAAAGAATAAAAAAATAAAGTGACTCACAGCAACAGTGAGCTCTAACATGTTTTTACAAATGGATTTTTTTGGTGATTTGAGTGAACCAGAACATACTGGTTTTGATCTTTTTACTATATTATTTTTCTTTCTTGAAATGTTTTGAGATATTAAAATTGACTATCACTTTAGATTTGTTTGTTAGTATGTAGAAATAGTTTCATATTAATATTTCTACTTTTATAACTAATATCAGAATCTTGACATAAAAATGTCGGGGCTAATAAAATGGCATAGTTTGAGTTGTTTCTAACCAAAATAGAGTTATGTAATGAATATGTTTCCGATTCCCAAGAAAGGTGATAAAACAGAGTGTGGAAACTACCAAGGAGTATAATGTGCTACCAAAATACTGCTGACAGATATTCATAATTGGCTAGAACAGTACATAGATATGAAACTGCCAGGAGTTCAAGAAGAATTTAGAAGAGACAGTGGCACCAGTGATATTGCTAATGTCAGATGGATCTTGGCTGAAAGTAAGGAATACCAGAAGAATGTCTATTTGTGCTTTATTGACAGTGCAAAGGTGTTTGACTGTGTGGATCATGACAAGATATAGCTGACATTGAGAAGGATGGGAATATTTTTTAAAATTATTTTTGCATGTGTACCATCAAATCGGATCTGTTTGATACAGGAGATTGTCCCTCCTTCTCCAGCAGAGTATCTTGTGTATTTGAACTGTAAGAAGGATAGGAATCTCAAAGCACAATTGTGCTCATGTGGAACATATACCTGGACCAGGAGGCTGTTGTGTGAACAGAGCAGGGGAACACTGCATGGTTTAAAATTAAGAGAGGTGTGTGTCAGGGTTCTGTCCTCTCAACAGGTATTCAGTCTGTATGCTGAGCAAATTATTTGAGAAGCTGGACTCTATGAAGAAGAAAGGGGCATCAAGATCAGAGAAAGACTCATCAATAACCTCCAGTATGCAGATGACACAACTTTACTTGCTCTAAGTGAGGGGGACTTGAAGCACTTCTTGCAGAGGATCAAAGAAGACAGCCTTCAATATGTATTGCATCTCAACATGAAGAAAACAAACTCTTACCACTGGACTAGTAGGCAACATCATGATAGATGGAGAAAAGACTGAAGTTGTCAATTATTTCATCTAACCTGGATCCACAATCAACACCCTTGGTACCAGCAGTCAGGAGATATATTGCACTGGGAAAGGCTGCAGTCCAGGACCTCTCCAAATTATTAAGGAGCAGTGATGTCAGTTTGAGGACCAGGGTGCATCTGATTCAGGCCATGAGCTTTTGAATTGCTGTGCATCAGAGCTGGACAATGAATAAGGATGACAGAAGTGATGGCTTTGAGCTGTGGTGCTGGAGGAGTTTACATGAATATCCCATGGACTGCCAAAAAACAAACATAGGTCTTAAGGAAAGTGCAGCCATGGCAAGCTCTGAAGCGCCCAAGCCATGCCATGCATCTCTGTATTTATTGAGAATCATCAAGAAGATAAACAGGATAATCACAGGGGAGTAAAAAATAGAAACAAAGGATCATGGGGAAATCTTTTGCAGATAAGGCAGAGTTCTCTATTGTTTACCTTATGCTAATCTCAGGAGGGAGGGATTCAGTAAATAGAACTAAGAACAATATTGACCCTTAAGGAATGCTTTAGTGCCTCAGGGTGAACTCCAGCTTGTATTATGCCTCCATTATATCCTAAAAAAGCATTTGGTTTATTAATATTAAATTTTATATTCGGCTTCATTGATTTCACATGCAAGCAAGATTCTATTGAAGATTATCCAAAAACGACTGGAACAGTACATCAGCAGAGAACTGCCAGAAGTCCAGGCTGGGTTTAGAAGGGGTCGTGGTACTA
>NW_006400042.1:1305614-1310314 GCF_000299155.1 Elephantulus edwardii | reverse complement strand
ACAGGTCTTTGGAGAGGGACATCATGCTGGGTAGAGTAGAGGGACAGCGCAGGAGGGGAAGACCCTCTATGAGGTGGATTGATTCGGTGACTGGGGTAATCAGGATGGGTGTGTCAGAGGCCATGCTATTAGCACCGAATAGAGCTGGGTTTAGGGCTGTTGTATATAGGGTCGCTATGAGTCGCAAATGACTCCAAGGCACATAACAACAACAACAACAATTCGGCTTCCCACAGTACACACAAAAAATAATAATTTTTTTAGAAAAAGTACAGCCAGAGTGCTCGATGGAAGGACACATGATAAAGCTTTGTTTCATATACTTCAGGCATGTTGCTAGGAGAAGCTAGTTTTTGGAAAGGGCATCATGCTTGGAAAAGTGGTGGGTTGGTGAAAGAAAGGAAGATCATCTACCAGATGGATTAACACATTGACTGCTTCAGTGGGCTCAGGTGTGTGAGGCTGTGAGAGTGTTCTGATTTATTGTTCATAGGGTTGGTCCAGGTCATACTCGAGTGACGACACCTAACAACAACAGCAGTGATACATTGTGGTATTGTGTCAGGGATAGGAAGAGAAAGAGAAGGAAGTATAAATAGATTGGATGAAAGGAAAGGCAATACACTAAGACTAATTAATTGTCAGTAATGGTCTAAAACAATATGTATGAAAGATTGCATTAAAAATCAATATGGGGCCCCCGCTGAGCGTGCCCTGCGTGCCGATGCCCGCTAGCCCCGCCGGGCGCTGGATCCCCGAGTGCCCGGGCCGGGGCTTGAGCGGGCACCAGGCCGGGGCGACGAGCTGCAGGCGGAGCGGACCGCGCTGGCGCCCGAAGCGACGAGGAGCGCGGGCGGTGACTGAAGTCTCCAGGGGCGAGAGACAGTCAAGAACAGGTCCAAGAAGAGCTCGAAGAAAGCAAGCCCCACGACCAGCGGCAGCAGCAAGTTGCCCCCAGTTTGCTAGGAAATTATCACCTTAAAGACTAAAAAGAAGAAGAAGATGGCTGCTGATATATTCCCTCGTAAAAAACCAGCCAGCTCCAGCAACACCACTGTCCAGCAGTACCACCAGCAGAATCTCAGCAACAACAACCTTATTCCAGCCCCAAACTGGCAGGGCCTATATCCCACCATCAGGGAGAGAAATGCGGTGATGTTCAATAATGACTTGATGGCAGATGTTCATTTTGTGGTTGGGCCACCAGGTGGGACTCAGCGGTTGCCAGGACACAAATATGTTTTAGCTGTTGGGAGCTCTGTGTTCCATGCAATGTTTTATGGAGAACTTGCCGAGGACAAAGATGAAATCCGTATACCAGATGTCGAACCTGCTGCTTTTCTCGCCATGCTGAAATACATCTATTGTGATGAAATTGACTTGGCTGCTGACACAGTGCTGGCCACTCTCTATGCTGCCAAAAAGTACATCGTCCGTTTTAGCTGTTGGGAGCTCTGTGTTCCATGCAATGTTTTATGGAGAACTTGCCGAGGACAAAGATGAAATCCGTATACCAGATGTCGAACCTGCTGCTTTTCTCGCCATGCTGAAATACATCTATTGTGATGAAATTGACTTGGCTGCTGACACAGTGCTGGCCACTCTCTATGCTGCCAAAAAGTACATCATCCCGCACCTTGCCAGAGCCTGCGTTAATTTCCTGGAAACCAGCCTGAGCGCCAAGAACGCCTGCGTGCTGCTCTCCCAGAGCTGCCTCTTTCAGGAGCCGGACCTGACCCAGCGCTGCTGGGAGGTGATCGATGCCCAGGCCGAGTTGGCCCTCAAGTCCGAGGGGTTCTGTGACATTGACTTCCAGACTCTAGAAAGCATCCTCCGCAGGGAAACTCTGAATGCCAAAGAAATTGTGGTTTTTGAGGCAGCCCTCAACTGGGCTGAAGTCGAATGCCAGCGACAAGATCTAGCCTTGAGCATTGAAAACAAACGTAAGGTCCTTGGCAAGGCCCTCTACCTGATCCGGATACCGACCATGGCCCCTGGACGATTTCACCAACGGCGCCGTGCAGTCGGGCGTCCTCACCCTCAACGAGACCAACGACATCTTCCTCTGGTACACCGCGGCCAAGAAGCCAGAGCTGCAGTTCGTGAGCAAAGCCCGCAAGGGCCTCGTGCCCCAGCGCTGCCACCGCTTCCAGTCCTGTGCCTACCGGAGCAACCAGTGGCGCTACCGGGGACGCTGCGACAGCATCCAGTTCGCGGTGGACAAGAGGGTGTTCATCGCGGGCTTCGGCCTGTACGGCTCGAGCTGCGGCTCAGCCGAGTACAGCGCCAAGATCGAACTCAAGCGCCAGGGCGTCATCCTGGGCCAGAACTTGAGCAAGTACTTCTCCGACGGCTCCAGCAACACGTTCCCTGTGTGGTTCGAGTACCCGGTGCAGATCGAGCCGGACACCTTCTACATGGCCAGCGTCATCCTCGACGGCAACGAACTCAGTTACTTCGGCCAGGAAGGCATGACAGAGGTGCAGTGTGGCAAAGTGACAGTGCAGTTCCAGTGCTCCTCGGACAGCACCAACGGCACCGGGGTGCAGGGTGGCCAGATCCCCGAGCTCATCTTCTACGCTTGAAAAGGCTTCTCTGCAAGTAGGGGAGCCCTCGAGGGGCACAGCCGGTTCTGCCTTGCCGGATGCTTCGCTCACCTGTGCCCACATAGGGTCAAGTCAGGTGACTGACTTGTAATGAATGAAGCTATTGGCATTTCTCATTGCTTTTCACCTTTAAATTGTGTACAGGAAAAAAAAATTTTTTTGCAGCTTTCAGCTTTTAAACTGTATGCTTAAATGAACCAAGCTTTTCTTTTTTTAAAGTGCATCTGTACACCTTGACAGCTTTTATGCTCTTCCACCTGTCCTACTGACCTCTCAGCTCTGTCCCTCTTAAAAAATGATTTGAAATCACCTCAGATTTCCTTTTGGGCTTTATTTTGATGAATAGAAACACATAGCTGAAAATACCAATGACAAGTTAATTTTAACATAAATCTCTGGAACCCCCCCTCAAGGTAAACCTTAGTGTGCAATTTAGAAAGAAATTTTGCATCATCATAATTTAGAAAGTAGATGGTAATCACAAATGGCTTTTTATTTCATTCTTTTAAATTTTTCACTCCTGGACTTTGCTTTCCTTTCAGATCATAAATTTATAATGTTATGTAGTAAAAACACTACGGGTCATCCATGTGAAATAGGAAAAGGAAAATAAGAAATCAAATGTTTCTTTGGGGTGTGACTTTTGTTATCTTGATTTAGAAATATTGAAGTAAAGATGCTCCTTTTTTTGAAGGAAGTAAATGGTAAAATTATCCTGTAGGTAGTAAAAAAGTCACAAGACCTATTAATTTCTACTAAACCAGATTGGAAAAGAAGCCTAAAAAAGTCCCATACTGAAAATATTTTGATTAATGGCACATTAAAATACACAGTTTGAAGAAGCAAAAGTCTTCTCTCCCCTGTTTTTTATTTTCTATCTTTGCTTGGTTCCCCCTCCCCATTAAAAGAGGACCAAACAGCTCTTTGGATGAGTAGGGTGGCAGTTAGTTTTGTGACACTACATGTTGATGTAATAAGACATTTATGGTCATGGCTTTGTTTTCAGTCTGAATTTACTTTATGTGGTCTGCTTTGACTATGTACTATCTTCTTAATTAGAATTCTGTCC
Organism: Elephantulus edwardii; assembly: GCF_000299155.1. Lineage (NCBI taxonomy): Eukaryota > Metazoa > Chordata > Mammalia > Macroscelidea > Macroscelididae > Elephantulus > Elephantulus edwardii. The sequence continues at coordinate 1,306,639 of NW_006400042.1, read as the reverse complement.
TGTTCCTGGACTGCTAGAATCTGGCCTCTGGCCATCTTAAAGTGCCAATATATGCCTGCAGGGTTTTGTTTTGTTAATATATATATATATAAAATATTGTCTGGAATGGCATTACTTTATCCATAATATCCACTGCATCAGCATCACATCCCACTCTTCTCTGCCGATGGGCACGTAAACCAAGTGCTCATCAAGCAAAGTCTCCTTCCGCGATGGCTTGTGATGGTTCTGTGCCTGTGCCCCTGGCAGTGTCCTTGTGCTCACTTCCAGTTGAAGTATCCATGTGTTTCCTGAGCAGCTTTTCTGCTCGGTGTAATCCTGAGAGTGCTTTCCCGCCACCCAGGGTGTGGTCGCTGGCCACCTCCTTCTCCTGGCCTGCAAGCCTGAAGCTGGCTTGACCGGAGCCAGGAGTTAGTCCAGGGGTGTGTGTGTGTACGTGCGTGCCCACGTGCACACTAGGTGCGTTCGCGGACTCAGGAATTGTCTCCTCCATGCCTGGCTAGTGAGAGGTGGGACAGATATGGCCCCCCCACTGGCCCCAGCAAATGCCTACCCTTCCCTTGTCCACTGTGCTTTTGGCCACTTCTTCCCTTGTAGTCATGGGCCTCTGGCCAGCTTCCCTGATGGAGGAGAACACTGGATTATGGGAAATTCTCTAATCACCTTTGCCATTGCCTCGTCTGTTACCATAGATGATCAGAAGCTGCTAATGGTCATTATTGACAAGGACTCCCTAAACAACTTTCCAAAATGAGCAAACAGTTATCTCCTATTAGGAAGATTATATGGTAGTTTTGGCAAAGCATCAGTGAAGGTACATTATCAATTTCAAAAACAACCACTTCTACAGAAGGTTTTGTTTTTTTCAGTTATGATTAAAAGGATTTAGTGGTTTATGCCTATCGTGCTGGTTGGTGGGCTTGTACCTGATTAGAAGGCACTCATTTTGAGCCAGAGGAGAGGACACTATTTAACACGAATTTCATTGTATCAGGTTTTTGAGGTGGGTGTGATACCTCAGAGTG
>NW_006400042.1:1289799-1305391 GCF_000299155.1 Elephantulus edwardii | reverse complement strand
TATTTTACACCCTATTCTCCTGTATTTTTGGCAAAATGGAATGAGGCTGATGTGCTTGCTTTATTTTTCTGGTAATCTCTAATTTCATAGCTTTTTAAAACTAGCAGCTATCGCAGGCAGCTCTTCTATATAAACACAACTTTATTAAACAGAATATGCAGTAGATTCTTTTCTCAGTGTACCTGGAGTCTTTGTCATTGTTAGTACTGGGGATTGGGGGAACTAGTTTAGCAGTTCTAATGTATCATTTAGCATATCTTATAATAGTATTTAAAATGGTCTAATTTCTACATAATTATTGCACTGAACTGTCTGTTTTTTTTAAGGTGTTTAAATAAGCTCAGCTAATTTCAGGACACTGTAGCCACTGTGCATCAGGGTGCTTGAATTAGTAGCTTAACAGCATTATTTATGAAGGAAAAATATAAATATGAAGTACCTCATGTTGAATGTTATTGTACTGTATTTTTAATGTAGCAGTGCAGATCTTGTTAGACACATGAATGTGTACAATTATGTCAAATGCAAATAAAAGTAAAACTGCTTCGTAAAAAAAAAATCAATATGGTTTTGACTCTTTGGTAATAAGGAGAGTCAAAAGATAGGAATGCAGACTCTTTTCAACAAAGATACCTGGAAACAAATGTTAACAGATAAAGATCCTAATTCTTCAGCCCTAAGTTTAAAAGGAAAAGATAAAGAAGGACTTCAAACCCCAACTGAAGGAAGAAAGTCAATGAAAACCTGGAATAAGGAGGGTGACAAAGGGCACTCTTGTAATGTCAGCATATTTTGAATGTATGTTCATTTGGAATGGTTGCTGGGTGCAGGTCATTTTGAAAGAGGTCATTTAGAATGGCAGTAGGTGCACTTGGGAACTTAAGACTGCAACCACATGCGCACCACTGCTTAGCTGGCAAGACAATTAATAAACTTCCTGCTTCTTGTCCATGCCTTCCCAGGGAGCAGGGCTATGACTGCCACCACCACCTGCTAGGTGGCTGCCAGTGCTCCTTAGGCCCTTTGGGGTGATTTGAGTTTTGTGTGTGTCCATTTTTTCTGCTTTCTCTCTAGAGTCTTCTTTCCCCCACCCCCTGCTTTTTTTTTAATTAATTTTCATGAACATTTCCAGAGACTTTGGATTTCCATTCATTCATCATTATATTTTTCTCCCTGCCCACCCCTCCCCCTACAATTCACTCTTCTCTTTGAAAAGTAAAAAATATTCTTTCATTGTCATATAATCCCTCCCCCCAAGTCCAGTCCACTTTGCAGCCTTCATTCTGGACTCCTATCATGATAATAATACCTAATCATATATCAAAAAACGTATTGCGATGGGAAAGTCTGCGGTTAGGGACCTCTCTAAAGTACTCAAGAGCAACGGTGTCTCTCTGGAGACGAAGGTGCCCCTGATACAGGCCATGGTCTTTGCAATCACTTGTTATGCATCAGAGAGTTGGACAATGGCTAGGGAGGATAGAAGGAGAATTGATACCTTTGAGCTCTGGTGCTAGAGAAGAGTATTGAATGTACCATGGACTGCCAAGAAAACAAACAGATTCATCCTGGAGAGGGTTAATACAGGCTACTTCTTGGAGGCAAGTATTCTGGGGCTTCGTCTGGCATGCTATGGACATGTTGCAAGGAGAGACAGGTCTTTGGAGAGGGACATCATGCTGGGTAGAGTAGAGGGACAGCGCAGGAAGGGAAGACCCTCTATGAGGTGGACTGATTCAGTGACTGGGGTAATCAGGATGGGTGTGTCAGAGCCAGTGCGATTGGCACGGGATAGAGCAGAGTTTAGGGCTGTTGTACATAGGGTCGCTATGAGTCCCAAACAACTCAGCGGCACATAACAACAACAATCATATATCACTTTAAAACAGTTCTCTCCATCATCTGTTTCAATGCAGTATACATTATTTGTCCCCCTCTTTTTCAGTCTTCCCTCAACCCTGATGTTAGTGACACTATGTAATATCTGTCCTTTTGTAACTGAGATATTTCACTCAACATAATGTCCTCCAAGGTCATCCATTTTTAATAATATTTCATGAGTTTTTCACTGCAGCATAGTATTCCATTGTGTGAATATTCCAGAGCTGCTCAATCCATTTGTTGATGGGCACTTAGGTTGTTTCCAACTCTTTGCTATTGTGAACAAAGCCACAATGAACAGGGTCTTTCTTTCCCTTGATGTTCTTCCCTCTCTTTTTCTTTTTACCCTTTTAAGCCTTTCTAGTCTGTACCATTTGTACCCATCTCAGCTTTGATTTTTCTATTTCCTACTACCGTCCACTCTTGGTTTGGGTTTCTAGATGTTCTTACACTTTGGGTTTTGGAGGATAGTGATATTATTCTTTTATGATAATTTTTATTTCAGTTGTGACATCACCAAATTGATTCCTTATTTGCGTCATTTGCATCTACTCCTTTTTGTCGTAATTGTTAATTTTATTAACATTTTCAAGAAACCCACATCTAGTCTTATTAATTTCTTCTGTTATTTTTCTGTTTTTTTCTGTTCTAATGTTTATTATTTCCCTTTCTGGGGACTATCGTCTTTACTTGCTGTTTTTTTTCCTATTTGGCAGAGATGTTTAATTAAGGTGTTGATTTTGATTCTTTCTTCTTTCTTGATGTATGCATTTATTGCTATTAGTTGACCTTTGGGTACTGCTTTTACTGTGCTACAAAGATTTTGGTATATTATGTTTTAATTATCATTTGTTTCAGGAAATGTATAAAATTAGATATTTTAATTTTATACTGCTTTATTTACAAAGTTCATATACATTTTGTTCACACCAGATCTTTCCATTTCCCCTGCCTCCCTCAACCCATCAAATTGTGCAACCCTATTATTATGGCACCCCCTCTCCCAGCCCATCCTCAGACCTCTGCTCCAATTTCTCACCCCTCCTGATCCTCATACTCATTCTGCAATAATGATCTTATACAATATTTGTCCTTATTGGACTGAGTTAGTTCACTCAACATAATGCTCTCCAGTCCCTTCCAATTTAGGTAGTATTTTACGAAATCATTATGCCCACATGCTGCATAATAATCCATCATGTGAATGAACCATAATGTCTCAATCTATTCCATTGTAGCTGGACATCTGGGCTGCTTTCATGTTCTTGGAATAGTGAATATTGCTGCTATGACTGATGGATCACATAATTACAAAATGGGCAAAAAATATGGAAAGACTTTAACACAGGAGGACATTCAGATGGCCAACAGACACATGAAGAAATGCTCAGAATCGCTGGCAATAAAGAGATGCAAATCAAAACCACAATGAGATACCATCTCACTCAAGTAGCAGTAGCAAAGTTTAACAGGACAGCAAATAAGAAATATTGGAGAAGATGTGGTGAGATCGCAACTCTTATACATTGTTAGTGGGATTATAAAATGGTACAACCACTCTGGAAGGCAGTTTGGCATTTCCTCAAAAGGTTGAACATAGAAATCACATATGACCGAGCTATTCCACTGCTTGGAATATGTTGTTGTTGTTATGTGCCATCGAGTTGTAGAAGACTCGTAGTGACCCTATGAATGGAAGGCCTGAGCACTGTTCATAGAGTTTCTGGAGGCAAGACATTTTGGAAGTGGATGCCACTCCTGCTTCCAAGCCTGTTTTAATTGGGAAGCTGCACCAAACACTGTCCACCATGGGTAACCATTATCACATTTGGCACATCAGTGTCACAGTGTTTAGCATCACAGCAACCACGAGTTACCTTTGTACAGCAATGTACAGACTAGTGCTATACCGCCTAGAAGAATGTTTGACAAAAAACCAATTTGAACCAGGCCTGAGGGCCACAGATTAAAAATCACCCACCATGGGCTTGGTAGCATAACTTTCTGTCCACTAGGCCAACGTAGCTCTCTCTATGTTGTCATTGTTATTGTTGTTAGGTGCCGTTAAGTTGTAGACAACTCATAGCAACCCTATGATCAGAAGGCCTGAGCACTGTTCATAGAGTTTTCGGAGGCAAGCCAATTCGGAAGTGGATGTTACTCCTGCTTCCAAGCTTGTTTTAATCGGGAAGCTGCACCAAACACTGTCCACCGTGGGTAACCATTATCACATTTGGCACATCAGTGTCACAGTGTTGAGCATCACAGCAACCACGAGTTACCTCTGTACAACAATGCACAGACCAGTGCTATACCACCTAGAAGAATATCTGACAAAAAAAAAAAACAATTTGAACTTGGAGTCATCCAGGAAACAGCATAGCCTCCTTTTCCCCCCTCCAGGGTTTTACCACCACCTGCCTTAAACCTAGGCCAAGCCTCAAGGACTCGCTCCTGGGGGAAAGAACAGTACCACACATCAAACATAAGCCTAAGGAAGTACACGACCCCAAAAACTTGCCGTGACTTGCGCATGGGGATTGCCATGCCAAGCTTGGGCAGCAAAAAGCTGGAATATACCTCAAGAAAATGAGAACTGAGGCACAAATGGAGACTTGTACACCAATGTTCATAAAAGTATTTTTTAATTTCTTATATTAACCAGTAATTCTGTTGTTGTTATATACCATCAAGTCTGAACCAACTCATAATTGTCCCTCCAGCGGGTTTTCAGAGGCAGTTAATCACATGGGAGAAGATTCCCTATCGTTCTCCCACAGAGCAGCTGTTGGATTCGAACTGCATGGCTTCAGGATTGCAGCATAACTTCTTTCCACTAGGCCACCAGTGCTCCCTACCTTGTAATAGAAGAAATAAAAAACTAGTAAGGAAGCTCCGGTCCCCAGTGGTAAGAAACTGCACTTTGATCCCGAGGCACTCAGTTCTAATCCACCAGCTGCTCCATAGGATACAGATGGATAGTCTCCTTCCATGCAATTACTGCCTCTGAAAACCCACTGGAGGAGCAGCTATGGGTTGGTTCTGACTTGATCGCAAATAACAAGATTACCTAGTAATGTCCAAACACAATATTATTTTGTTTCCATGACCCTGATTATTTTTATCTTCCTACTGTCAATTTCTAATATAGTATTGTGACCTGAGAAGATGTTTTATAGTATTTTTATTTTTTAATTTGTTGAGGCTTGCTTTGTGATCTTACTTACAGTTTATTCTGAAAAAGGTTCTATGTGCAGAAAAGAGTGTGTATTTTTCTCTCATTGGATAAATATTGGTGTTCTATAAAAGATTCAGTTGGTTAATTATATTGCTTAGTTCCCTATGAACAACAGATCTGTACCTTGTCCTATCCTGCACCCTGTCAGAATCTCTGATATGCTCAAGCCCCAGTCACTTTGTCATTTCATCTTACTGAGGCTCTTCCTCTCTTTTTTTTATTTTTTTTTTTAAATTTTGTGTGCGTGTACCGTCAAATCAGATCTGACTGGTACAGGAGGATATTGTGCCTCCTTCTCCGGCAGAGGATCTGGTGGATTCGAACCCTGTTACTCTGGGATTGCAGTGCAGTTTCTTGCCACTAAGCCACCAGAGCTCCCCTCTTCCTCTCTTTTGCAGATCCTCCCCCTTTCCCAACATGATTTCCATTTCCAAGAACTGACTCCTGCTGACAACATATCCCAAGTATGTGAGATAAACTTTCACCACTCTTGGCTCTAAGGAGCACCTTGGCTGCCCTTCCTCACGAGAGACTTGTTCTTTTGGTAGTGCAGCAGATATCAAGTATTCTCCAACTCTACAACTCAAAGGAATCTATTCTTACTTTTCCTTATTCATTGTCCAACTTTCAGATGCATAGGAAGTAACTGAAAATACTATGATTTTGATCAGGGACGTGTTAGTGTTTAAGCTGACATCGTTATTCTTTAGGACTTTGTAAAGGCCTCGCTACATACAGGGAGCTCTGGTGGTCTAGTGGCAAGAACTACACTACAATCACAAAGGCACAGGGTTAGAGGCCACCAGCTGCTTCATGGGAGAAGAATGGGCAATCTCCTCCCATGCAATTAACTGCCTCTGAAAATCCACTGGACGGTTGTTTATGGATCAGTTCTGACTTTATGGTACACAACAGCAGCAGCCTCTATAGCATGCTTAAAAAGGCATTTGAAAAATGTCTCTTTCTCAAACATTATGGTAATAACAACTTGCTTGAGAAATAGTCTTTTCTTGTAGCTGTTTTTTGCAAAATTGTGGCCTTTAAATTCTTTAGTTTGGGAATTCACTTTGGTTGATGAGTTTGCATTTTAATTACAGATATTTTAGAAGTGCAACCAAATTGTCTGTCAGTTTGTTGTCAAAATGTTAGTATGAAGAGCTGCCTCTTCAAAGTAGAGACTACCTCAAGGTTGGGGGTGAAGTAAAGCTTTCAGTCAATGAAGAAGCTTTCTTTGTTGAAGCAGCATGGCTCAAAATGAGGAGACACAGCTGTGAAAACCCACTAATATTCAGAACATAGAATGTGCAAGGTATGAATTTAGGAAAATTAGAACCTTGAAAAATTTAAATTGAACACATGAAGGTTGACATATTTGGAAGCATAAGTGAGAGGAAATGCACTGTACTGGCCATTTTGAAATGGGAAGCCAAATGGTCTATTCTAAGAATAACAAATGAAAGAAGAATGATGCTGCATTCATCCCCAAGAGAACATTTCATAATCTCTCCTCAAATACAGTGCTGCCAAGAATAGGATAAAGTTGCTGTTGTTTGCCATCAACTCAGAACTGACCCACAGCTGTCTCTCCAGCAGGTTTTAAGAGACAGTAAATTGTATGGAAGGAGATTGTCCATCCTTTTCCTGCATAGTAACAGGTGAATTTTAACCATGTGCTTTTGGGATTACAGCACTAGGCCACCAGAGAAGCACATGGATAACCAAGAAGCAATAATATAATATTCAGATACATATGCTGAGAATGAAAAATGAAAGAGGAATCATGATATATTATTCTTCAAAAGAACTTTTTTTAAATTATTTTTTGTGTGTGTGTGTGTACCGTCAAATCAGATCTGACTAGCACAGGAGGAGATTGCTCCTCCTTCTCGAGCAGAGCATCTGGTGGATTCAAAAGAACTTTTCATGTTCTTTCCTGAAGTACAATGTTGTCAGTAAGAGGTTAATATCCATACGCATACAAGAACACTTGTTAATATGATTATTATTCACAAGTACACACCAACCACTAAAGCCAAAGATGAAAACATTGAGAATTTCTAACAACTTCTAAAATTTTAAATTTATAGAACACACAGTCAAGTTACATTAATAATAACTGGAGATTGCATGTAAATTTGGAAACAAAGGATTGTATTATCAATTGAAAATGTCCTCAAAAATGCATGGATGTAATGATACAATGTAAAAGTTATGCAATGATTCCCTATGATCTGACATGCAAAATAGTTGTAAAAGGGTTCAGTGGAAAGCAACACCCCTCAATCCCTTTACATACATAATCACATGTAAAGGAATTTCCTGAGGGTTATGTCACTAAAGATAAAAGTGTATGAAAAGTAAGCCATAAAAGAGATACCACAATACCACTAAGAAATCATTACCAAGAGTGGAGTGCATCATTTGGACCCAACTAGGCTTCTGACAACAGGAAATGTCAAGATACATGGAGAACTCCAAGGAATGCCACAGGTACTGCCGGTAGAAGGCCTCTCCTCTACGACCTAGAGAGGGAGTGGGCCTTCACTGTGAATTTGGTCCTCTAGCATCCTATACTGTAAGATAATATATTTCTGTTTGTTAAAGGCACCCACTTATGCTATCTCTGTTATGTTGTTGTTCTTGTTGTTGTTATGTGTCATCAAGTTGCTTGTGACTCATAGCGACCCTATGTACAAGAGCCCTAAAACACTGTTCTATCCTGTGCCAAACTTGCTGTCTCAAACACACTCATTTCCACCACTCCACTCACAGAATTGATCCATCTCATCAAGGGTCTTCCTCTCCTGCACCATCCCTCCAGTCTCCCAAACATGATGTCCCTCTCCAAGGATCAGTGCCTCCTTGTAACATGCCCAAAGTATATCTCTGTTATAACTAAGAGAAATTAGTAGTCAGAAAAGGTAGCTGGATATCGCATGGTAGAATTTTGTATGACCAGTGATGTACTCACTGCAAATATATATTTAAAAACCCCCATAAATGGTGACTATAGGAATGAAAGTTTTTGATGTTCTGTAGCAAGTTCTTCAAGTTCTCACACTCAGCAAGCAAGGCTGTGTCACCTGTATCACGAAGATTATTACACCTGATCCTGATGCCACATTCGTTGTTGAGTCTGGAGGCTTCAATAATTTGCTCAGTATACAGATTAAATAGGTATGGAGCAAGGATACAAAGTAACACACACCTTTCCTAATGTTAAGCCATGTAGTGGTCCCTTGCTCTGTTCACACAATAGCCTCCTAATGTAGGCACAGGTTTTGCATGAACACAATTAAGTGTTCATGGATTTCCATTCTTCTCAACATTAACCAGAACTTGTTATTATTCACACAGTCAAATGCCTTTGCAGTCAACAAAGCATAAATAGACATTCTTCTGGTATTTTTTACTTTCAGTCAAGATCATTTGACATCAGCAGTGATATCTCTGGTGCCACAGCCTCTTCTACATCCAGTTTGAACCTCTAGCAATTCCCTGTCTATGTGCTGTTCTAGCTGGTATTATCTTCAGCAGTATCTTGCTTGCATATAACAAGATATCATTAATACTACATGCAGGCAAGATACTGCTGAAGGAGCGTTGATGCCTTTGAGCTGTGGTGCTGGAGAAGAGTATTGAATATACCATGGACTGCTGGGAGAACAAAATATGTTCATCCTGGAGAGGGTGAGGCCAGGCTGCTCCTTGGAGGCAAGGATTCTCAAGGTCTGTTTGACATAATTTAAACATGTTTCAAGGCGAGATCAACCCTTGGAGAAGGATGTCATGCTTGGGAGGTTGGAGGGACAGCGCAGGAGAGGAAGACCCTCAATGAGATGGATTGATTACATCACTGAGGTAATGGGGATAGGTGTGTCAGAGACAATAATGTTGGCAAGAGATAGAGCAGAGTTTAGTGCTATTGTACATAGGGTCGCTATGAGTTGTAAGCAGTTCGATGGCACGTAACAATAACAACTATATTAATGATATTGTTTGATAATTTCCACATTATGTTGTGTCACCTTTCTTGTGAATGGGAACAAATATAGACCTCTTCCACCTGGTAGGCCAAGAATTTGTTTTCCAATCTTCCTGGCATAGACTGGTGACACATCCAGTGCTGCACCTGTTTGCTGAAGCATGTCAATCAGTATTCCATCAATTCCTGTGGTTTTATTTTTCCCCCCCAATGCCTTCGGTGCAGCTTGAATTTCTTCCTTCATTACCATTGGCTCTTTATTGTATGATACATTCTGAAATATTTCTGTTTTGGCCAATTATTTTTGGCATAGTGATAATATGTATTCCTGCCATCTTCTTTTGATGCTTGGCCATAAAAGTTTAACAAGGCAGCAAGTAATAAATGTTAGAGAGAATGTGGTGAGAAAGGGATTTTTATACATTGTTAGTAGGATTGTAAAAGGGTACAAACATTCTGGAAGGCAGTTTGGCACTCAAAAAGCTGAACATAGAAATTCCATATGACCCAGCTATACCCTGAGAAAATGAGAACTGAGGCACAAATGGAGATTTGTACCCCAATGTTCATAGCAGCATTATTCACCATCGCAAGAATATGGCAACAGCCCAAATGCCCAACCACAAACAAATAGATCGAGAAATTATGGTACATTCACATAAGGAGATATTATGCAGCATGCAGGAACAAAGATTTTGTAAATTATTACATAACTTGGGAGGGACTGCAGAGCATTATGCTGAGTGAGCTAACTCAGTCCCACAAGATAAATATTGTATAAAACCATTATTGTAGAATGAGTATAAGGATCCAAAGAGGGGGAAGGTGGGAGCAGAGGGATGATGATGTGCAGGGGTGGGGTGTGTGTGTTATGTGTGTGTGTGTATTAATCATTGGGTTGTACAATTTTATGGGGGGAGTAAGGGAAATTGGAAAATTCTGTTCTCAAAAATAGTATATTCTAATTTTATAAATAAACTAGTATAAAATACATTTTAAAAAGTGACCTTGACCATAGCATCTCTCAGTATTGCAACTCAAGACATGAATTTGTTTTTCAGTTCTTTCAGCTTGAGAAATGCTGAGCAAGTTCTTCCCTTTCTATTCTCCAATTCTAGGTCTCTACTCATTCCCTTACAATAGTTTTTTTGTCTTGCCTTTTGTAATATGTTCAACTCTTTTTATTTCAGCATCTCTTGCTGTCTAGGAGCTGTAGTGCAATTCTCAGCATCTCTTCTGATATTCATTTGTTTTTTTCCTCTTTCTTCTGTCTTTAATGATCTTTTACTCTATTAATGGATGATATCTTTAATGTCCTCCCACTCATTTGTTTTTCAATCACTCGTGTTTAATGCTTTAAGTCAACTTTAAAATGGATTTTAAATTCAGATGAGATAGACTCAAGATCATATTCTGGTTCTTGTGGACTTGTTTTAATTTTCTTCAGCTTCAATATGAGCTTGTACATGAGTAATTGACTCTGTTACACATGCAGCACCTGGCATGGTTTTGACAGTTCATTTTGAGCTTTTCCAACAAGTTATTTCACAGATTTAGTCAATATGATTCCTATGCAATCCAGCTGGTGAAGTCCATGTGTAATGTCTAAAGTAACTATTTGTTGTTGTTTTTTAAATTTTTTACTAGTTAAATGAGATAATAGTTACCCATGATGAACAGTGTTTGGTGGAGCTCCCCGATTAAAACTAGCTTGGAAGAAGGAGTGACATCCACTTCCAAATTAGCTTGCCTCCGGAAACCCTATGAACTTGGAGAAATGATGAAAGTTATAGAAGTGTTCAGGTCTTTTGTTCATAAGGTTGCTATGAGTCTCCTACGACTTGACAGCACTTAACAAGAATAATAACTAGTTTATTTACAAAATTTGAATAAGCTGTTTTTTAAAAAAGGTATTTGCGATAAATAAATCATTGACATACAAAATTATATCATTCTATTTATGGCCTCATTTCTGTCACCAAGTCTGTACTTTCTACTACCCTGCCTTCTTCATTGCTTCCATCTTTTGCATTCCAATCACCAATTTTCATTAACACATCTTGATTGCATATATTAATTAATTTTAATTAACTTAATGCAATTATCTTACCTGCAACGTCAACTTTGAACTGCAAAATTTGGTAAAAATCTTCAATTTCTTCCTCCTTGGCTTTAGTTGTCAGTGCATATATTTGAATAACAGTCGTATTAATTCGTCTTTCTTATATTCATATGGATAATATCCTATCATTCATAACACTATTTAGGACAGAACTTGAAGTTCTCTTTTAAACTATGACTGCAATAACATTCTTACCCTAATTTCTCATTGCTGGCATAATAGACCATGTGATTTTCTGACTCAAAGTGGCTAAAGCCACTGCATCTCATCTCACGAATGCCAATAATGTTGATGTTCATGCATTTAATTTAATTTTTTACGACTTCTGATTTTCCTACATTCATCTTCCATACACTCCATATTCCAACTATTAAAGGATGTTTGCCTGTTCTCATTTTTATTGACTTGCAATCTGGGATATAATACTATATATGTGTACCTCTGTTTTTCATAGGGCTTTCATCAGCTATTTCCTAAGTGGATGGCCAATCCTGCTTCCTACTCTGTCTTAGTATAGCAAATCCACTAAAACCTGTGCACTTCCGGTGGCCCTTCTGGCATCTGACACACTGGTGGCACAGCTTTCAGCATTACCACAACGAATAAGTTAACTCTCTACAGCAAACCGGCAGATAAATGTACAAATATGGGTTGTATTTCAACATCAAGAATACAAAAATCCTCACCAATTGACTGAGAGGCATCATCATGATAGATGGAGAAAGGATTAAAACTGTCAACGATTTCATCTTATTTGGATCTACAATCAACACCCTTGGAACCAGCAGTTAGGAGATCAGGAGACATATTGCATGGGAAAGTTTGTAGTCAGGGATCTCTCCAAATTATTAAGGAGCAATAATGTCAGCTTGAGGACTATGGTGCACCAGATTCAGGCCATGGTTGTTTATTCATTTGATATGCTGCTGAGATCTGGACAATGAGAAATGACAGAATAAGAGTTTGTGCCTTTGAACTGTGGTGTTAAGGAAGAGTACTGAAAATACCATAAACTGCCAAAAGAGCAAACAGGTATGTACTGGAGAAGATAAAGCCAGAGTACTGTTTGGAAGCAAAAATGATAAAGATTCATTTCACATACTTTGGGCATGTTGCTTCTTGCTCTTAGTAGGTGCCATCAAGTACGACTCATAGTGACCCTATGAACAAAAAAATCCCATCCTTGTTCTGTCCTGTACCATCCTCACACCCCGACACACAAAAGCCCATTGCAGCAGTCACTGTGTCAATCCACCTGGTTTAGGGTCTTCCTCTCCTTTGCTAACCCTCCACCCTTCCAAACATCATGTCCTTCTTCAAGGAATAGTATCTCCTCACAACATGTCTAAAGCAGGAGAGGTGAAGCCTCATCATTCTTGCCTCCAAAGAGCACTCTGGCTGCACCCTCTCCAAGACAAATCTGTTTGCTCTCCTGGCCTTCAGTGGATGTTCAGTGCTCTTTTCCAACACCATTGCTCAATGGTGTCAATTCTTCTTCTGTCATTGTTATTCATTGTCCAGCTCTCAGATGCATAGCAAGCAGTCAGAAAAGACCACAGCATGAATCAGATACACCTCAGTTCTCAAACTGACATCATTTCTACTCAATAATTTGGAGAGATCCATATCTGCAGACTTTCCCAGTGCAATGGATCTCCTTATTTCCTGACTTCTGATACCAAGGGTGTTAACTATGGCTCCAAGCAACATTAAGCAGTTGACAGTTTCAATCTCATCTCCATTCATCATGATGTTACCTATTGGTCCAATGTTAAAAATCTTTATTTTCTTGACATTGAGATGCAATCCATACCAGAGGCTGAATTCATTGATCTTCTGCAACAAGTGCTAGGAGATGTTATTTCTTAGAGAGGGGCATCATGGTTGGAAAGATCAGGGACAGCGAAGGAAAAGAAGACCCTCAGCCAGGTAAATTGATATAGTGACTACAGCAGTGGGCTCAAGTGTGTAAGAGATTGTGAGAATGACACAGGATAGGTGAGAGTTCACATCTATTGTTCTTGGGGTCACTTTGAGTTGTACTCAACTCAACAGTACCTAACAACAACATAGGAGTGAAAGGGAGCTCTGGTGGCAGCCTCTACTGGGATTCCCTGTGCACCCAAAGGATATCTACTGGTTTAAATCTACATGAGAAAAACAGACAGTCTTCTCCTGTTGTGGTTTACAGTCCCAGAAACCCAATGGATGATCACTGTGAAATGGAATGGACTTGACCACAGTAAACCTGAGGGTGACTTTATTAATATGAGCCTTGCCAGATGGTAGACACTGGAATAAAATGAAATGCAACTGCATTATGGACCCAGCTGGTAGAGAAGCTCAATGGTAAGAACAAGGCCTGGACGCATTGTAGCTTAGCCCAAAAATTGCTCAGCAAAGTTCAAGAAAAGTGAAGCAACAAGTGGATGACACAACCTTGAGTGTGTTGTTTTTAGATGCCATAGTCATCCTAAGAACAATAGATTGGAACCTGCTCCATTATCAAGCTCATTGTTACAGTCACTGTGTCAACCTATCTCATTGAAAGGTTTCCTCTCTGAGCTTCATGTATTTTTTCAAGTGTTAGGAGTTAGCTTCTGTTAAGTAATTTGGGGCAATTGCATAGGGAGGGGTGAAGTTAAATCAGAAAGTGCCTTTCAGTTTCTGCTTGAAACTTGCCAAATAAGTCATTGGTGTACCATACAAGGTAAAGGCTCCAGCAAAAGGGCAGAGGCAAAGTATGTTGATGTCAAGTATATAGATCTCAAAGTAAGTGAGACAAATTTTCATCATATGTGCCTCTAAGCAACAACTTGGTTGCATTTCTTCTGAAACATATGTTTGTTCTTTTTGTGCAGTCCATGCTATTTCAATACTGTTCATCAACATGGTAATTCAAAGACACTGATTCTTCTTCTGTCATCCTTATTCATTTCCAGGAATTCAAGAATTGATGACTATAATCATCAATATGGATTATATTTCATCATCAAGAAAACAAAAGTCCTCACCAGTGAATCAATAGGCAATGTGACTGAGGGAGAAAATATTGAAGTTGTCAAAGATTTAATTTTACTTGGATTCACAATCAACATCCAGAGTACCAGCAGTCAAAAAGGCATGTATTGCTTCGTGAAAATCTACTGTCAAGGACCTCTCCAAAGTTCTAAAGAGCAATGATGTTATTTTAAAGATTAAGATGTACCTGATTAAAGCCATGGCCTTTTCAGTTGCTCTGTGTACATTTGAATTCCGGACAATGAATAAAGATAACAGAAGAAGAATGGATGTCTTCAAACTGTAGTGCTGGAGAAGAGTACTGAATATCCCATGGACTGGCAAAAGAACAAACAAGTATGTTTTAGAGGAAGTGAAATCAGGCTGCTCCATATAGGTAAAAATGATGAAACTTCATTTCATATTTTGGGGCATGTTGTCAGGAGGGACCAGATTTGCAAAAAAGACATCATGCTGGGAAAGTGGTGGGTCAGAGAATGAGAGGAAGACCCTCAACAAGATAGACTGATGGTAACTGTAACAATAAGTTTTAGTATATCAGCTACTGTGAGGATGATGTAGGATAGGGCAACATTCTGATTTGTTGTTCACAACAAATGAGTTGTAGGAGACTTGATGGCAGCTAACAACATCAACTGCACTTGAAAAACACTAACCTAGAGCCTACAGTTCCATTTAATTTTTTACAAATTCCATTTTTCCTAGTCATACTTCATATATTGTTGTTGTTGTTATGTGCCGTCGAGTCGTTTGCAACTCATAGCAACCCTATGTACAATAGCCCTATACCCTGCTCTATCCTGTGCCAATCGCACTGCCTCTGACACATCCATACTGATTACCCCAATGACTGAATCAATGCACCTCCTAGAGGGTCTTCCCCTCCTGCGCTGTCCCCTCCACCCTCCCAAGTATGATGTCCCTCTCCGAGGACCTGTCTCTCCTCACAACAGGTCCAAAGTATGTCAGACGAAGCCCCAGAATCCTTGCCTTCAAGGAGTAGCCTGGTTTAACCCTCTCCAGGATAAATCTGTTTGTTTTCTTGGCAATCCATAGTACATTCAATACTCTTCTCCAGCACCACAGATCAAAGGCATCAATTCTCCTTTTATCCTCCCTAGTCATTGTCCAACTCTCTGATGCATAACAAGTGATTGCAAAGACCATGGCCCATATCAGGCACACCTTAGTCTCCAGAGAGACTTGAGTACTTCAGAGAGGTCTTTTACAACAGACTTTCCCATTGCAATATGTTTTTTGATTTCCTGACTGCTGGTGCCAAGAGTGTTGACTGTGGAGCCAAGCAAACTGAAGCTGTGAACAATCTTAATCTCTTCACCATCCA
>NW_006400042.1:1282850-1287389 GCF_000299155.1 Elephantulus edwardii | reverse complement strand
GAATTTGTTCTTCATTTCCTTGGGCTTAAGAAATGCTGAACAAAGGGGAGCTCTGGTGGCCTAGTGGCAAGAAGCTGTAACTACAATCCCAGAGGTGCACGGTTCGAATCCACCAGATGCTCTGCCGGGGAAGTAGGGGCAATCTCCTCCTGTACCAGTCAGATCTGATTTGACGGTACATGCACACAAAATAATAAAATAAAATAAAAACATATTTAAAAAAAAGAAAAAAAGAAATGCTGAACGAGTTCAGCCCTTTTCATTTTCGACTCTAGCTCTTCGCACATTTCATTGTAATATTTTGCTTTGTCATTCCTTGCTGCCTTTTGGAATCTCCTGTATATACTTCATATATTACATGTTCTAATTATTAATGGCTCTTTGCAGCTATTTCTACTCATTTTTGAGCAATTTACTCTCTGGGCTCTATGACTAACACTATAACAACTCAGGTTCCTCTGTTAGTAGGGTTTCAAAGGCCTGTTGTTTTGGAAGTAGATGGCCAATCCTTCTTCCTAGTCTGTCTTGCTGTAGGAGCTCTGTTGGAGCCTCTCCATCACTGGTAAGCCTTCTGGTACCTAAGACTGATGGCACATATTCTAGATTAGAGCATCTCACCATCCACATCAGTACAGCAGACTGACAGGCAAGTGCTGTACTAATAGTAGCAAGTAACAATACCCAAGCTTTTAAGTATCAAGTAATTGGCTACATGCACATCAGACCCTAATAACCAAACTGACAACTGGTGTTGCACCTCTAAAAGTAAATAGTAGCTTTTCTCTTTCTCTTGGTTTTTAATCAGGTGCCAGCAGGCTTCTGCTGCTCACCATGGCCAAAATCAAGGTTTTGGACCTTTGTGGTAAGAAAATGGAACTGTTGAAACAGCTGGACAATCTGAAGGTGGACATTTTCCAGCTGAGCCTTGCCAAAGTGACAGACAGTGCAGCTTCCAAGCTCTCCAAAATGCTAGTTGTCTGAAAATCCATTGCCCATGTTCTCGCTGTCATCAACCACACTAAGAAAGGGAACCTCAGAAAGTCCTATAAGGCTAAGATGTACAAGCCCTTGGATCTGCGTTCCAAGAAAACATGTGCCATGTGCCGAAGGGTCAACAAGCACGAGGAGAACCTGAAGATAAAGCAGCAGCAGAAGAAAGAGTGCCTGTACCCACTGTGGAAATATGCAATCAAGGCCTGAAGTTTTCCCATAAATAAAACATAAAACTAAAAAAAAAGGTAATCAGTATATACAACCAGGCATACAAATATCATTGCATTTGGCAACCTTTTCAGACCAGAGCTGATGTCCATGGTGGCGCAGCAGGTTCCTGCTTAGGGGTATTGGCACAGACGGTGGTGTAGCTGGATCGTTAGTGTTGCTTCTTAGCTCAGGCCTGAGGGCCTGAAGGCACTTGGTGGGGCCTGGCCTGGTTTTCTTATCATTAATAACGCATGCAAACAAATTATTTTTGAAGATATATTAAAAAATGGCTGGAACAGTACACTGAGAGGGAACTACTAGATAAAATTGGGCTTAGAAGAGGCCATGGCACCAGGGATTTCATTGCTGATGTTCAGGCTGGAATACAGAATGCCAAAAGAATGTCTCTTTGTGCTTTATTGATTATGCAGAGACATTTGATTGTGTGGATAATATAAATTTTGACTAACATTGAGAATAATGTGGATCCCAGAACACTTAATTGTGCTTGTGTGAAATCTATATGTAAACCAAGAATCTATTGTCTGAACAGAGCAGGGTAACCCTGCATGCTTTAAAAGCAGAAAGAGAATGTATCAGGGTTATATTCTTTCTCTATACCTATTTAGTCTGTATGCTGAGCAAACCAAGCTAGACTCAAGAATGTGAGCGGCTGGCGGGAGCCAAGCGCTCCGTTTGCACGTGTGGAGAAGCAGCGGCACCAGCGCCGCAGACGATACATCCCCGCCTCCTCCGGAGACTCAGGGCCGCGCTTGACTTTAGAGTCCTTAGTCACCCGCTCAAGTTTCCTGCCCCAGGGGAGGAGGCCGGCTGGTAGGGTTCAGTGGCCAGCTCAGGGCGCGGAGAGCTCAGGGTGGCGGCGACGACGACGGCGTTGATATCGGCGGTAACGACGGCCTCAGCAGACGGGAAAGATGAAAGGTAGCCGGATTGACCTGGGAGACGTGACACCACAAAACATTAAACAGTTGAAGAGATTAAACCAGGTCATCTTTCCAGTCAGCTAAAATGACAAGTTCCACACGGATGTGCTGGAGATTGGTGAGCTAGCAAAACTTGCATATTTCAATGATATTGCAGTAGGTGCAATATGCTATAAGATGGATCATTCACAGAATCAGAAGAGACTTTACATCATGACACTAGAATGTCTGGCACCTTAGCGAAGGCTAGGAATAGGAACTAAAATGTTAAATCATGTCTTAAACATCTGTGAAAAGGATGGCACTTTTGACAACATTTATCTACATGTGCAGATCAGCAATGAGTCAGCAATTGACTTCTACAGGAAGTTTGGCTTTGAGATCATTGAGACGAAGAATTACTATAAGAGGATAGAGCCTGCAGATGCTCATGTGCTGCAGAAAAACCTCGAAGTCCCTTCTGGCCAGAATGCAGATGTGCAAAATATAGACAACTGAACATATTACAAATGAACTTTCTTGCACTTGCTTGTCACCAAATAAAAGAGAGGCCCATTGATTTCCCCCCCCTCCCTTCTTTATAAAACTTTTCCTTCCTCCTTAATCTTTTTCTTTCTTTTCTTCCCTTTCCTCTGAAAGTTTTAATACTTTCAAAGACTTTAAAAATCATGTTTGGATTGTTTTGGTAGTATTTGGTTTTGTTTTTTTTTTAAAGATAGTTCAATTGAAGGAAGGAAAAGGTAAAGAGCTGTTTAGTTTTACAGTTATGTGGTCCCAAAATTTTGGGGGTTAAGTAATTTGAATTTTTTTTAGCTGATTTTTTTTAATGTCCTACTTTCACATTGAAGGGCAGAGACTACAAAAATACCATTTCAAAAGACTAAAACAGCAGCAATATCTTGTTCTCTAATTAAAAGACAAGTTTAGTATGTTTGTGGTACTTTGGCTTTTAAAAGTGGGATGCTAATTCCTAGACATTGCCTTCACTCCACTTTTAGTCCTTTTGAGCACTATCTCCAGAGTTGGACCATATTCTTGTAAGAAGTTATTTTGGTTTTTTATAAGCAGTGATTGCCTCCCTTCCTGTTGGTGGTTGAGGGTGGGTGGGGTAATTTGGATAGGTAGTGTTGTATATTTTGGTCTCTGTACTGAGTTAAATGCTTTTTGATAATGAGTGGGCTGGTTGTTAGCAGGTTCACTTTTCCTGCTTTTGATTGTTACTAGTGGCATTAACTTTTAGAGTATGGGCTGGTGAGATTACTTTTGTTTTTAAATATCCTGGCCTTTAACTGACCTAAAGAGGTTTGTTGTGATTTACTTTTTTCTGTGGGTTTTTTCGTGGTTGTTGTTGAGTAAACCCAACATTGGCTTTAAAAAGTCCCTAACAGGAGACCTTGATGGACTTGTAGCACAATGAATGTAGTTTATGTTGGTTAGTGCAGGCTGCTCAAACTGTGGCCTACACTTGATTATATAGGAAGGAATATCTAGACAGAATTTTTTAAAATAATAAAACAGCTATTTTACCTTTTGGAAAAAATTCCAGATTTGCCTACACTCTTGTGCCTATAATGTTGAGTTTAAGGATTTGAAGAATGGAATTGTTTAAACATAATGCTTCTGTTCTTGGAAAAGTAGAAGTGTTAATATACATGTCACTGTGACTTGATCTACTGACCAGACTGGTTTAGGCCAGATTGTTTTCTGGTAATCAGGAAATTATTTTCATTAGTTGACAACTAACTGTAAGGTGATTTCATCATCCAAATCCATATTTTAAATTTTTTACATTGTCAATACAGATAGCCCACCAAATGTTCTGATTAGACTTTAAAACAGTGTACAGGGTTTGCATTTTCTGTCATTTGACTTTCAAAGGAAGAGTGATTCACAGTATATCCTCTTATATAAAATTCTATTAAAAAATTCTCATCGATGTCTCCAAACATGAAATGACAAGATTTTTGCAAAATGTTTATATACATATCTTAAATTCTTGATAAAAAAATGCGAAAGTACAAAGACTTCAACAGTCTTAGTGCCAAGAAAAGGAAGATAGCTGATGAATGAGCATACTAGTAAAAATGTGGACAACCCACGCTGATTTCTTTAGTATTGGTTTCTTTTTTTTTTATATTTTTTTATTGGGAAAAACATATTGAGGGTACAAGGAAGTGAAAGGTTGGGGGGCAGAAGGGTGAGGATGGGCCAGGATGCAGTTGCAGAGCTGCACAGATTGGTCAGTGGGGGGAGCAGGTGAAGGAAATGATGAGGGTCCAGTGGGGACCAGATGCTACAGAGGAATGACAAGCATTTTCCAATAGTAATTAAACCAACTGTCTTATTGATTTGGGAACTGGATGCCGACTCTCTGGCTTCTTCATGCTGAACA
>NW_006400042.1:1279522-1280810 GCF_000299155.1 Elephantulus edwardii | reverse complement strand
ATCTCTGAGTTTCTCCTGCAGTGCTGGTCTTGTTTTTACAAACTCTCTTAGGTTTTGCTTTTCTGGGAATATCTTGATCTGTCCTTCATATTTGATGGACAATTTTGCTGAGTGTTTGATATATGTCCTTCCACTGCCTTCTTGCTCTTATGGTTTCTGCTGAGAAATTGGCATTTAATCTTATCTGCTCTACCTAATAGGTTATTTCATGAAATTCCTCTGTGTCAGCCAGTTCCTTCTGATACAGGGATTCTGTGTATTCCTTCATCTTCCTTTGATACTTCCTGAATCATTCCACATTCTACCGAAACTGTTTTTTTAACTATTGCCACCCATTGATTGAATTTGTTTTTCAACTCCTTCAAATTTAGAAACGTTGAGTGAGTTCAGCCCTTTTGATTTTCTGACTCCAGCTCTGCACATTTCATTATAGTATCTTGCTTTGTCGTCCTGAGTTGCCTTTTGAAATTTTCTGTTCAGCTCTTTGATTTCTTGGTTTCTTCCTTTAGCTTTGGCTTCTCAGCCCTCTAATGCAATACTGAGTGTCATCTGACATCCATCTTGGTCTTTTCTTCTTCTTCAGCCTTTGTCATGATCTTTTGCATTCTTCATAGACAATTTTCTTGATATCCTCCCAGAGCTCATTTGATCTATGCTAATTGATGCTCAAGGCCTCAAACCTGTTCCTGAGATGGTTTTGAAATTTGAGTGAGAACTGCCAGATGTGCAGGCTGGATTTAGAAGAGGTCGTGGTACTAGGGATATTACAGCTAATGTTAAATGGGTCTTGGCAGAAAGCAGAGAATACCAGAAGAATGTCTATTGTGCTTCATTGACTTTGCAAAGGCTTTTGACTGTGTGGATCACAACAAGCTATGGCTGACTCTGAGAAGAATGGGAATCCCAGAACATTTGATTGTGCTAATGGAAAACCTACACTTGGACCATGAGGCAGTCATCGGAACAGAGCAGGGAGACACTGGATGGTTCAGAATCAAGAAATGGGTCCGTCAGGGATGTATTGTGTCTCCATACCTTTTCAATGTGTATGCAGAACAGATCATCCGAGATGCTGGGCTGTGTGAGGAGGAATGTGGCATCAAGATTGGTGGAAGAATCATCAACAACCTGCATTATGCCGATGACACAACCCTGCTCGCTGAAACTGAGGAGGACCTAAAGCACTTGCTGCAGACAGTCAAGGACTGCAGTCTTCAATATGGATTGAAGCTCAATATCAAGAAAACAAAGATTCTCACCACTGGGCCAATTGGCAGCATCAGTATGG
>NW_006400042.1:1271924-1279422 GCF_000299155.1 Elephantulus edwardii | reverse complement strand
CCCCGAGCCGGGGGCCAAGCGCAGCCCACCCCGGGCAGAAGGCCACGACGGCTTGCCCCGGGCAGAGGGCCGCGACAGCTCACCCCGAACCGGGGGTCGAGGGAAGCCTGCCCCGGGCAGAGGGCCGCGACAGCTCGCCCGGAGCCGGGGGCCAAGGGCAGCCCGCCCCGGGCCGAGGGCCGTGAGGGCTGAAGTAGTCTTTTTTTAAAAAAGAAGAAGAAAAAGTGTGTGTGTGTGTACCGTCAAATTGGATCTGAGTGGTACAGGAGACTGCCCCTCCTTCTCCAGCAGTGCATGAAGTAGAGTCTGGGTTTTTTGTTTTTTGGTTCCCCCCCAACCCCCAGGTGCCTGTCGGGGCCTGGGTTTCAGCTGTCCACACCACAGCAGTGGGCAACGAGCTTAAAGTCCCTGATGGCTCTGGGCACTGACTCTCACCAGTGGCTATGGATGAAGTCACAGGCGATTTTCAGCCAGCGCCGGTAGTATTGGTTTCTTAAGCAACCTAAATCTTATGAGGAAGGCTTAGCATTAAGCACCTTTAACCTTCATAAGCTTCTACTTGTTTTTGCCAAGAGAAAGAGTGCTTGAGTTACAGAAAGTATAATTAGCTTCAAGAATTTAGCCTTTTTTTAAACTTCCCTTTCTAAAAATAGATTTTGATATGTACATGAGTTTTCTGAGATGACACTGCCTCTATTTCTATAATCATTTCACCGGGATTATCAGTCCTATGAATGTATCCCTAAATGTGGTTATTGAAAACAGAATAGCTGCCCCATGACAATTATTATTTAAGGAGGAAAAAATAAGCTTTGAATCGAGTTATGTAGGCTTCCTATCATCAATAGAATTTTTTTTCCCCACACTAGTCAATGACTTAATGTAAATTGTAAATGTTTGTAAAGAGTTAATTCTCCTGCATCAAACTTGTATTAAATAATTTCATCCACTTACAGGAGGATGTACAAGAGAGAGAAGCTGGGCCCTAGTTCCTAAGTCTGAGTTAAATATTGTTCCAAGTTGAGTTGTTTATTTTGATATATGATAAAAATTACCTTGTTTGAGGTAAACCAGTAATTAATTGTAAAATCACAGAATGTGCTCATCATATTTTTCAGGACAGATAATTTTTACTTTGGGGTAAATAGGTAAAAATTGTATGGTATTGCATTTAGGTTCTGATGAACTGAATCTGTAGAGAAATCTATGCAATATATAATTTGTTCGGATTAGTTTTGATTGGGGGGGGGAGGAATTCTGAAATATCCCCATAGCGGATTACACACCAATTCAAAGTCCTCAAAAAAAAACAAACAAACAAACAAAAAAAAACAACCCAAACCAAAAAAATCAAACCAACTCTCTGAAACCATGGTGTGTGGTGGTGGAAAAGAAAAGCTCCCTCAGTTTTTTGGAGGGAATAACTTTAAAAATACTTAAATGGCTAAGTTTACTTGGTGCAGTAAAGAATTAAACTTGTCAATTTTAACATTGCTGCTAAATCTGAAATAAACTTAAGTGATGTTCTGGTAGAAAAAAAAGAATGTGGCATCAGGTTTGGAGGAAGACACATCAACAACCCACATTATACAGATGACACAACTTGGGTTGGTGAAAGTGAGGATATGACATGCTTGCTGAGATCAAGGACTCAGCCTTCGGTATGGATGACATCTCAACATTAAGAAAGCAAAAGTCCTCACCACAGGACCAACACTCAACATTATGATAGATGGAGAAAGGATTGAAGCTGTCAATAATTTTTTTTCTTGCTTGGATCAACAACCAAGAACCTTGGCACCAGCTGTCAGGAAATCAGAGGATATGCTGCACTGGGCAAGTTGGCTCTTTAGTCTTCAGAATGCTGAAGAGTAAGAATGTCAGTTTGAAGAGTAAAGTGTGCCTGATTTAGATAATGATCTTCTCAATTATCTGGTATGAATCAGAGAGCTGGACAATGAATAAAGATGACAGAAGAACTGATGCCTTTTGAGTTGTGGTGCTGGAGAAGAGTCCTGAATGAACTGCCAAAAGAGCACACACATATGTTGGGAAAAGCGCAGGGAGAGTGCTCCCTGGAGGCAAGGATGGTGAAGCTTCATCTTCTACACTTTGGACATTGTAGCTACTGTTGAGGGGACAGCATAAACCCCATTTTTTTATAAACCCCCATTAATACCAGAAGCAGAAGTGGGCCATAAAAATTCTTAGCTTAAGGCAAACACAAATGCCCCGGGTAAAGTCTTATCTGTCCTTGCAAAGTAAAGAATTAACTAGTGTCTACGTGACGCAAAAAGAGTAAAAGTGGGCAAAGTAGCCAGCCCGTTAAAAGCTGACCCACATGACTGATCCCCTGACCTGCCAACCACGATCTCAATCTCTCCACCCCAACAGTGGCACCCAGGAAAGCCATAAAAGCAATTATGAGGAGGGACTCGGGGCTTTTTCCCTCGCCACCTTCCAAAGGAGGGAGAAAGTCTCCACATGTGGAATAAAGTGTTTATCTGTATTTACAAACATGTGGATTAATTCTTTTAAGGAGCACTTCATGGGCAGAACACTGTGAGGCTATTCCTTGGAAAGAGACATCATGCTTAGAAATTAAGAGGGTTAGAGGGAGCTCTGGTGGCCTAGTGGCAAGGAGCTGCAACTACAATTCCAGAGGCGCACGGTTCAAATCCACCAGATGCTCTACCGGGGAAGGAGGGGCAGTCTCCTCCTGTACCAGTCAGATCTGATTTGACGGTACACTCACACAAAAATAATAATAATAAAAAAAAAAATAAGAGGGTTAGCAAAAGAAAGAAGAACCCAAATGAGATGGATTGACATGGTGACTTCAGCAATGAGCTCTAGTGCGTCAGCATGATGAAGATTACACAGGATCCGGCAGGGTTCTGGTCGGATGTTCACAGGGTCACTATCAATTGTACTCAACTGGAAGGCACCTAACAACAGAGGCACCTAACAACAGACTCTAGCACTGCCTGTCCTCTACAGGATCATGGCCCCAGTATATAATTTCTTAAGTTTTATAATTACAAGTTTTTTTATATACATTTTAAGTATAAATTGTTGTTGTTGTTATGTGCCGTCATGAAATTCAGATGGTAAAATTAAGATTTTATCCTCGAGTCAGAACTGACAGTTGACTCTCCAACGGGTTTTCAGAGGCAGTTAATCACATGGGCGGAGATTGATCATCTTTCTCCCGAGGACTGGCTGATGGATATGAACCGTGTGCCTTCAGGATTTTCAGGGCAGCTTCTTGCCACTAGATGAATTTAGACAAATGTTACCAATATCCCAATGGAGCGGTAAATCATCTACATTCCCATTAATCCACCCGCCCTTTCCAAGCCAATCACCATCCATTAAGCCTGCATCATCTCTTGGTTTCCATCACCATCAAACAGGGAGGTCAGGTGTTACACTGCTAACGCCAAAATGGTGTTTTTCTGGATGTTCCAATGTCCCCGCTGCAGCGCGGGAGATTGCAGGTCAGAGTCCTCCTGAGTGATTTTTCAGCCTCTGAACGCTGGGAGGGGCAGCACTAGGTCTGTTCCACTGCTTTACCCTTAGTGAAACGGCACCGGCACCAGTAGCAGTTTTACAGACATTTTGAGGCAGCGCACACACAAAGCGTAGCACCTCAACCCGGTCACTGCTAGTGTGCGCTTCTGCGGACGGGTTTCACTAGACAAATGGGGGAGGGGGGGGTCGCCTGGCGCCGGCGCAGCCAATGGACAATCTGTATGTTGGGGAGTGCCCAAAGGCTCCAGGTGATTGGCCAACTTTCCCTTACCGTCCTGCGTTGCATCATTTCCGGTCTCGGTGCGGCATCGTGGACCTAGGGCTCGAGAATTACTTACCTGCTCCCCTTCTGACTGCACACTCTAGACCTTGCAGGTACAGTGGGCCGATACGGGAGCTCTGTGCGTTGAGCATCGCGAAACTAGCGTCTGTGCTGCACTGTGACTCTTTATAAGCTAACAGAAACAAGGTGTCTTCAGGGCATGCTTTGTGTGAGTTGCGTAGCTTGTCATGTTCAGCCTGTCAGGCTTTTCCGGCACATTACGAGTTCCATCGTGGCTGTTGCATGACGGCCCTGCTTCGGACTCTGCGGTAACGGCGTGATGAAGACTCTCAACAAGCTGCTTGGTGCAGTGCCACCCATGGAGCACCGGACGCGAGGGAGGTCACTTGGAGATGCAGGTGTTGTCCGGAGCTCATGGACACTGATTCTGTTCCTGGGCCGCTCAGCGCTGACACTGTAGACAGGAGGGCTGGGGAAGCAGAGCAGGGAGTGGGTTTCAGAGGCGCAGTAGGAGGGCCCACAATGAGTTTGAGTCTTGATGTGTTTTTTTTTTTAAGCCGCTTTATTGTGTTTCTCAAATACTGAGTTGTTAGGTTTGGTTTTGTTTTTTTTACAAATAACGGGTGTGTGGCAGCACTGCATTGAGGGAGTCGGCGCCATTTTGCCATCAGCATTTCCTAACTTGGTGTGTCTCACATTTGAGTAACTTTTTTGCAGTATTTAAAATGTTTCCCCATTATTATTTTGATTTGAGATTGGTGATCTTTTGTTTGACTTTTAAAATTGTTTTGGGAGGGCATGAATTACATCCACCCAAGATTACTTTTCAATTTAGTTGAAAATTTAATGTGTATGTCGCCTGCCCCACCAACTGGCTTTTCTCCTGAGTTTCTCCCTTTTCTTTGGCCTCCGTATTCCGTGAGACATGATAATAGTTGTTAACAGTTACAGCTTGCTTGACTCCACAATCAACCCTCTTGCATCAGCAGTCAGGAAATCAAAAGACAAATTGTATTGAGAAAATTTACTGTCAAGGACCTCTCCAGAGTACTGAGAAGCAGTGATGTTAGTCTAGAGACTCAAGTGTGCCTGATACAGTCCATGGACTTGCTGTGCATCAGAGTGCTGAATAATGACTAAGAATGGCAGAAGAGGAATTGCCTTTGAGCTGTGGTGCTGGAGAAGAGTCTTGAACATACCATAGACTGCCAAGAAAACAAATAGGTCTGTCTTGGAGAAGGTAAAACCAAGTTTCTCCTTGGAGACGGTCATTGTGCTTAGAAGGGTGGAGGGACAGTGCAGGAGAGGAAGACTCTGGATGGAATGGATTGATAACAGTAACTGGGACAATGAGGGTAGGTGTGTGGAAGTCAGGAAGATTGGCTTAGGACATGGCTGGCTTCAGAGCTGTTGTACTATGAGTTGCAGGCAACTCAGTGGCACCTTACAGCCGTCCTACAATGGCATATAAGCATTCGTGTTAAAGGAAGTCAGTTGGTGCCTCACATTTCAGTTATTTTAAGAAATGGTATAACAAATTTCACTGTTATTTTAAGACATTGGATAACATGTTATTTTAGATAATGTGAAGCATTTTTTAAGAGAAATATGTTGGGTTTTTTGTTTTGTTTTGTTTTGTTTTGTTTTTAGTTTTGACACAGGCTTTTGCACTTGCAACATTGTGTGAACATAACTTTTTTATGCACAGGGAAACCACCTACATGCCTGTGATTTGTCTCACTGCAGGAGTGTAGAATACCACAAACTATGCTTGTACTTTTCAGCATTCAGGTTTTGTACAGAGGTGTGCAATGGTACATGATATATCCTATAAATGCCCAGAAATGAATAAATGCTAAGCTGGCTGAGTCTTATTAGCGTTGTTTTTCTGGTTTCTTTCCAGAATGAGGGCAAGTGGACTCTTAGCCCTTATCAAGCATGTGGTGGTTTTATCTTTCCCTTAAGTTAAGCTTGTGTATTGCTAACATTTCTCCATCAGTCTTTGTCATTCTTTATTTTTCTCTGTATTAGGGTTGTTTATGTTGTTAGGTGCCTGGAGTCAAGTACGACTCATAGATCCCTGTGAACACCTGATCTGAACTCTGCCCTGTGATCAGTGCAAGTGCTGTACCATCCTCAACATGTCTCATAGCTGCTTCCTTCCATCTTCAGTAATTTCTCTGGCTAGCCACCACTGTCATCTGTATAGCTTTCCATTAGTAAGTTTCCTGTGCCCATAAATTAATGTCTCAGGGTTAGTTTTCAATATATCTGCACACATGAACTTTGAAAAGGATTTTGTCTCTAGGGAACTAGCCCTAACGGATGGTAAGAAGGGTTGAAGTTAGAGAAAAAGTAATAGATTTAGTATTGTGATTAGATTCCCTGGGTAACAAAAGTGATTAAATGCTGGGTGCTTCATTGAAAGATTGGTATCAACACATCCAGAGGTGCCTGGAGAAAAAAAGACTTGGCAGTCTGCTTCAAAGATTACCAGTCAAAAATCAGTATGACAATAATTGTGTCAGTCTATCTCATTGAGGGTCTTCTTTCTTTTGTTGACCTTTCCAAACGAGATGTCCCTTTCTAAGGAATGATCCTTCCTCACAGCATGCCAGGATCTATCTTAAACTATATACAAAGAAGGCTTGGTAATAAGAATATTACTTAAGGGTAGAGGGTGGCAGGGTGAAGGCAGTGGGAAAGCTCTGGTGTGAAAAACAATGTTTACAGACTTTGTAAATAAACCAGTATAAAATAAATATTAAGAAAGTATTAACTCAAGTTTTATGCATCAGCAGGTAAAGCCAAAACAAAAATTCAAATTACTACCAACTTATGCAGTCTGAGATTGATTAAACATGCAGTTAACATGTATTACTATCTGCTAAATTGAAGCAAATGCTGGAAACAATTGTTAGAAAACAGCCTTGCTAATTGACATGAGGCTGTAGATTGCTGAGAATTTTCTATGAACAGCAGCTTACTCATTGGATTTTAGCTACTTTGCCTGACTTTCCCCCTCTTACCTTATTGGCATCAGCCTTAACTCATCTTACTTTTCTCTGCTTGACTTACTAGTTTTGTAGTTAATAGTAGCATTTTAGATGACCGCTCACAGACTTTAAACCCCACCACCAGTCACCAAAGTGTGGTGTGGAATGTGGTCTCAGTGGCCTCCACTCTCCAACTGATGTATATGTCCCTTGATTTTGGTGAGGGTTTCACAACTTTGTGCAGCCAGTATATTGCTAAAATACTTGAGCCATACTCTCTGAAGGGAGAAACTCTATGGTATGTGAATGTAAAGCCAGTCATGTTCAGCTGTGGAGGATTTTATACCAAATTTAGATTAATTTGTTTTTATTTTATTGCAATTTTAAGGAATGTTTAGAAAAAAATTGAATTTTCATTCATTTATTGTCACATATTTTCCTGATGTTAATAGTTTCTGTTACCCTGCTGCCATCAGACCAGCCAAAGCTACAAATTTTTAAAAAGTACTTTTACAGTCTGAGATAGATCGAACATGCAATCAAGATGCATTGATAATAATGGGTGACTGGAATGCAAAAGTTGGGAAAAGAGAAGAAGAATCAGTAGTCGGAAAACATGGGCTTGGTGACAGGAATGAAGCTGGAGATAGAATGATTGAATTTTGTAAAATCAATGACTTATTCA
>NW_006400042.1:1264085-1270319 GCF_000299155.1 Elephantulus edwardii | reverse complement strand
GACGAAGAGATTGAGATTGTTCACAGCTTCAGTTTGCTCGGCTCCACAGTCAACACTCTTGGCGCCAGCAGTCAGGAAATCAAAAAGCATATCGCAATGGGAAAGTCTGCTGTTAGGGACCACATTAACAACAACAACAACAACAACAACTATATAGTATCTCAAACTGTTTGGATATCTCTTGAGGATAATGCTTTTATTCCTTTTGCAGGACCAAAATGGTTCAGCAAGTTCCAGAAAATATCAATTTTCCATCTGAAGAGGAAAAAGTCTTGCAGTTTTGGTCAGAATATAATTGCTTCCAGGAATGCTTAAAACAGTCAAAGCATAGACCAAGGTATGTGAATTTCTACAATAGAGTCCATATTTAGCTCTGTATTACCTTCCCTCCCCCCTTATTGTATACCATCAAGTCAGATCTGACTGGCACAGGAGGAGATTACCCTTCCTTCAGTAGAGCATCGGTGGATTCGAACTGAGTGCCTTTGTATTAATGTTTATATTCTCAAAATTTGTTCATATGAAAAGCTGTCTTAAAGTGACTTGTTGTTAGGTGCCCTTGAGTTGGTTCTGACTCGTGGCCGTACTCCCTGCATAAGACAAATACTGCTTGGTCTCGCATCATTCTTACTCTCATGGCTGTAGCCACTGTGTCCATCTCTGTTGAAGGTCTTTCTCTTTAGTCTTTTGTTGACCCTTTTAGTTTTCCAAGCTGATGTCCTAGAACTGGTCACTTTTGATAACTTTTTTGTTAGAATAACAAAAAATATTTTACTAAAACATAAGCTTTGCAGAAGGTTCTAGACAAGCCATACAAAATTGTCACAAGCTGTTTCTTGAAGGGAGGATTCTATGTTTGACAGCAAAGTCACAATGTTATTAATGAGGGCTGTGATGTTTGTTTATTTAATGTTCCCATTTTTGTTCCAACAATCTTGTCTATCTATGGTGTCTAAATAAAGTTAGACTTAGCTAGAGGGTATAGTTTAAAGAACAATTGGTTAGCTGCTTTTAACCAGTGCAATTAGAGCACCATAAAAAGGGGGAAGGGAGCCCAGAAATTTAAAATAATGTTTCCTCCCCCTCAAAAAAAAAAAGTAAAACTCCTACACCCCTGCAGCTAACTCTGACTACTGCCTTTATTCACAGTGCTTTATACTTAAACCATGATGGGGAAGGAAATGAATAAAAGCAGAGAGGAGGCACTGCTTTTAAACATTTTGCAGTAATCCAGATGATACTTATAGCTTCTGCTCACACTTGACAACAGTGAATCAGGACAAGACAGATTTGCTAATGTGCATTTAATCACCAAAGGACTGAAGATGTCTGGGTTTTTATTCTGTAATGTTTCTAAGACTGTGTCCATTAGGAGACGTGAGGTACACTTGAGGGTCAGATGGATTTAAATATTATTCATGGCATATAGCCTAGTCCGTGCTCTAGCTGTTTCTATGGGTTGGGCTTTTTTGGTCTTCCACTGCTCTGCTACATCGTTTTCTGATGGATCATCTGGATTGGGAGTACTTAACAAAGCCTGGATTGAGAGAAGAATTGTGCGGCTCTGCAGTGCTGGAGACCACTTATCTTTCAGAATATCTAAACATACTCTTCCCAACTTGTCTACATTAGTGTGATAAATTTTGGTCATAAAACGTACTTTAGGAGCTGCCATTGGGTATTCTTCTGGACGGAATACTTCAAGTTTAAAAGTCCCTCCCTTAAAGGGGGTATCCTGGGGGCCAACAATGACCACATGAAAATAACGAGCATTGCTCTTATCTGATTCTGCTTTAATCCTGGGAACAGGTTCTGCCAGCAGACGTTCGATTTCCTTGATAATCCTGCGGGGCAACCCAGCCATCTGTCAGATCCTGAGTTTGGCCTCTAGTCTTGTCAATAACATTTTAAAAGTACATAAAATGAGGTGTCCCCATCCTAATGAACATTTTGGCTGCATTTCTTCCAGGAAAGATTGATTTGTTCTTCTGCCTCACCTCCAAACCAGAGTTAATGCTGTTGAAGCAGACACCATCTTTTTCCCACAGAGAGGCTGATAGATTCAAACATGCTCTGTGACACTAAAGTTCTTTGTCTAACAGCTGGTACTATATGCAGTATTCTTTGCCAACACCGAAATTTGAGAGTGTTAGGTTTTTTTAAGTCCTCTTTACCCATTGTCCAGCCTTTTTATACTTATGAGGTTATTGAAAATAATCATGAGTTATAAAAAAGGAAGACCTTACTCCTCAAAGTGAAATCTTTGTTTTTAAAACTGAAAAGATGTCCTTTGAGCAGAATTCCCCAGTGCACTACCTCATTTAATATTTTTTATCTGCTACTTCCATTGGTGGTGATTGTGATCCAAGTAAAAATACAAAATCCTTGACAGGGCTGGAAGATGAGCTCTTCAGATTGAAAAGTGCTCCTGATGTGACTAGTAGAAAGTCCTTTCTGAAAGTATAGTCAGTCTAAGTGGTTTGGAGGGAGTAAAGCTTTCAGGGTCATCATTTGCTGATGTGGCATGATACAAAAGAAGAAGAAACATTTACAAACATCCATTAATAGTATATATGTGAACTGCCAAATTTAATAAAACAGTTTATGCTAACTCTTTAGCATTAATGGATTTAACACATTTTTCTTAGATGAAATACAACCAGGTGCTCCATAAGAAGGAAGGATGGGAAGACTTCATCTGGCCTGCTTTAGACAGTTGTCTGGAGGTGCCCCTCTGGTGGTTTTAATCCACCACCAGCTCCAGGAGAGAAAAATGAAGAGTCTCCTGCACATGCAGTTTACAACATTGGAAAATCTGCTGGAATGTTGGTCAACTTGACAGCAGTGAGTTGAGTTGATCAGCTTCTTAAGTGTGAAATTGATAGAAAAAGCAATCAAGGTCTATTGATGATTTTTCATAATTGGAATAGAAAAATGGGGAATGGCATTGAATAAATAAGTAGAAAATATGATGTTGGTGTTAGAATGAACACTGGAAATCTCATGATAGAATTTTCTGTGACCATCCTGGATTATACCTCAACGTTAAGAACAAAAATCTTTAGAACTGGACTAATAAGCACCATCATGATGAAAAGAGAAAATTGTGATGCTGTTAAAGATTTCATTTTCCTTAGATCCATGATCAATACCAGTAGAAGCAGCATTCAATAAATTGAATAATACATTGGGATATTTTGCTTTGAAGGAACTCTTTAAAGTGTTAAAAAAAAAAGGCAAAGATTTAACTTTGAGAATAAAGGTGTACCTTTACCATGGCATTTTCAGTTTCCTCATATAGAAACAAGCTGGATAATGAATAAAGACTGATGCCTTTAGATACTGTTATTCCCAAATAATTTTGAACACACTGGCTGGAGAGCCAGAAGAAAAAGAAAAACAAACCTCTGATGAAGTGCAACTTCTTAGAAACAAGGATGGCGAGACTTTGTTTCACATACTTTGAACTGATCAGGGGAAACTAGTTCCTTGAGAAAGATACCATGCTTAGTAAACTAGATGAATGAAAAAGATGGTCAGTGATGCATGAACACAGTGGCTGTAACCATGACCTTTTGATCTAGTAGAAATAGTTGTGAGGTGGCACAGAACGTGAGAGTGTTTCCTTCCTTGTAGGTAGGGCTGCTGTGAGTCTGAACCCAGCTGGCTGCTATCAAGAGTTTGTTGAGTCAGCCCTTAGCAGGTTGTAAACATGATTTAAGGTTGTAAACTCAGATTTAAGGCCACATAGACTTTTAAGATTTCTTCCATCTCCTGCAGATCAAACATGTTGTTAAGATGTATTGATAATCACTTTTGATTGGAATGTGAAAATGGGAAACAAAGGAATAGTAATGGTTTGAAAATACGGCCTTCATGATAGAAACAACTCTAGAGACTACTCACTAGACTATTCCGTAACCAACTTTCTTCAGCAGCATTAATCACTATCCCATTAACCTCGCATATGTGAAAGCAGCTTACATTTGAGAAGTGATGTCTCTTGTCATCTTTCCCAGAATAATTTAAAACGGTACCACATACTTAGACTAGCAATAGTCTCTCTTGAGTGCTTGACTGCTTGTATTAACCAAAAGACATGTTGTTTAATTAGTAGTTCTTAACATTGTTTTCCTCTGCTGAAATAAGTGTTTATTATTTTTTTACTACTGAGATGAGTCAGGATCACAAATAATTTGCTGAATGCTATAAAACTATTAAAAATGGAGAGTCAAGTGGAGTCTCTCCAGCTCTCCAGAAACTGTAGACTTTTTGAAGGTAGGACCTTCAGAGATAGCTAAGACATTATTATGTATTTCTGAAGGTTGGACTTCCAGAGATAGCTAAGAAATTATATAATGTATGTCTTCTCTTGCTGGTCTTTTTTTTCCTTTCCATAGTTTTTACTGGGACAGTAGTTATATACAGAGAAATGTTTTCCTAAACTTTTGCTGCTTTTCAAAGTGTTTTAAGATAATATGTTTTATTTCCTTGATAGATTTACCTTCTATGACGGGCCTCCTTTTGCTACTGGACTGCCACACTATGGACATATACTTGCAGGGACAATTAAAGACATAATTACAAGATATGCTCATCAGAGCGGATTTCATGTTGACAGAAGGTTTGGATGGGATTGTCATGGTCTACCTGTGGTACGTTTGAGACTCCAGCTTTATCTATTATTTCTTTAAGCTTTAAATATGTTAAAGATGATAGATTTTGACTGTATGTTAGATTTTGTAATTAATTTCTTTAGTATCATTTCTTGAGCACCAAGTTTTTAGGGCTGTTTAAATATCTAGAATTATTCAGTTATAACAACAACAGTTGTATTTCATTGAACAGAAACATTCACAATTTGATCACAAATTTTTAGGAATATGAAATTGATAAGACACTGGGAATCAGAGGTCCGGAAGATGTAGCCAAGATGGGGATTGCAGAGTATAACAGCCAGTGCCGAGCAATTGTGATGAGATATTCTACTGAGTGGAAGGTATGTTGGGTTCTTTTCAGTAGAATGAGTAAGAACTTAAGATTTTACGTGGTAGTTAAGATAGGTTTCCGATAATAAGCCTGTGAGAAGTGGTAACATTAGAAGGAAGGTTGATGTTTACAGTATACCTAAGAATACCTAAAAATAGTATGGGTTTTTTTTGTGTGTGTTTTTTTTATGGCTATATGTTTATTCAACACAAAACAATTCCCTCCAACTTTACTGAGGTGGCTGACCATGTCCACGACCAAATCTGCCTCTAAACTGGAATTCAGTTGCTGACCCAGCCCCAGCCTCGGCTTTCTTGTCGGCACCAGGAGGCACTGTGCTCCATCTGTATGTGTCTCTGTCAGTCTCCGCTCGAGTCAATCTTGGCAGGTCATTCACCTTCCAGACCTTTTGGTCGTGGCCTGCCAGTCTCAGGACAGCTGTGGCCAAGGTGGCAGGAACAATTTCGGGAGGCAGATAGAGGTAATCACGTAGATATTGGATACCCTCGTTGGTAAGGTACCAGTAGAAATGTCTCCAGGTGAACTGTTCTTCACATAACCTCGTGACTTGAGACTCTGCATGGCCTTCATGACATGAAGGTTGGGCACGTTTTTGTCTGCCAGTTCAGAGTGCTTTGGCATGTGGACATCCTTGGCCACCATCACCCCCTCCTTAAAAAAGAAGTTCATATATGGCAATCCAGTTCTTCTTGGACATCAACATCTTGACGGTGGATATGTCCGGAGCCAGGACTGGAAAGGGCAAAATAGTAGTTTTGAAATACATTCTAACAGATTAAGAAATGCCATGTGCTTGTGTTTCGTTTTCTGTTTATAAACCAAGGGTTATGTTATTCTGGGGAGCTCTGGTGGTGTAGTCTATAGGAAGTTATGCTGTAAGCTTAGGGGCAGGGCCTCCTGGCAGTTTGGATCCAAGAGTGGCTCAGGGATGAGAAATGGGCAGACTCCTGTACATCTTATGGCCTTAGGAGACATACTGGGAGTCAGTTCCGTTTCGAGTCAAGGTGTAGCTAAGGAAGGGTCTTTGACTTCCTAGTTACTTAACTGAGGATTCTCCTCTGTGTCCTCAGTTGGTCCTCCATATTTAATAACTTGCTTTGCCACAGAATGTGAGGAGGATTAGACTACTTCAACAAGTAGCCTAACTTGGATGCTTATGGTTTTATTTTCCCCAGTTAACTTTTTTTTTCTATAATTATATTTTATTAATTTTCATAAACATTT
>NW_006400042.1:1249747-1258303 GCF_000299155.1 Elephantulus edwardii | reverse complement strand
ATATCAAGAAAACAAAGATTCTCACCACTGGGCCAATTGGCAGCATCAGTATGGATTGTGAAGAGATTGAGATAGTTAACAGTTTTAGTTTGCTTTGTTCCATAGTGAACACGCTTGGTAACAGCAGCCAGGAAATCAGGAGACAAATTGCATTGGGAAAGTCAGCTGTGAGGAACCTCTCAAGAATGTTGAAGAGCAATGACGTCAGGCTAGAGACTAAGGTATGTTTGATCCCGGCTATAGTCTTTGCAAAATTATGTGCTATGCATCGGAGAGTTGGTCAGTGAATAGGGATGATAGAAAGAGAATTGATGCCCTTGAACTGTGGTGCTGGAGAAGAGTGTTCAATATACCATGGACTGCTAGGAGAACAAACAGGTTTGCCCTGGAGAGGGTGAAGCCAGTATGCTCCTTGGAGTCAAGGATTCTGAAGCTTCATCTGACATACTTTTGGCACGTTGCAAGGAGAGACTGGTCCTTGGAGAGGTACATCATGTTTGGGAGAGTGGAGGGACGGCGCAGGAGAGGAAGACCCTCGATGAGATGGAATCATTCTGTGAGTGGAACGGTGGGAATGAGTGTGTTTGAGCTGGCGTGGTTGGCATAGGGTAGAACGGCATTTAGGGCTCTTGTACATAGGGTGGCTATGAGTCGCAAGGTACTCGATGGCACGTAACAACAACAATAACTGCCTCATAGGTTACTCTTTGTTTCTCCCTTGCTGCTTTCAGAATTCTTTCCTCATCTTTGGTTCTGGCAAATTTTTGTTTGTTTGTTTGTTCTGGCAAATTTGAGTAGGATATGCCTTGGTATTTTTCTTTGGGGGTCTGTTCTATATGGGGTTAGGTGAGCTTCTTGATATATACTTTCTCATTCTTCATTATGCCTAGGAAGTTTTCCTCTAGTAATTCTTCCACAACTTTTTCAGTGCCTTTACTTGTTTCCTCCCGTTCTGGGATTCCAATGATGTGCATGTTATTTCTCTTGATGGTATCCCACATTATTTTTGGGTTTCGTTCTTTTTCCTTCTTTTTTGAGTCTGTTTTTTGCTCTACCAGATAAGTGGTGATAACTCTTTCTTTAATTTCATTAGTTCTGTGTTCCATCTCTTCAACTCTGCTCATGTGTCTGTTCATCGAGTTGACAACATTAGAAACATTGGACCTCATATTTTGGATAGTGGTTTCTTGTTTTTCAGAGCTGGTAATGCCTTGTTTGTTTTATCTGCATTGCTCTGGGTTGTTTGTGTTTTTTTTTTTTAGCTCCTCCTGGTTTTTGTTTGCAGTGTCCTGTAATTCTTCAAGTTTGTCTTTCACTCTTTGAAAATATTCAATCATTGTTCTTTTAAATTCCGTGTCAGAAAGTTCCATCAGACTTTCTGGCTTCAGGAGCTCCATTGACACCATAGTGCCTTTTGAGGGGGGGGGGGATGACATCTTACTTTGTGCTTGTTTAGTGTGTGGAATAGCCTGCTTCTTTCTTAGCATTGATAGGTTCTTGATCTGAAAATAATACTCTAGAAATTGGTGGCACAGCTATCCCACCTTTGTTTCTCTGTGAACTTCTGACTCAAGGGAAGGTTAAGTACAGGGCCTGTGAGAGCAGCCTCTTATAGCTAAGGCATATCAAGGTGCTCTGGATTAAAGGCAAGTGGATTGACTGGAGGTGTGGGCTTGAATGTGGAGCTGAATGGTGGGCGGGGCAGGCATGGGGTGGGGTGACCAGGGTGGTGGGGCAGCCACTTGTGGGGTCTTCGAAAATATTCAGTCATTGTTCTTTTAAATTCTGCGTCTTAAAATGAAATTCCAGCCGACTTTCTAGCTTAGGAAATCCATTGATACTGTGTTACCCTTTGGGAGTGCCATCTTGCTCTGTGCTTGTGTAATGTGTGGGATAGCTTGCTGTCTTCGAGACGTTGATATGTTCTTGATCTAATGACAGTACTCTTGAGATCACTTGGGCAGCCTCCCTACTTGTATTTTTCTCTGAAGTTTTGACTCCAAGGAATTGTCATTTCAGAGTGTGTGAGAGTGGCCTCTTGTAGGTAAGTCAGGTCAGGGTGTTCTGGATTAAAGACAGGTTGATTGAGTAGGCATGTGGGCACAGGTGTGAAGCCAAATGATTTTGGGTGCACACGGGGGTGGGGCAATCACAAGGGTAGGTTAGTTACTTTTGGGATCTCACTCAGATCCCAGCTGTCGAGGTGTGCTCACTATTGGGGTCCCTACACAAATTTCAGGTATCTGTCTTCTACCCAGTGGTTTTCACTCAGCAGTGCCTGCCCAATGGCACTTACTCTGGTCCTCTCACGCACTGTCCCCTGTCCAAGCAGGGTCCTGGGCCTGACAGGACCCGAGAAGTCAAAGTCAAATTCCCACCGACCCACTTGTCTCTGACTGGTCTGCAGTGTCCGCAAAAGTTCAGAGAAATTACCCTGGCCCGCTCTTTCCTTGGCTGTTGGCATGGCCCAAGAGAGCTCACCCAAATTCCCACAAGTAGACTCATCCTAGGGTACTCTCCCAGGTAATAGGTGGTGCACAAGAATACCCAGTCAGGATCAAAGCAGCCTTTCTCCTGCAGATCAGTCCCACAGCAGCTCAGCTGGTGGCTTTGGGCAGGATCCATGGTGTGGCTTTGTGTTCCTGTAGCTCCCGAAACAAACTGTTCCAACAAAGGTCCTGATTCAAAATCCTGCTGTCCATGGCTCCCTGTGTTGGTTGGTCTCTGTACCAGGTGAAGGACTCTCTAGTGGCCCTGGTGCACCACCGGGGGCGCAGGACTATGTTGGGGGCGCAGGACTACGTTGGGGGCGTGGGGCCGCCCGGGTGCAGGGCTTTGGCACTGCTGCTGGGATTTAGGGGGTTGCTGGGGTGCAGGGCTGGG
This sequence comes from Elephantulus edwardii, assembly GCF_000299155.1. NCBI lineage: Eukaryota > Metazoa > Chordata > Mammalia > Macroscelidea > Macroscelididae > Elephantulus > Elephantulus edwardii. Next base: position 1,255,420 of record NW_006400042.1, on the reverse strand, counting down.
GCAGGGTTGGGGGTGTGGGCGTCACCATTTGGGGGGGCATTGGCGCCACCGGAGTTCAGGCCTGCTGGTCTGATCACAGATGTTAAGCTGCCAAGTTACCAGTCCTCCTCTTTTCCTGTTTTGTTGAACATTTTTATCAAGAAAGAGTTTTGAATTGTTTTAAAATACTTCTGTGCAGTAATTTGAGAAGATCGTTATTTTAAAAGATACCTGACTCTTTGTTTCCTCAAAAATTGGAATGTAGAAACCCTTTATGATCCAGCTATTCCACTCCTGGGAATATACTCCAAGGAAATTAGAACTGAGACACAAATGGAGATTTGTACCAGTGTTCATAGCAGCAGTATTCACCATTGCAAGAACATGGCAAGAGGTCAGATATCTAACCACAACTGAATGGATTGAGAAATTTTGGTACATTCACGCACTGGAGTTCTGTGCAGCATTCAGGAGCAGTGATTTCCAAAAATACTGCATAACTTGGTAGAGGCTGGAGAGCATATGCTGAGTGAACTAAGTCTTATAAGGACAAATACTGCATAATACCATTGTAAAAATAGAGGATAACTAGTAAAACATGTATAGGGACCCAAGGAGAACAGAGGGGTGAGGATGAGTAAGGGTGAAACTACAGGGTTGCACAGTTTGGTGAGTGAAGGGAGGGGATGAAGGATATGGGAAAGACCCAATGGGGAGCAGAAAAGACAGAATAATGATAGGCAAGGTCTAGTGCTGATTAATTTTATAAAACAATGCATGGGAGTGATTGTATGAAGAACAATGAATGAAGAATAGTGTGAAACACAGTGTATACTAACATTGTAACCAAACTAATAAAATTTTTTAAAAGCCTGATTTTTTTTAAAAGAATCCTTTTTTTTATTTTTCTATATCCCTGCTTTATGATTTTGATGTCAAACTTGTTATACCAGATTTTTCTACCTTCTAATGATTAGGTTTTTCACGTTCAAAGGGTGATTACCATTTTCAGATCTGAAATAATTTTTGTTAAAGTTAGCAGCTTCATGTGAAATTCATACAGCATATTGATTTTCCATTCAACAAATTAAAGCTCATCAGTTTTTTAAACTCCGTTTTCTTTGTTGATTGTCATTAAGGAAAATTTCAGGTGTGTATCACTTGCCCACCCACTCTTCCACCCCTCTGCAGAATCTTTCTTTAATAAATGCCGGTAACAGGAAGCCCATAATTTCTGCATTCTGTTGAGTTACCTTTCTGTAAACTGGGAACAAATATTGATCTCTTCCAGTCAATTGGCCAGGTAGTTTTCCTCCTGATTTCTTGACACAACTTGATGAGCGTATCCAGGGCAGCATCTGTTTGCTGAAATAAGTCAGTTGCTATGCCTTCAATTCCTGGGGCCTTGTTTTTTGCCAATTCTTTCAGAGCAGATTAAACAATTTCTTTCCTCACCACAGTCTCTTGCTCCTAGGTTCTTTCATGAAATTCTTCTGTATCAGCCAATTCCTTTTGGTACAGTGACTCTCTATACTCTTTCCATCTTCTTTTAATGCTTCTTGGATCATTCAGTATTCTGCCCATAACATCCTTAAGATTGCAGCTTGAGGCTTGAATTTGTTCTTCAATTCCTTCATCTTAAGAAATGCTGAGTGAGTTCGGCCCTTTTGATTTTCTGACTCCAGTTTTGTACATTTCATTATAATACTGTCAGATATGCAGGCTGGGTTTAGAAGAGGTCATGGTACTAGGGATATTATAGCTAATGTTAGATGTATCTTGGCTGAAAGCAGAAAGTACCAGAGTAATGTCTATCTGTGCTTCATTTACTCTGCAAAGGCATTTGACTGTGTGGATCACAACAAATTGGGGCTAACTCTGAGAAGAATGGGAATCCCAGAACACTTGATTGTGTTTATGTGAAACCTATACTAAACCGGGTGGCTCCTTGGAGGCAAGGATTCTGAGGCTCCGTCTAACTTACTTCGGACATGTAGTGAGGAGAGACCGGTCCTTGGAGAAGGACATCATGCTTGGGAGGGTGGAGGGACGGCGCAGGAGAGGAAGGCCCTCTATGAGGTGGATTGATTCAGTGACTGGGATAATTGGGATGGGAGTGTCAGAGACAGTGCGATTGGCACAGGACAGAGCAGAGTTTAGGGCTGTTGTACATAGGGTCGCTATGAGTCGCAGGCGACTCGACGGCACATAACAACAACAACATACTTGAATCGGGAACAGAGCAGGGAAACTCTGCATGACATAAAAGTGGGAATGGTATATGCCAGGAATATGTCCTATATGTACCTTTTCAATTTATATGCGGAACAGATCATCTGGGAGGCTGGGCTCGATGAGGAGAAATGTAGCATCAGGATTGGAGGAGGACTCATCAATAACCTGGATTATGCAGATGACACAACCTTCCTTGCTGAAACTGAGGAGGACCTGAAACTGTAAAGGTCAAGGACTTCAGCTTTCAGTATGGAGTGAAGCTCACCATCAAGAAAACAAAGATTACATCAACAAGAATAAAACAAGCAGACTGAAAAGGAGTTCCAACTATATCCAAAAGGAGGAGAGGATTTACATTTTGAACAAAAATATAGCACAGCTATATCAACATGGACTTTCTTAACCAGGAAAATGTCATGGAGCTTAGACTAATGGACAGGCATGAGAGACATCATACCTCCAGTCCAATCCCCATGCCAATGACAGGAAGCTCCACACGTCAGGTACAGGAGTGGGTACCTCTGAAGGATCCCTTCAACCAGGCAAAGGACACCAAAAGCAGGGCTAGTTCAGTACAAGACCTGTCTTCCCAGTTACAAACGAAAATTAGCTAAGTCCATGCCTGTCTGCCATCCTTTCCACAGTTTAGTGTGAAAGACATACTTCCTTAGACTTCTCCAAAAATATTTTTTAAAAGGGAATACATTTGGGGAGGAGATTAAATGGAGGCCATGTTAAGTGTGAACACTAGCCAGGAACCGGGAGATGTTCCCTCTGGTCAGGCTACCACAGAAGTAGCATGCTGAGTAGAGCTGAGCTCTGAGCTTGAAATAAGCAGAACATGTTTGTGGACTGGACGGCACAGATTTCATCTTAGCTAGAAGCATTTTAACCGCATTTCGTGAACAGCCCCATGGCAGTGGAGTGGGACAGACAAGTTCTGGGAAAATGTTAAAATTCTCCAGAAAGTTCTATGCACTGAATGAAAAATATACAGTTCCCACTAAACATGCAGGAGTTCTGGTAAGTGAAGTAAGGAGACAAGCATGCTCAAAAGGACTAGAGGACAACCCAGCAATTCCGCTGCTGGGAATATACCCCAAAGAGACCCTAACTGACATCCAAGCAGATATATGTACACCCATGTTTATCGCGGCTCTGTTCACAATAGCAAGGAGTTGGAAACAACCTAAGTGCCCATCAACAAACGAATGGATAGAGAAGCTGTGGTATATTCACACAATGGAATAAATACTACGCTGCATTGAAAAACAAGGAAATCATGCAATATTATTCAAAATGGGTGACCCTGGAGGACATTATGCTGACTGAAGTATCTTAGTCACAAAAGGACAAATACTGCATGGTGCCACTGTTGTAAAAGCAGGACTGACCTCAGGGTTGTGAGGAGAATGAGAAGGATGGGTTCAATAATGTGTACTGCACTGAAACAGATGAGGGAGAAAACTGTTTAAGAGGGAAAATTATTAGGTATTTTTGTCAAGACAGGAATCCAGAGCAGAGGCTGTATAGTGGAGTGGACCTGCGGGGAGGGATTGTAAAACAATGGAAGCATTTTCCTTTTACTTTTCCAAGAGGGTAGTGTACTAGGAGGGGGGGGAGGATTGGGAGGGGGAAAAAGTGCAACAATAAATGAGTGTAAATATAAAAAAAAAAAAAAAAAGATTCTCACCACTGGGCTGATTAGTAGCATTGTGATAGAAAGTGAAGAGATTGAGATTAACAGCTTTAATTTGATTGGTTCCGTAGTCAACATTGTACCAGCAGCCAGGAAAGTCTGCTGTCTGGGACATCACCAGAGTACTAAAGAGTAATGATGTCAGCCTGGAGACTAAGATGTGCCTGATTGAGGCCACGGTCTTCCCAATTACGTGTTAGTCATCAGAAAGCTGGGCAATGACTAGGGATGGTAGAAGGAGAATTGATGCCTTTGAGCTGTGGTGCTGGAGACAAGTATTGAATATACTATGGACTGCAAAGAGAATAAACAGGTTTGTCCTGGAGAAGGTAAAACCAGGCTTCTCCTTGGAGGCCAGGATTCTGAAGCTCCATCTGACATACTTTGGACATGTTGCAAAGAAAGACCAGTCCTTGGAAAGGGCCATTATATTTGGGAAGGTGGAGGGACAGGGCAAGAGGGGAAGACCTTCAATGAGATGGATAGACTCAATGACTGGGTAATAGGGGTAGGTCAGTTAGAGATAGGTTGGCCCAGGGTAGAGTAGGGTTCAGAACTATTGATCACTATGAATTGTAGATAGCTTGACAGCACAACAACAGGAACACTGAGACACAACTGAAACGGACACCGAAGAGGAGGGAGCAGACACTGGGCAGAAAGCTCCACACCGACCCTGCATAGGGAGCACATTTCAACGCACATTCATTCCTCTGTCCTGCTCAGGAGCCCCGCCTTGCAGTGGGGAAGGAAGGTGCATGGCAGGCGGAGCCCATCCTCGACTTTGTGGTACAAGGTGCCTGGGAGCCCGGTCCCAGGGTCAGGCTTTGAGGGCTTCTGCCAAGTCTTGGCCATGCAGTTAGGGCTGTGCAGATTGGCAGAGTCCCTGACACAAGACTGTGGGGACTACACTCTGGAGGTGGCTAGGGGACCAAGCGGACTCTCCAAGCACACCCAAGGACACCTCTTAGGCCCAACCCACACAAGGGCCAGTGGGATGGTGGACAGCCTCATCCAGTAGCAACTGATGGGCAGTCCTGTTTGTTATATTAATTTTTAAATTTTCTTGAACTTTTTATTTTGAACTAATTTGAGAGTCTAATATCCATAAAACTAGTGCAGGGAGTTCACAGATATTTTTCCTCTGTCAGCCTATTTCCTAACCGTAGTACAGTTCTCAGAATTGGAAATTGATATTGATACATTACTGAAGACCTTATTGGAAGTTCACAAGTTACATTCATTTTTATTTCCATATCTGGTGTTGTATTTTATTGTCATGCTCTGTTTAATCATTTCCATTTTGGAATATTTACAGTCTATTTCTTGCTTGCTTTGAAGAGCATAAAGCAGGTATTCTGTAGAATGTTCTTCAGTGTTTTCTCATGACTGAATTTAAATTCTGCACTGATGTCTTAGAAGTGATTTTGTGCCCTTTTCAGTGTGTCATTTCAGAAAGTGTGTTAATACGCGTTTGGTGGTAGTAAACTTGGTTTTCTTGGCAAAACAGGTGTCTTTCAGATGTTTTTTTACATTGTAAATTTTTTAACTTCTTGATATTAAGTATCTTTCTTTTTTTTTTTTTTTTAACGGTTCTCTCCTTCCTCTGTTTCAGTGCAGTACACATTATTGAACCTATCCCACTCAGTCTCTCCCCAGCCCCAAGAAGGACAGTCCCATTCTACAACAGTGGCATCATGTAATATTTGTCCTTTTGTGACTGGGATATTTCACTCAGCATAATGTTCTCCAGAGTCAAC
>NW_006400042.1:1234656-1243225 GCF_000299155.1 Elephantulus edwardii | reverse complement strand
ACTCCCTCCCTGGTACACAATTCCCTCGCACCCCTCCCACAGCCCCAAGTATATTCGACTATGCAACCTTAATTGTGGACTCTTGTGATAACCATAATACCTTACCATAAATCACTTTTAAATTATTCTCTCCTTCATCTGTTTCAGTGCAGTATACACAATTTATCCAGTTTTTCTCAGTCTACCCCAACCCTTATATCAGTTCCATGTTACAGCAGTGGCACCACGCAATATTTGTCCTTTTGTGACTGAGATATTTCACTCAGCATAATGTCCTCCAAGCTCACCCATTTTCAATAATATTGCATGAGTTCCTTGTTTTTCAATGCAGCGTAGTATTCCATTGTGTGACTATACCACAGCTTCTCTGTCCATTCGTTTGTTGATGGGCACCTGGGTTGTTTCCAACTCCTAACATGTGTGTGCATATATCTGCTTGGATGTCAGTTATGGTCTCTTTGGAATATATTCCCAGTAATGGAATTGCTGGGTCAAATGGTATCTCTATTTGCAACTTTTTGAGAAATTGCCATACCGCTTTCCACAGTGGTTGCACCATTTTACACTCCCACCAACAGTGCATAAGGGTTCCAGTTTCTTCAAAACCTCGGCAGCATTTGTTGTTTGCTGTTCTGTTAAATTTTGCAATTCTGACTGGGGTGAGATGATATCTCATAGTTGTTTTGGAAAACTCATTAACTCTTACATAGTGTGTTATTTTCTAGATAGTTTACTTCGACTATTGATCTGTTTTCCTTAAATCATACGTGGTGATAAGATTGTTGTCCTTATTACATACCACTGATTTGGAATTGACTCATACCTCACTCTCCAGCTGGCTTCTCAGAGGCTGTAACTTAGAAGGAGATTATCTGTCTCTTTCCCATGGAGCAGCTGATGGATTTGAACCTTTTGCCTTTGTGTTGGCGAAGTATAGCGATAATAGAAGTAGAAAATATACATAGACTAAGAATAAGGAAGGTTGGAGAAGAATTGATGCCTTTGAATTGTGGTGTTGACAAAGTGTATTGAATATCACATGGATTTCAAAAACAAGAAACAAATCTATCTAGGGGGAAGTGCAAGCAAGATCCCTTTTTACAGGCAAGGTTAATGAGAGATTATCTCACATATGTTGGACAAGTTGTCAGGAGAGGCCAGTCCTTGGAAAGAGATACTGTGTTGGGAAGAGTTCTAAGTCAGAAAGAGAGGAAGACCCTTGGAAGGTGCTTAATATGTGACTATAACCATGAACCTTGAGCATGACAGAGCTTAAGGATGGTGCAGGATGGAGTAGAGTTCTAGCTCTTCACAGGGTCTCTGTTCGTTCTAGTTAACTCACTGGTACTTAACAACAAAAACGTATAATAAAAACTGTAAAAAACACAAAAAACTGTCATTGTCTAACAGTGTTCTAATATTTATATTTCCAAAGGCTACTGTAACCAGACTTGGTCGGTGGATTGACTTTGACAATGACTACAAAACTCTGTATCCACAATTCATGGAATCTGTCTGGTAAGTATATTTGAAGTTGAAAGTTCATTAACATAGATTTGTATTGGTCAATAGAGAAAGTTCTAGATGAAGTCAGCTTTTTCCCTGACACATAGTTACATGAACATTTTGGAACTAGTATAATTTGTTTGTTTTGGATTTTTTCTGCTCTGGTAGAGCCTTTATCATGGGGCTCCTTAAGTAGTGTGAAGTGGGAGGAGTGGGTGGCCCATTGCTGGGCTGGCTCTGCTTGATGGGCTTGTGAATGATGGAGAACTCACCCAGGTAGTGCCCACTCATCTCGGGCTTGATCTCCACCTCGTGATGATCTTGCCATATTTCATGCCCACCACACTGCCTACCATCTTGGGCAGGATGATCATTTTCCCCAGGGGCATTTTTACCACTTCCATCTTCTCCATTGTTTCTTGGCTTTGTGCAGTTTCTTCAGGCAGTGACCATCACTCTCTGGTGCTGTAGAGCTGCATTAGCTGCTTGTAGGACCTGTATAGCAGCTGATTTCTTCTGCCATCTTAATTGAGTCTTTAGAAAAAAGCTGGGTCCTGTATGTTCTTGAGATTAAACGTTTTTGATTTTAGAAATACAACCAACTGCTGCCAATTTCCTTTCTGATTTATGGATACTGTCCATCAGATAGCCTAGGCTGAAACCTGACAGGAGGACACGGCCATGTGTCTCCCAAGGAAGGCAGCTTGTTGGTTCAGATTGACCCTTCAGGTTAGTAGCCTGACAGTTAACTCTCTAGGGCATTCATGTAATAGCCTAAGCAGGTTAAATAGCAACATATAGACATATTTACACTAAAAAGAAATAATGTGTTTATATATTGCTTATCAAGCAGTTTCATTGGCTGGTTGTTTCAGAAATAGACAGTCATGTTTCTAGTTTGTCTTGTCTGTCTTCTAGAAGCTGCCTACCATAGGTGATGCTAGTACCATTTGGAATACTAGTGCCATAGTTTACACCAGCATACAAGCTGCCATGTTGTAACAGACTGGTAGTTTAATCCACATGGAATTCACTTGTTCATTGCAAAAACCTTTTTTTAAAAAAAATTTTATTTTTGTGTGAGTGTACCGTAAATCAGATCTGACTGGTACAGGAGGAGATTGTCCCTCCTTTCCTGGCAGAGCATCTGGCGGATTTGAAGCAAAAACCTTTTTAAAAACAGTAAAAAGTGACATGTTGACCTTGTCAGATAGAACAGATAGGAATCAAACTGCATTTGTAATGAGTTAGTGAAGAAACCCAATATCAGAAAATATAGACACTCAGTATTATCAGTCAGAACAAGGCCAACTGTGAAACACCATCAGTTGCTTCAAATAGCATCAGTTAACTCATTCACTCAATGTATGGTATTAGGTGGGTCCAGCCCTTGGAGAAGAACATCAGGTTTTGAAAAGTAAAGAATTGGCAAAGGACGGGGCAATGCTCAAGAAGATGGACTGACTTAATAACTGCAACAATAGACAGTGAGATTGTGAGGAAGGAACAAGATTAGGATTTTGATAGGCTAAACAGAGTTGCTGTGATCAGAATTGTTTTCACAGCACCAAACAACAGCGTATGTGTTTAAACGTTGGATAATTAGTAAGAAAAACCAAATAATTGATGCTTTTGAATTCTGGTGTTGATGAAAAAGATGAGTATATTGAATTTTTCTTTTGCTAATGTATTTAATACAGCGTACTGACAGTTTCAAGCTGGATATAGATGAGGTTGTAGCACCAGGAATATCATTGCTGATATCAGATGGATCCTGGCTGAAAGCAGAGGCTATAAGAAGAGTATTTGTTTAGTTTTGACTGTGCAGAGGCATTTGACTATGAGGATCATAACAAAGTATGGCTGACATTTAGAAGAATGAGAATCCCAAAACACTTTTAATAGTGCTTACATGAAACCTGTGTCTAAACAAAGCAAGGGACCACTTCATGGTTTAAAATAAGGAAGAGTGTATGTGAAGGTGGTATACTTTCTCCCTACCTATCCAGTCTGTACCCTGAGCAAATCATTAGAGAGGCTGAACTCTGAAGAAGAATGTAGCGTAAGGATTAGGCGAAGCCCCATCAGCAGCCTGCATTATACAGGTGACATAGCCTTGCTTGCTGAAAGTGAAGAGGACATGTGCAGAGGATCAAAGACTGGAGCTTTCATTCTGGATTGCATCTCAAGAGAAAAGTGACAAAAATTCTTACCACTCAACCAATTAGCAACATCATGATAGATCGAGAAAAGATTGAAACTGTCAACGATTTCATCTTACATGGATTCATAATCAACACCCTTGGTACCGGGAGTCAAGAGATAGATCGAGAAAAGATTGAAACTGTCAACGATTTCATCTTACATGGATTCATAATCAACACCCTTGGTACCAGGAGTCAAGAGATCAGGAAATGTGTTGCAGTGGGCAAGTCTGTAGCTAGGGACCTCTCCAAATTATTGAGTAATGATGTCAGCTTGAGGACTAAGGTGTGTCTGATTGAGGCCATGGTTTTTCTGATCACTTGTATATACATCTGAGCACTGGACAGTGAACAAGGATGACAGAAGAATTGGTGCCTTTGAACTGTGATGTTGGAAAAGAGTACTGAATATCCCATGGATGGCTGAAAGAATAAACAGATGTGTCTTGGAGAGGGTGTAGCCAGAGTGCTCTTTGGAGGCAAAGATAGTGAGGCTTTGCCTGACATGTTTCAGGTTGTTCTTGCAGAGGGACATGATACTCAGAAAGGTAGAGGGCCAGTGGAGAAGTCCCTCAACCAGGTGGATTGACATGGTGACTGCTACAGTGTGCTATTGGGTGTCAAGAAGTGTAAGGATGGCACAGGATAGGGCAGGCTTCAGATCAGACTCCACTGGGTCATACCCAGTGCGATGGTACCTAGAGAGAGTAACAACAAAACATGTAAAAATACATAAATATTATGGAATTCTAGTGGTCTAATGGTAAGGAATTTTATTACCAAGGCAGGAGGTTTGAATCCACCAGCTGTTCTATGGGGGAGAAGATGACAGGATCCCCCCTCTCAGTTTAGTCTCTGAAAACCCAGTAGAGGATTCACTATGAGCTTGTTCCAACTTAAGTGGCATATAACAAAATATGTGCATTATTCACTGTACAATATGGGCTGTTACTTGTGACACCCCCACCCCCACCCCCTTGCAAGTTAACTATATATTATGAACAGTTTTCCAGGTACTATGCCAGCTAGTTTCAACTGAGATTTTCTTTGTTCATTCTACTTACATAGCTGTTTTGTATTTTTGATCTTGTTTTTCATTTATTTGGCTCACAAACTGGCTTAATACTTGTGTTTATAGAATCCACTTTGGCTATGTAATTGTTGAAAATTCTCTCCTTTTTTAGGTGGGTTTTCAAACAATTATATGATAAAGGCCTTGTTTATAGAGGTGTGAAGGTTATGCCCTTCTCCACAGCATGTAACACTCCACTTTCCAACTTTGAATCCCATCAGAATTACAAGGTATGTAAAATGCTAAGACATGATTTGTTATTAACTGATAGGTGGGGTCATTGTGATCATTATTCTTGAGTGGTCTCCAGTAGGGGAATATCATCTGCATCAGTCACTTCAGCCTGGCCTGTTCTTTCCTTGGGTGGATAATAGTGCTAGTCATTGTAACTAGGTTTTCTTAAAAATGATGCATTTCCAATGCCATTTATGAATAATATTTTTTAATATGATGGGTTCTCTTTTCCCCCCTCTCTTGAGTTGTAAATCAAGCTCAGACATATTTCCTTCTAATCACTTGTAACTTAATATGTCTTGAACATTATTTATTATGTTAAAGATATTAGGGGCATAAATTAATTTTGCAGTGGTGGATACTGTTAGGAGCTTTTCTCTGATAAAATGAAATCGCTTGATATTATGTGTGAAAGTAGTTTATAGACGTCTGATGAATAGAGAGCTCTGAAGGCCTAGTGGGTAGGGAATTGCACTGCTAACCCAAAGGTGGGCAGTTCCAATATACCAGCTGCTCTGCTGGAGAACGATGAGTAGTCATCTCTGATGCACTTTACACCCTCTGAAAATCCAAAAGAGTTGGGAGTCAGTTTTGACTCACTTAAAATGAGTTTATTCTCTTTCTTTTTTTTATGTTTACAAAGTATATTGCTTTACTTTATTTAAACAAGGGTTTTCTTTTCCCAGATAACTTGAGATTTTGTTTAACCCCGTTTACTGTTTTTAAAGTGTATTTATAAGGTGGAATTCTTGTATCCTAGCTTCGGTAGATCCCAAAAAATTGTGTCTAATTCTACACCAGTGGGTCTGCAATCTGTTGCAATACCTATGCAAACTACACAGAACCATACTCAAGATTATGGAGTTTATTAGGGAATTTATTCAGGTTGGCAGCAGGTACAGCTTCTCAGTCAGGATATCTTCTGAGACATGCTTAAAGACCCTTCATCCTCACATTTGTAGGCCAGTGTTACAAAACTCTTACTTCTATCAGTTATGGCATCCACCCCCAAGTTCTCCAGCAAACTGGGGTGCAGGCTACTGGCTCTGGTTCCATGCAGTATGTATCCCAGGGTCAGCTCTGTCTCACTATGGCATTTCCCCGTTCTCCAGCAAGCTGAGGTACAGGTTCCTGGCCCAGGTTCCATTGAATAGCTGGCCCAGGGTCAGCTCTGTCTCACTTTAGGTCTCTGGTTCTCTGCTACAGCTGAAGTTGCTGTTCCGTTAGGCCCTGATCTGAGTGGTATAGGAATCTTCGGCCCAGTAGGGCACATGCTGCATTGTTTTACTTCTTTGCTAGTAGTGAAATTCCCAAATTCTGCCACTGAATCTGCTAAATTTAATGGTATGATTAGCCAGTCCTCTTGAAGATGGACTTATGCACCTTATTTACATGATCCTGCCCATCCATTTGGCAGAATCATACTTAGTGGCTAGGAAGGTTGTTTGTTTGGTTTTTTTTTTTAAGAGAAAGCCCAGAAATGATTTTTTTTCCTATCTCTCCCTGCTAGTTCGCTTTTCTTGTTAAAAAAATTCTTTCATTGTTGCACAATACCTACCCCCCCAACCCCGTCCACTTTGTAATGAACCTCTTATTCTGGACTGTTGTCTTGCAAATAATGGCTAATCATGTATTAAAAAGGCCATTTTTTTTCTTTAAAATTTTTTTATTGTTTTTTGTGCATGTACCGTCAAATCAGATCTGACTGGTACAGGAAGAGATTGTCCATCCTTCTCCAGCAGAGCATCTGGTGGATTTGAACTGTGCACTTCTCGGATTGCAGTGCAGCTTCTTGCCACTAGGCCACCAGAGCTCCCCTGAAAAGGCCATTTTACCAGTAAGCTCACTACTCTGCATTTATTGACAATCTGTATTATGCATGTGACACAAGCTTGCTGGCAGAAAGTGAAAGAACGTAATGTATTTACTGAAGGAGATCAATAACTGCAGTTTTCATTATGAGTTACTCTTCAACATTTAAAAAAAAAATCTTAAAAAGCTGTAAGAGTTATGTGTGTTACTGGGCTATGTGGATACCATTGCATCCATCTTCGATGACGCAACAAAAGGGGAAACAAAAAATACAAAAATGCCCAGGAAACCCAAAAGTTTATGAAAGATGCTGAGAGGGCTGTAGAAGGAAGAGCAATCAGAATAGAAAGGAAAAAGAAAAATTACAGGCAAGGGGAAGGGGAGAAACATCTATCAAGAAGAAAGATTTTGGAAAAAGCAATAAAAACCAATGAATAAAAATTCAAGAAGCAAGAATCAAGAAGTAAAGAAAGGCAGGAGGATCTTGTGGTAAGGTGGGAGGGCTGGGACTTTTACACTGCTCTGAGGGCTGGAGGTAAGATAAGTGGTTGAGGATTAAGTGGTTAAGGATGATGTCTCATCCAGTCCAGGGAAAGGCTGCAGGCAGGGTATTTATTGAAGTCGTTGTGCAGCACTCTGCCTGCAGAGAGTCAGAGCCAGCACCTGATGTCTGAGGAGGACACCTTGCTCCACATCTGGCTTCCCAAAACTTGTTGATGAAGAATCAGCAGGCTGCCAAATCAGTCAGAAGTGGTGCCCATACCAATTCAAGGCGTGATGCAGACTTGCAGGTACCTAGAGGAAGTTTCTGCTGTGTATCCTCCCAGCAGAGATACAAAATGGTGCAGAACTGGCTTCAGAGAAGCTGTACCGGAACTGAGGGGACACTGGAGCCTCTTGTTGGGTGGTAGTAGTGGTGCTGGGAAACTCACCTTGATCACTAAGGAAACTGGGGGAATGAACAAGCAGGAAGGTTTGCCTTGTCTTCAGTGCTGAAGTCTCATTCGGAAAGGTGCTTGCAAGTGTTCAGAATAGTCTTGCACAGCATGGTGCTGTTTTGGCTTCACTGCTTTGTTTCCTTATTTGGTGTTTCTACTCAGTTTTTTCTCTCAATCAGTGTTTGATCTACTTCTCTGTTCAGGAGCAAGTTTCATAGTTTCTTCTGATACCCATTTTGGTCCTTTTTAATGATAGATCCTTTCTTTTTTGCCACTTTTTTGGTAGTTGTTGTTTGTTTTTTGTTTACAATGCTTTTCTTAGAATTAGAATTCCTTTTATTAAAAAAAATTTCAATGAAAATTTAGAGAGACTTTGGATTTCCATTCATTCATTGTTGCACTTTTCTCCACTCCCAACCTTCCCCCCTTGTACACTACCCTCTTGGAAAAGTAAAAGAAAAATTCTTTCATTGTTTTACAATCCTTCGCCCCAGGCTCACTCCACTATGCAGCCTTCACTCTGGACTACCATCATAACAAAAATACCTAATCACATATCCCTTTTAAACAGTTTTCTCCCTCATCTCTTTCAGTACAGTATACATTATTTAACCAATCTTTTTCAGTCTCCCCCAATCCCAATGTCACTCCTGTTTTACCAGAGTGCCACCATACTGATTTGTCCTTTTGTGACTGAGATACTTCACTCAGCATAATGTCCTCCAGGGTCACCTATTTTGAATAATATTGCATGAGTTCCTTGTTTTTCAGTGCAGCGTAGTATTCCATTGTGTGAATATACC
>NW_006400042.1:1208362-1234556 GCF_000299155.1 Elephantulus edwardii | reverse complement strand
GGTCATTTATGGAGTAAAACTCAGAGTTAAGGTTACCTATAGGAAAGGGAACAAACCTAGAGAGAACAAACTTGTGAGTTACAAATAGAAGAGCTTTGAGGGTGTTGCTTTCAGGTTTACTGGGGGGCGGAGGAGGGTGGCAGAAGGTGGCCTAGGTAACATTGGATACCCTAGGCATTCTTTTATTTATTTATTTTTAAACTTTTTTTTTCTAATTTTTTTTATTTTTGTGTACGTGTACTGTCAAATCAGATCTGACTGGTACAGGAGGAGATTTCCCCTCCTACCCCGGCAGAGCATCTGGTGGATTCGAACCGTGCACCTCTGGGATTGTAGTTGCAGCTTCTTGCCACTAGGCAACCAGAGCTCCCCTTCTTTTATTTTTTTTTTTTCCTCCTTCCCCACCCAGGGGTCAGATGGCACAATCTGGGGACTGAGGAGCTCACCCTGAGGGCTGCGACGGCTCACCCCGAGCCAGGGGCTGAGGGCAGCGCGCCCCGGGCAGAGGGCCGCGACGGCTCGCCCCGAGCTGGGGGCCGAGGGCAGCCCATCCTGAGCAGGGCAATACCCCCCAGGAGCTGGCTGGTATACTCCCCCTCCAATTGCCTCTACTCCAGTCTGGTCCCCTCGCCAGACTGAGGACTCTGTGGTCAGGGATAGTGTTTCCAATCCCAGGATTGCCACTTTTACTCCCCCATAAGTGGTTATACTATATTTTGAAGTAGGTGTCACTGCCCTCCCCCTTTATATATGATAAAGGGGACCTGAGAATTGTCAACAGACTCCCCCCAGGTCTAACCATCTTTTGGCAGAAGCATTCAACAGAACAAAATATGTGGTACATTTAGGATGTCGGTCCTCTTGTGCATGCTGCCACTGTTAAGGTCATCAGACTCACAGTGACTTTCAGCAATCCATTGCATAGGTAATTGTCTTCTTTGGCCTGTCCAATACATAGGTAATCGTCTTCTTTGGCCAGTCCAAGGAAACCCAAACCTGTAGATGGCGGGCATGCATCCCATCCCCCACCTTCTATGCAGGCGGCCATTGGGGGCGCGCCCCCTCACCCCGCCACGGGTTCGCAGCCCCTCTTGTGCGGGTGGCCGGCAGGTTCCTGTTTCCCAGACAGCCGCCATCCTGGCTCCAGGAATTCTCTCCAGACTAAGTGCACCTTGCAGCAGTGTGGTGGCTTCACTGTACCAGTCTTGAGGAGGGCCGGTGCCCAGCATCCATCCTGTGTGAGGGAATCCATTTCTTCCGGCTGTGGAAGTCTCATGGAGATGCAGCAGCTTTTCGGGGTGGCGCAACCTCTGCAGGGTGGTGTTGGGAGCCACGAGACTCACCCATTTCTCCTTGGGAATCCTTGAATTCCTGTTGTTGAGCCTCGATCTTCACTGAGGGCCAGTTATGAACTGTTTAAGTGTTCAATTATCAAAAAGCCGAAGTCTGTGGAAGACCATAATGGCCCTGCTCTCCCCACCCTCTTGGATCTCCCTGTCTTCTAAATTTCTTAATACAGACTGGTGGGCTCTCGTGCATAGCTGCCTCTGTTCGTTGAAATATGTGAAATTCCATTGATTTCTGGGGCTTTATTTTTTGCCATTTCCTCAATGCAGCTTTAACTCATTCCTTCATTACTATTGGCTCTTGTTCATATGCTACTTCCTGAACTATTTCAGTGTCAACCAATTCTTTTTGTTATATTAGTATTGTATACCCCCTCTCATCTTTTGATTTTTCTTGGATCATTCAAGATTTTACTTACAACATCTTTTGGCATTGCAGCTCAGGTCTTGAATTTTTCAGTACTCTCCAGTTGAGAAGTACTGAGTGAGTTCTTCCCTTTTTGTTTTCTAAGTCCAGTTCTTTGTACATTCTATTGGCATATCGTCCTTTTCTTTGTCTTATTAGCTACCCTTTGGACTCTACTATTCATGTCTGTATTTTTCCCTTTGCTTTGGCTTTTTGACATTCTAGTGCAATTTTTAGATCCTCTTCTGACATCTGCTTTTCCCTGTCAGAAATGTCATTACCAAATTTTTTTCCCCCATGCTGTGGGTTCTCATTTTTCTCTTCTGGAGAATTCTTTTGATGCCCATAAGCATGTAATTTTCAGGAGATCCCATTTTTTTTTAAATTTTATTATTGTGTGTGTGTGTGTGTACCCCCAAATCAGATCTGACTGGTACAGGAGATTGTTCCTCCTTCTCCAGCAGAGCATCTGGTGGATTTGAACCGTGCACCTCTGGGATTACAGTACACCTTTTTGCCACTAGGCCACCAGAGCTCACCAAGGATATCCCAATTTTGAGGAGCATGTACTCTGCTATTTGCTCATTGTCAGTTATATTTGATAATATCTTTAAGCTATAGTTTTGGGCTCCTGAGTTCTATTCAGTTTTTTATAAACTTAACAGTTTTAGGGCTTATTCTGAGGTTCTTTTTTGAAAGTATTTTAAAAATTAATGCTTAGAATGCTATGCTTTGTGTTTTCATTTTTACACATTTTGTGAATAAAATTTTTCACAAAGATTTTAAAAATTTACTTATTCTGAAAATTAGTTTTATCTTTCTTTAGAATCAATTCCTTTTTGTTAATGTCTATTTTGCATTTTGTGACCTAGCACTTTACCTCAATTTATTTCAGGATGTTCAAGATCCATCAGTATTTGTAACTTTCCCGTTGGAAGAAGATGAAAATATATCTTTAGTTGCTTGGACAACCACTCCGTGGACTTTACCCAGTAACCTAGCCCTGTGTGTTAACCCAGATATGCAGTATGTGAAGATTAAAGGTAAGTTTGAGCCTGGGTATTTAGTAATGGTATGTATTAGACATACTTTCTTTAAAATTGTGAAAATGCAAATTTCTTTTTGTTACAAAAGTATTTAAGGTGTGGTTTATTTAACGATATCTCTAAAAAAAATTTAAAACCCCACACAACCCTGTAGAGATGTAACAGGTTGAAATATGCTTTATGATTCATACCTCTGTTAGAGATGAGTAATTAAAAACTCTTGAAATTAGACACTTAACCAAAGAAGATTTTGAGATGGTTAAACAAAGTCATGAAGAAATGTTCAAAATCCCTACGTGTCTGAGAGATGCAAATCAAAGTAACTCTGAGATACCATCTCACCCCAGTAAAAATAGCAAAAGTTCAATAGGCAGCAGACAACTTGCTGGTGAGGTTTTGGACAGATCAAAATTTATTCACTGCTGGTAGGAATGTAAAATGATACAAGGCCTGTGGAAGGTCCTTTCTCAATAATTTGGAAATAGAAACACCATTGACCCACTATTTCCACTACTGGAAATATACTCAGAACCACAACTCAGATATATGTGCACCCATGTTTACTGATGCATTAGTCACATTAGCAAAGAGTAGGAAGCACCCCAAATGCCCATCAGCAGATGAATGGATAGCACTGAGTTTTGATGCTTATCTTTAAATATATATAGGGTATATAAGCAAAAATCTGAATATTACAGAATTTTACCTTTTCCCCTTTTTTTGTAGATAATGTCAGCGGAAAATTGCTCATTTTAATGGAAGCCAGATTATCAGCTCTCTTTAAAGTAGAGAATGAGTATGAGATTCTTGAAAGGTGAATACATAAATTTGTTGGGGGAGTTGTATGCATGCTTAACTTTTAAAAAACTGTAAAGCTGGGGAGCTCTGGTTGCCTAGTGGCAAGAAGCTGCACTGCAGTCCTAGAAGTATGTGGTTGGAGTCCATCAGAGTCTCTGTTGGAGAGGCGGGGCAATCTCCTCCTATACCAGTTAGATCCGAGTTGACAGTACACAAACACAAAAATAATAAAACAAACAAAAATCCTATAAAGCTATATTGCGCAAAAGTTATGTTACTCAGTTTTAAATTCTCAGTTAATTGTTCTATTATAAAATACATTCATAATTCAACATAGATGACTAAACAGCAGGCAAGCCAGAGAATGGTGGTGGTGACTTGATGTGGGTACAGTCTTGTTGGAGTATTTAATAGTGAATTGACCTTTCTTTTCCTAGATTTCCTGGTGCCTATCTTAAAGGAAAGAAATATAAGCCACTTTTTGATTACTTTGTAAAGGTAAGCTCAGAGACAGACAGCATCATTGATGGCTTCTCACAGTCTGTTAGTTTACATGTTACAATGGATGTAATGTGTGTGAAACTTTTTTTTGCTATCCTCTTTGTGTGTGGACTTGAATTAAAAGTCCATTTGTTAACAAAGGTAATTCTGGTTATTTTGCATGAAGATTGACTTTAAATTTAATATCATTCAAGGAATAATGTATATGTGTAGTATGTGTGTGCACGTGTGTATATGTTCATATATATATATATATACACACACACGTATGTACCATGAAGTCATAACTGACTTTTAGCTGGCCCTGCAGTGGGTTTTCAGAGGTGATAGATCACATTGGAGATTGCCTGTGCTGCTCCCTCGGAGCATTTGGTGGATTCAAAACCATACCCCTTTGGGTTGGCAGTTCGACTAAGCCACCAGAGCTTACTTGTGTTTGTGTGTGTCTGTCTACACCAGAAATTCAAGCTGTATTCAAAGAGTTTATGGTTCAAGGGGTTATCATCATTGATATCAGATGGATCTTGGCTGAAAGCAGAGAATACCAGAAAAATACTTAACTTTCTCAACTATGAAAAATAATTTGGCTGTGTGAATCATAATACATTATGGCTGACATTGTGCGGAATAGGAATCGCAGATCATTTAATTGTGTTCATATGAAACCTGTAGATGAAGAAGGTGATGTCTGAACAGAAGAAGGGAGTACTGCATGGTGTAAAATCAGGAAAGGTGTGTAGTAGCAGGGTTGTATCCTTTCAGTCTCTTGTGAGTAAATGAATCAAGAAGTTGGACTCTATGAAGAGGAAAGTGTCATCAAGATTAAAAGATGACTCATCAGCTTTTCATTTGGCAGATGACACAGCCTTGCATGTTGAAAGCAAAGATGACTTGAAACCCTTTCTGCAGATCAAAGCCATCAATGTGAAGTATATTTTAACATCAGTAAAATAGGAATACTTACCACTAGACCAATAGGCAACACTGTGATAGCTGAAGAAAAGATGGAAGTTTTTAATGATTTAATTGTTTGGATCTGCAGTCAACACTGCTGATACCAGCACTCAAGAAATCAAAGACCTGTTACATTGGGATAGTCTCCTAAGAAGGGCCTCTCCAAAGTGCTAAAGAGTGATGATGTCATTTTGAAGACTGAGACACGCCTGATCCAAGCCAAGCCATGGGCTTTTTAGTTATTTGCTGTTCATCTAAAAGTCGGAGAGAATGATGAAATAAGATTGGAAATTGATAGGATAAGATTGGAATAAAGTTGGAAGGAAGACAGAAGAGTCTATTTTTAAGTTTTGGTATTGGAAAAGAGTATTTAATATCTCAAGGACTTCCAAAAGAGCAACCAAGGCTGTCTTGGAGGAAGTGCAACTAAGCTTCTCCTTAGAGGTAGGGATATTAAAACTTCATCTCATGTACTTTGGGCATTTTATCAGAAGGACCAGTCTTTGGAAATAGACATGCTGAGACAGGTGAAGAGTCAGTGAAGGAGAGGAATCCCCCCAACAAGGTGAATTATCATAGTTGCTATATCCTTGGGCTTGAGCTTATATCACAGATCCTGAGGATTGCACAGGATAGAGCATGGTTCAGATCTGTTGTTCATAAGGTTGCTGTAAGAGGTAATTGACTGAGTAGCATCTAAGAACAGTGACAATGGATGTATATAAAGGAGCTTTAGTGGGCCTAGATTGAGATAGTTTACAGTTTTAGTTTACTATGCTCTTGGTAACAGCAGTCAGGAAATCAAGGGACAAATTGCATTGGGAAAGTCAGCTGTGAGCGACCTCTCAAGAGTATTGAAGAGGAGTGATGTCAGGCTGGAGACTTAGGTGCGCCTGATCCAGGCTATGGTCTTCACAATTACATGCTATGCATCGGATAGTTGGGCAGTGACTCGTGATGCTAGAAAGAATTGATGTCTTTGAGCTGTGGTGCTGGAGAAGAGTGTTGCATATACCATGGACTGCTAGGAGAACAAACAGGTTTGCCCTGGAGAGAGTGAAGTCAGTATGCTCCTTGGAGTCAACGATTCTGAAGCTTTGTCTGACATGCTTTGGGCACGTTGCAAGGAGGGACTGGTCCTTGGAGAGGGACATCATGTTTGGGAGAGTGGGAAGGAAGACCCTCTATGAGATGGATACATTCTGTGACTGGAGTGGTGGGAATGAGTCTGTTTTGAGACGATGAGGTTGGCACAGGATAGAACATAGGGTCGCTATGAGTCGCAAGCGACTTGATGGCACATAACAACAAACAACAACAACAGTGGGCCTAGTGCGTAAGGATTGTGCTATTTTTTAATGGGTAGGTAGGTAGGTTGAATCCATCAGCTACTCCATGGGAGAAAGATGCGAATTCTCTCCTGCTATTTACAGCCTTGGAAAGTCTGCTGGAGGGTCAGCTATAAGTGGAGCTTGTCAGTTAGTTGAATTGTTTAAAAAGTCTTCAGATAGTATTCAGAATAAAATGTGTGAAAGTAAATGCAGTTTACTTAGAGAAAGTTGATAAAGTGGATGTTTAAATCTCAGTATCACAATACAGCTCATACAGTACATTTTACATGTATTTTAAAACCCCACAGTTTAAGCTGTTTTATGTCATTTTCTATTTCTGACAACAGAGACTCTGCAGTTAGAATTATAACTGTTTTCATTGTTCACCTACAGTAAAAGTATGAACAGGCAAAGTCTAGCAGAAGTTCCTTCCTCAGTTTTATTTAATATATCTTGAGAGCACGTTTTCTGGACCTGAGATGATGCTGCATATTGGAATTTGCCTGCGAGATAGGAAAGCTAATAAAAACGCCATTTGTAACTCAGGAAGTAACAAATATTTTTATTTTCAAGATTTCAAATTTTTTTTTCATTATTAAGTGAGAATAATTTTTCGTGTTTTATACAATTAGGTATACTGAAACAGCTTATTTCTTTCCTACCTACATTAAGCTCTCTTTTCATCCATGTGTTCCCAGCACACAATCATTTCATTGTTTACACCTGCCAGCCTTTCTTTTCCAGTGTAAAGAGAATGGTGCCTTTACAGTGCTTGTGGACAACTACGTGACGGAGGAGGAAGGCACTGGCGTTGTGCACCAGGCTCCTTACTTCGGTGCCGTAAGTGTCTATCTCATATATCTAAGAAGTAAATGTCAGAGGCTTAGTGAGCCATGAGCACGGTCTTGGCTTCTTAATTCCTGTGTACCATGAAAATCTACTTCTTTTCTAGGTCATAAAACTTGAATTTTCCCAGCTAGAATTTCCCTTTTGCCGTAAACTGAGGGTAAAATGTGTTGGGTTAAACCAGTTGTGGTTTGGTAGGGCATACAGGGTTTTTTGTTTTCTTTGTGAGTTTTCTAATTCCTAAAGATAAATTGCATTGGGGAAGTCTGTTGTCAGGGACCTCTCTAGAGTACTGAAGAGCAACTGTGTCCTTCTGGAGACTAAGGTGCACCTGATCCAGGCCATAGCGTTTGCAATTACTTGCTATACATGAGAGGGCTAGACAGGAACTAAAGATGAGAAAAGAAGGATCGGATGCCCTTGAGTTGTGGTGTTGGAAAAGAGTCTTGAACATACTATGGACTGCCAGGAGAACAAACAGGTCTGTTCTAGAGAGGGTGAAAGCAGGCTACTCTATGGAGGCAAGGATTTTAAAGTTCTGGCTCGTATATTTTGGCTATGAGGCCAGGAGGGACCCGTCCTTAGGGCAGGACTTCATGCTTGGAAGGATGGAGGGAGAGTGAAGAAGAGGAAGACGCTCTGACTGGAGAAACGGTGTTAGGTTTGTCGAAGAGATAATGAGATTGGCTCATGATAGGGCAGGGTTAATATGCATGGGGTTGCTGTGCATTACAGGCAAATTGATGGCACATAACAACAATAACAATGTACATAAAATAAACTTGTCTCATTTCAAGGAATTTCAAAGAAATTCTGAGTGAAGCTAGAACCTGAGCAGTCAAAATGCAGTTGTCCCTCCTGCCCTCTGTACCCACTCACTCTTTCTTTAATGATGTTATTCCATGTGTTTCTCTAACTTCCCCTGCACCCTTACCCAGCCCACCCCCCACCTTCCCCTACCCAAATGGTTTGTTCTTACCTCCTTCTACCACTTCTCTTTTTTTCCCTCCAGGATGACTATAGGGTCTGTATGGACTTCAACATTATTCAGAAAGACTCACTTCCTATTTGCCCTGTTGATGCCTCAGGGTGTTTCACAGCAGAAGTGACAGATTTTGTGGGACAATATATAAAGGTCTGTAATTTTTGAGAAATTGAAAGGTGTCAGGTTTATCTGATAACTTCTTTCATTAGATTGTTTCTGTTAAAGTAGGTTCTACCTCTGGGATTTTCTTTCCCCCATTAATGCTGCCTTGGCAGAAAGGCTGGTGTAAGGCCAGTGATTGCCTCCACAAAACAAATGTTGTGGAGCAGTAGTGACCGAGGTCATGGGAGTCAGGAAGAGGTGACCTCAAGTCCTTCAGAGGAAGCCAAGGAGTGACCAAGCTCTCATAGTTGAACTTTGGATTGGTCAGTACTGACCGGGAAATAAGTTTGCCAACTTAAATGTTATTGAATGTACTTGAGAACTCCTGATACATTATTATGTTTGTATGTTTTGAAATAATAATAGAAAATAAATATATAAATATAAATACATAGAATAAAAATAATAATTTCTTATTTTATGATTAACAACATGAGTAACAGAATATTATAAAATTAGTTATATCATTGATTGCTATAGGATGTTTTAATGGCTAAATTAGTGTTTTTTTTTAACAGGATGCTGATAGAAATATCATCAGGACCCTGAAGGAGCATGGCCGCCTTCTTGTTGCCAGCACCTTCACTCACAGCTACCCTTTCTGCTGGAGGTGGGAGGAAACTGTGCTACTCTTAGCTCTCTGCTTGTGGATATTTCTGTTCTCTGATTTTGCAGCCTTTAGATTTAATGCATGGAATTTTACAAATGTAGTAGCAGCTTATGTTTCTCCACAGGAATTGTGTAAAGAAAATAGCTATATGCATATAAATATGTTTTATGTTGAGTCTCCTTTTTTCTGGGAAGTTGAAAACTATCAGTTATCATAATGGAATAGAAGAAATATGATTTGATACTAAGTTTTAATATACGACCATACTAGAAAGATAAGGCCAATAATGAACTTTTCTTTAGTACTCCTCTCTTTCCCTCCTCATTCCTCTTCTTTGCCGAGGTTGACATCATTTCTTTCTTTCTTTTATTTTTAAAGTGTGTGTGTGTGTTTGTACCATCAAATCTGATCTGATGGGTACCGGAGGAGATTGTCCCTCCTTCTCCAGCAGAGCATCTGGTGCATCTGGGATTGCAGTGCAGTTTCTTGCCACTAGAGCTCCTTTTTTTCTTTTTTTTTAGACTTTAATGAAAGTTTATAAAGAACTCGGATTTCCGTTTATTTATTGTTGCACTTTTTCCTCCCTAGTGCCCCTCCTCCCCGGTTCATTTTTTCTTTGGAAAAAAAATTATTTCATTGTTAATACAGCCCCCTCCTCCCAACTTCTTTACTATGCAACTCTTATTCTGGACTCTTGTCATGCTAATAATACCTAATCATATATTCCATTTATACAGTTTTGTCCTTCATCTGTTTCAATGCTGTGTACATTATTTATCCCCTCTTTTCTTAGTTTCCCCTCAACCCACAAATTAGTCATGAGTTCTTTGGTTTTCAGTGCTGCATTATAAAATATTCAATTGTGTGAATACATCACAGTTTTTCTATCCATTCGTTTGTTGATGGGCACTTCATTTGTTTCCAACTTTTTGCTGTTGTGAACAAAGCAGCAATAAATATGGTGTGCATGACATTGTTTCTTAGACTGTTATCACACACTATAATATTCTACTTTCTAAGGGGAGCTCTGGTGGTCTAGTGGCAAGGAGCTGCAACTACAATCCCAGAGGCGCACGGTTCGAATCCACCAGATGCTCTACCGGGGAAGGAGGGACAATCTCCTCCTGTACCAGTCAGATCTGATTTGATGGTACACTCACATAATAATAATAATAATAATAAAACAAAAACAAAAACACCAAATTCTGCTTTCTAGTCCTGTGTTATTTTAACTTATGTTTCTCTTGATGTTGTGGAATGAGTTGACTATTCAAATTGCAATATGTGAGACCCTCTTTTGTGAGCTATTCTCTGTGTTTGTATTAATGTGAATAGTACTCACTGTAAGTATGGTGTCATTTGTCCCGGATACTGGCATCTCAATCTGACTGGGTCTTTGCATCCCAGGTCAGACACTCCTCTGATTTATAAGGCCGTGCCCAGCTGGTTTGTGCGTGTGGAGCCGATGGTGGACAGACTGCTGAGCAATAATGACTTGTGTTACTGGTGAGCCTCAAAACACGATTTTTTCTTGTTTTTAAAAAATGTTTATTTTATATTAGTTTGCATATAAAATTCATAACAGTGTATATCACACTTCTTCATTCACATTATGTTTCATAAAAT
Source organism: Elephantulus edwardii (assembly GCF_000299155.1). Classification (NCBI taxonomy): domain Eukaryota; kingdom Metazoa; phylum Chordata; class Mammalia; order Macroscelidea; family Macroscelididae; genus Elephantulus; species Elephantulus edwardii. Next base: position 1,223,945 of record NW_006400042.1, on the reverse strand, counting down.
CATTCCCCCATAATTTCTTTTTAATGTCCTTTGTCATATTAGTAACTTTTTGTGTTTCCCCTCAAATTTTAGTAATTTCAGTAGCTGTCTCTTATTACGTATTGTATACATACCTATTTGCCCCCTGTATTTTCAGGACCACAAAACAATTAAATGTTATAAGAAAAAGTAGTAGTATTTTAATAAGACCTATGAAGGGACCATTCTTCTCTTTTAGACCCAGTAGAAATAAGAAAATTAGTTTACAGAATTTTTTTTGAGGAATAAAACTGTATACTCATTTAATCTTATGTGGTAGTCATTTTATGGATAAATATCTTCAGTGATAATCAAATACATAAAACTGCATTTACATGAACTACTTGTTATACTTGTTGAGATTATCTTCTGCACATAAGCTTTATGAAGAGTATCCTGACTAGCAGGTTTTCTTCTATAAGGAAATATTTATTTAAAAGCTGTAGATGCAAAATTGAAACAAAATCTGAGTTTGTGAATTACAGAAGAATAGGTTTTACTTAGAGTTCAGAGGCTTAATACTTACTTAGTCCGACCCAGAGTCAACTGCACTAAAAACACGTGTTTGGTTTTAGGAAAAATCTCAAAAGACCTAAGGAAGGTAGGATTTTGGAGTGTTTTTGGTTGGTTTGTTTTTCTTTAACAAGTAGATGTATTTTCTTGCAGTTCAGGATATTAGAAGTCCACATCAGGGTGCTGGCTCCAGGGGAGGAAGGCCTGTTTTCTCTCTAATAATATTAACTGTCTAGGCCTGGTGAAATACATACCACAGGTGGGCTTGCACAATTAACAAGCAGAAATCTACCTTTTCTAGTTTAGTAGTTGGAAGTCCAAATTGAGGGTATCAATGCTTCGTGCTTTGGAATAAGATCCTTGCTTCCTTCATGTATTTTGGCCTTCTGGTGTCTCAGAGCTTCCTAGCAGAGAGACCCGAGTCTGGAAGAACTTGTGCTGCTCCTGCATGTTCTTCTTGAGTGGTGCTTCCTGAGGTTCTCAGCAAGGGAAATCATTTCAGTCATTCCAGTTAGCTTCCGAGTGACCCCAACTTCTCCTCTAAAATCACTTTTTCTATTTTTATAAGTACAAGGTTCATGATTTTCCCTAATATTAATACTCATGTCTGTCCGTTTGCACTACAGAGGGAACTCATGGTTGCTGTGATGCTAAACACTGTGACACAGATGTGCCAAATGTGATCATGGTTACCCATGGTGGACAGGGTTTGGTGGAGCTTCCTGAATAAAACAAGCTTGGAAGCAGGAATGGCATCCACTTCCAAAATAGCTTGCCTCCAGAAACTATGAATGTGGAGAAACAGAAATTATACAGGTGTTCAGATCTTTCATTCACAGGATCACTATGAGTCATCTATGACTCAGTGACATCTAACAACAACATATATATTAAGACTTCAGTAAGGTAGTAACCCTCTGCTATTGGGTTGATTACAACTCAGAGAAATCCCCTAAAAAGTCTCTGACGCTGTAGATTTTTATTGGAGTGGATGTGCCTCCTTTTCTCCCACAGCACAGTGGGTGGGTTCAAAACCGTAAACTTTTAAGTTAGCAGCCCAGTGCCCAACCAACTGCATAGAAGATTCATAAGTCTACCTCATAGTTTTTATCCTTTGGGGCTTAAGCTCTTGAGGGTTGCTGACATTTGTCTACAGTGATTTATGGCTTTTGGTGGCATAATTTATAATTTTTACTTATTAATGTATTTATATGATTAAATAGATGGTTGATTTATTGTAGGGTTCCAGAGTTTGTGAGAGAGAAGCGATTTGGAAATTGGTTGAAAGATGCACGTGATTGGGCAATTTCCAGAAATAGATACTGGGGCACCCCAATTCCCTTGTGGGTCAGTGATGACTTCCAAGAGGTAAGGTTGGGGGTTATTGCCTTTATTTTTGGTGAGACACTTTGTCCATGCCATCTTAGTGTGAAGGATATGGCTTCTTTTTTCCTTTGCTTCTTTATTTCAGTTGTATTCACTTAATAAAATTATGATGGAATATGTTTTATACTTTTAAAGATTTAAAAAAAAATTTTTTTTAATTTATTTTAATGAAAGTTTACAGAGACTTTGGGTTCAGGTCATTCATTGTTACATTTTTCTCCCTCCCCCACTTTTCCCCCAATTCACTCTTCTCCTTGAAAAGAAAGAAAAACTCTTCATTGTTTTATAATCCCTTCCCCCCCAAGTCCACTCCACTATGCAACCTTCACTCTTGACTTCTGTAATGACAAGAATACCCATTCATATATCCTTTTTAAACAATTCTCTCCCTCATTTGTTTCAATGCAATATACATCATTCCTCCCCTCCTTTTCTGTAAAAATACTGAATGCTCCACGAATTTGCATGCCATCCTTGCTCAGGGATTATGCTGATCTTCTCTGTATCATTCCAATTTTAGTATATGTGCTACCAAAGTGAGCACTCAGAACTTTTTATTTTAATGAACCATGCTGGTCTAGTAGACAAGGAGCTGCACTGCACCAAAGCAGGTGGCAAGAACCCACTAGCTGTTGCATGAGAAAGATGCACAGTCTCCTACCATGTGATTTATCCTGTCTGCAAAACTGCTTGAGAGTCTGTTCCAACTGGAGGACAGTGATTTGTGATTCTTGAAAATCAAGAATGTCGTTAATATATTTCTCAGAGAAATTATTGCATTAGAGTTACTGTTTTTTTCTCCTTGTGTGTTGCCCAGATTTTGTTATACATTTTATTTATGAACAGTGCATAGTAGATTGTTGATCTCTGTATTAAGCATTTAAACTGATTAAGATTATGCTTATGACCTCTTCATAGCATTGTAGATGCTGGAAATATATTACATAAGATTACTTGAATTGTATAGTTAAGGAAAAAATTAAATGTATATGTTGTTATATGTTGTCAAGTCAGAAGTGACTCATAACTGACCTTATAGCTGATTTTCAGAGCCTGTAATTCATACAGAAAAAAAATTACACATCTTTCTCCCATGGAACATCTATTGGATTTGAATCACCTACATTTGGGTTGGCAACCCAGTTCCTTACCAGTAGACCACCTGAGCTCACACATACTCTGAGAGCTTTAGAGCAGTGGTGCTCGAGACCCTCATGGCCTCTCATAAAGACCTAAGAGTTAAGGGTGAGAAAAATGGTTTTTAAATTTTCAGAACTGAACTTAATGATGGAGGGAGAGGCCTTGCCCATTTCCTGGTAGCACACATGTCTGCTTAACAACTTGCCTGTTTCCTTTGTTCTGATTTCTCAAGCTTACCATACATGCTATCCTTCTTAATAGATCTAACATCTTACAGTCTTATTTGACTATTTTGATCTTGTCCAAGCGTAATTTAATTCTAGCTTTGACTTGGAAAGATTTCAGACTAGAGAGCCAGATAACATTTTTCAGGAAAAGCCCAAGACGCATTAGGTAATAGAATAGGGCTTATTATTTAGCTGGCTTTTGGGCAGCATATATTTGCATATAGTAGACTTAGACTTAGTGAATTGATGACTATGATGGTTTAAAATAAAGCAAACACTTATCATTTTAGGGACTTAGCCAGTGTAGCTATAAGTAAACAAGAATTACGAAATCATTGCTTCCCTTTTGTGAGTTAAAGGAATATGGCTTTGACGACAAGTGTATATCAGATCACAAGCAGAGGTTTACAAGTTAATGAACGCTATAAGAAAATCAGGGTTACCTAGACCTAAACATGAATGCTGTGTAAACGAACTCAGCGTCAGATCCATGCTTCTGATAAGCTCCTCCTTTTTAACTTTGTTTTGACAGGTGGTATGCATTGGATCAGTGGCAGAACTTGAAGAACTATCAGGAGAGAAGATCTTGGATCTCCACAGAGAGAGGTCAGTTTCTGCATATGTTTCATTCACTTTGATTCTCTTAGCATTTGAGGTAGTTCCTCACCTGTTGAAACGTGTTCTCTCTGGAGATTACATGTAGAAAGTAACTTTACAGAATTATTTCTTGCTGACTCATTTAACATTGAGATAATGTCATTTAATATTGAGATAATGAATGTGACCTCTGTCCTTAACTTGTTGGTAGTAATTGCCGGATTCCCATCTTCCCTGTGCCCCATTCCAGGCTTGGGTCCCTCTTGTCAGTGGAGCTGAATGATTCATAGCATTTCCAGGCTAAAATGAACTGTGAAGAAAGGTTTGGCAGTTTTTTAAAAAGCAAAACAAAAACCCCACAGCAACCTCAAGCTCATAATTGTATATCTCTTGGGAGGAGATGACCCATCTTTCTCACTCAGAACTGCTAGTGGATTCTAAAGACCACAAAGCACCATCTGAGGGCACCAGAGTGCCCTCTTGGCCATTTACTTCTGAAAGTCAGCCAGTAGATGGCAGAGTCTAATTTGTACTGCTCATGGGGTTGAAGCAGGACAGGGCAGCTTACAACTTAAAGGTCCTTGACTTAAATGTCAAATAGCTATTTATCCCAAAGCATTGGCATAGGAGACTGTTTACACTCAGAATTAGAGTGCTTCCTGAAAGCCTTTTGATAATAGTGATGTCTGCTTGCAAATATAGATAAGAATTTATCAGGACTTCATGTTTTCTTAATGGAAATTATATGCCAAATTCTGTGGTATTTAATATAACTGCATCAACTGTATAAGAACAAAACCAAAATTTAGGAGACAGGAAAAGTTCAGTTGGAAATGGGGTACTCGGGAAGAAAAAGTAAGACTTCAAGAGTGCTGTGAAGCATCTAATGTTGGGAAACAATGTGTGCGAATTATTTTATGGGAGGTTAATTTGTTCTGTTAACTCTTACTGAAATCACAGGAAAATGTTTAAAAAACATAAAGAGAAACTACTTATTTTTGTATTTGCTAGCATTGACCATCTGACTATTCCTTCACGCTGTGGGAAGGGACCGTTGCATCGGATCTCTGAAGTGTTTGATTGTTGGTTTGAGAGTGGCAGCATGCCTTATGCACAAGTCCATTATCCATTTGAAAATAAGAAGGAGTTTGAAGATACTTTTCCTGCAGACTTCATTGCTGAAGGCATTGATCAAACCAGAGGATGGTATATTGTTTACTCTTTATCAAGTAGTTTTACTGACTTGATTTTATTTAGGTAGAGTTTTACTATTTATGTGCTGGAAGCTGTTAAAGGTGATCACCAAAGTCACGAAACTGAAAAATGCAGGCTTTTAGGTTTACAATATGAATTCCTTTACTTTCAACTTAAAGTATAAAGGCTAGGCATACACAGGTTTGTCAGATCATATAGAAACTATTTCGTGTGTTTCTAAGCTGACACTAAACGAACAGGAGGGTGGTGCTGTCATCTAGTATTCAGGGTTACTGTGCAAGGAGAGGGTGAGTCCAACACTCCCACAAGTCTCTATTGGTTTTCAATTAGTGCTTCCCTGCTCTGAACCTTCAACAAAAATAAACATAGGAATACTAGTGCTTATGCAGAGGGTTGTTCTGGAATTGGCTTATAAAATAATTTTTCAGTGCTCATAGGTGATTGAAGTATGTAACCAGGATTAAGAACTGTTTGGGTTTTTTTAAAGCTGATTGTTAGGAAGTGTAAATTACCAAAAATTGAGAGTCAGTCAAATAAATAAATGAATACAAGGTTTTTTCCCCCTATGCTTGAAGTAATCCATCTCAGTTGAACTGGTTCTGTTTGTTTTCAGGTTTTATACTCTGCTAGTATTGGCGACAGCTCTCTTTGGACAACCAGCTTTCAAGAATGTTATTGCAAATGGACTGGTTCTAGCAAGGCAAGTGAATTCCTTTTACATTTAGTTAATGTCTCCTCCCCTAAATTTTGTATTTCAGTCACCCATTATTATTAATAAATCTTGATTGCATGCTTGATAAATATCATGCTGCAGAAGTTGATAGAAACCTCAATTTTTTCATGTTTATCTTTAGTTGTTATTATATATATCTGTAGAGTGGTAGTATTAACATCTTCCTTGCTTGTATATTCCTATTCCATGTATTATATAATCCTATTACTGATAGAATGTTCTTTTTTTTTTTTTTTATTTCATTATTTTTTGTGTGTACCGTCAAATCAGATCTGACTGGTACAGGAGGAAATTGTTCCTCCTTCTCCAGCAGAGCATCTGGTGGATTTGAACCATGCATCTCTGAGATTGCAGTTGCAGCTTCTTGCCACTAGGCCACCAGAGCTCACCACTTAGAGAATGTTCTTTTTAACAGTTGATGTTGTGATCATTCCTCATCAGTTCATCATTTCATGATATAGTAGCTCATATGATTGTCTGATTCAGCATAACTAATTCCAGTCCATCTTAGTTCACTAATGCTGAAGATGTTGATCCTTATGCATTCTACTTAATTTTTGACAACTTTGAATTTTCCTAAATTCATTCTTCATTCAATTATTTTTTTATACTTTTAGCCGTTTGTCTTCATTCTGAGTTTTGCCATATCAGCAAATGAAGATCCTTAACTGAGTGTAAAGGCTTTTCCCCCAGCCATGTCATTAAGGTGTTCTGTTACTTGAGGAACCAGCTATTCCCCAGTCACATTTTTAATGCCTTTCAACCTGGGGGCTATTCTTCCAGCACTAAATTAGACTGTGTTCTGGTTTTAGGATTTTTAATGGATGGCCAGTCCTGTTTCTAAGTTTTATTTAGTCCCAAGTTTTGGACTTAGCGGGAAGTCTAAACGTTTATGTCAGAACGTTTTCTGCTCGAGCAGTTTTTATTTGTACTTTGGTTCCATTCATTGGGTTGTGTAGCCATTATGACTTTCCTGTTCCAGATTATCTCACCATCCTTAATAGAAATCCCTCAGGTGCCTCCTGGGGTGCCTCCCCTTAGTCTGAATAATATTTTCAGGTTTCTTCCATGTTGCTGTTGTAGCATATATCACTTCTTGGTTTCCCTTTAAGGGTGGTTAATATTCTTTGTTAAAAGTGTACTATATGGTTTATTTCTTTTAACAATGTAATAATATCTCCCTACTTCAGTCTATTTAAAAGCTTCCCTACTGATAAACTTTAGTTGAATCACTCTTACTTCATTTTTGAGATGATAATAATTACCAATAATGTTTTTTATTATGTATGTAGGGAGTTTTTGTGTGTGTGTATTTCATACTTTCCTTCATTAACATTATGTTTTATATAATAATTCCCATATAGTGTGGTTTTTGGGGTTGGGTTTTTTTTTCTTTTTGGTTTTTTTTGCTTTCTCCTTTAGCTTTAAAAATTTTTATTAAAGAATATATATGCACAGATTTTCACTAAATACACATGTGAGACTTGATAAATTTTTACAAATAGTGTTATAATTAATATAACTCACAAAAATCCAGAAACGGGGTAGTATTATTCTTGGGTAAACCTCCTCATTGTGTCCTTGCCCAATAACTATCTTCTCTCAAAAGCAATCTCTTCTGACTTCTAGCACAGTGAATTTATTTTGCTTGTTTAGAACTTAATATATATGAAATATTGTCTTAAATTTTTATTTATTTTTTTAATTTACTTTTGTCGATGTTGCTGTGTACCGTCAAATTGGAGTCTGATGGGCACAGGAAGAGATTGCCCCTCCTCTAGAGGAGCATCTGGTAGATTCAAACTGTGTGCCCTCAGGATTGCAGCACATCTTCTTGCCACTAGACCTCCAGAGCTCACGTCTTAATTATTTTTTGTTTTTGTGTGCATACATTTTGTTTTATAAAATTAATCATTATTGAACTATTCCCACCCTTCTTTACAATATTAAAAAACCCAGAAACCTTGCTGTAGTATTTTACCATTTCCTTGTTTCTGAGCTCCTTTTTTTCATTTGTATTTTTCTATTCCTATTTTCAGATAGCCTGGGCCCTGCAGTTAGTTCTGACTCCTGGTGAACAGAGCTTGTGGGGTAATGCCAGATCAGGCTGGATTTTGTTCTCTTATAGATAGAGTGGGTATCAGAATCAACCAGTGGCACTAAATAGTCTGTAACCACATAAAGGAATAAACTGTGTTATGACTTAATTGGCATCTTCCATCTGTTTTTCAAGTGATGGCCAAAAAATGAGTAAACGCAAAAAGAATTATCCAGATCCAGTTTCAGTCATCCATAAATACGGTGCTGATGCCCTCAGGTAAAAAAAAGTATTGCTTTTACTTGTGTGTATTTATCCTTTTCTTTGTTACTCGTGTTCATTCTCTTAATTATGTTCTTCATATTTGTCCATTAGTTTGTTTCTTTTCTAAAATATTATACTGGTGTAGTTGTTGATTTTTAAATCTAGAAAGTACTTCTCTAAATAATCCAAATCACTAGATTCTCCTTAAAGGAGCTTAATATTCCTTTTTAGGAAGATTTTTAGATTTGAAATCCAGATATTCAGTCACTAAATCTTAAAATACATATGTTTGAAGCCCAAGTGCTGACTTATACTTCACTTTTCCCGAAATAGAATTCTTTTTCATACATTTACTTTCATTTTATACTTAATCCTTAGCCTAAGAGTCGGAATCACCCCATCGCTGACCCTCCAGCAGATTTTTAGAAGCAGTATATTGCACAGGAGTTGAGTGCCTGCTTTTTTCTTGTGGTGCAGCAGGTGGATTTGAGTCATGTGCCTTTTGGTTGACAGCTACTTACAACACAAGAGCTCCCTAGAAGAACTAGAGGAGGTTTTATATGTCTAGTTAATTGTTGCTTCTACTTGATTTCCTTTCCAAGTTTCTCGTGTTACTGGTATTAGAATTCTTTTTCATCTATTTATTTTAATTTTGCACTGACTTCTCTACGGTACCACATGAGACTTCTTGTTAGGTGCTGTCTAATTCATTATGACTCTGTGTGACCCTGTAACCAACAGATGGAACTATCCTGCCCATCCTCACCATCCTTGAGCCCAGTTACAGTTACTGTTGGTTTATCTTATTGAGGGTCTTCCTATCTTTTCTCTTACCTTCTCTCTTTTCCATCATGTTTTTGTTTTTTTTTTTTAAATAAAGACTGAACTCTCCTAACAACATGATAAAGCAAATAAAATTAATTTTGGGAAGAATTTTATTAATGCCCCTGTGTTTGAGATAGTCATGATTTATTTTTTTCTTTCAATGAAAAAGACTGTTGAGGTTCTAGGGCCATGGGGCTAAGAAGGAGGCCACCTGCAAGAAGCAAGGGAGCCAGTGAAGAGGGGCTCTTATTTGACCTTCTTGGGGTACAGGTTGTGGGTGAGTTCATACTTCTTGTGGCAGTTCATAGCAAGGGGAAGCAGGCGAGTGGAACATTGGCAGCAGACATCTAGTCATGGTATACTTTGGGGCTAGTTGGTACAGGAAAGCTCAGAAATGCCACCAGCAGGCACAGCACCAATGCAGGAGGATTCTATTGGGATGTTGTAGTCAGAGACTGGATGGGCATCCTCTGGCTGTCGGCCCACACTGCTGGTCAGGGGGGGTACCCTCCTTGCCTTGGATTTTGGCTTTGACATTCTTGATGGTGTCACTGGGCTCGTCTTCAAGAGTGATGGTCTTGCCAGTCAATATCTGCAGAAAGCTCTTCATCTCTGTATCTGCCGTGTGGCTGCCTTGTTAAAAATAGTAATAATTTTTAAACCTTTAAAAGGGAACTAAGAGGTGTTACTTGGCATGCATATTTCATCGACAGACTGAGGGCTGTGGGCTTGTGGCTGGGCACACCACAATTACACATTTTGCCCAGGAATGTTATTGGTGCTGCGCACTAGCTCTCAGTTGTTAGCCAGGTCAACCTTCTCACAGTTGGTATTCTGGCTGGATTGTTCTGGGTGTGGTACTGTCTTGTAAGATGTATGCCTGTAGTCACCACCACCCCTCCTGGCCCCAACCTCAGCAGCAGTGAATTCCTGATGTCTGGAACACTGAAGATCAGTGTGCATGAAAATTAGGAGGTGGATGTTCTAGATCCATTTTTTAGTGTTGGACTGTACTCACTTTTTATAAGTCTCTGTCTCTTACACACAAAGTAAGAACTTTTGTTTTAAGCTGCTCATTAGAAGTGCCATTTTTTTAGAGAACAATGTTAATTTTAGTATTGCTTGCTGAAGGATACACTGCATGGCAATGTGTGAGTTTTGTCCTTCTTAACAGATTGTACCTGATTAACTCTCCTGTGGTGAGAGCAGAAAACCTCCGCTTTAAGGAGGATGGTGTTCGTGACGTGCTGAAGGATGTGCTGCTCCCTTGGTACAACGCTTACCGTTTCTTCATCCAGAATGTCCTTCGACTCCAGAAGGTATGGGTGGTGGTAAGAAGCCCAAATCTGCAAACAGTACAGGAGCGCTGGGAGAAGACTCAGTTAGGAATCAGGACTCAAGACTACCCATTACCTCTACCACATTGCATGTAGAATGAATGTTTCCTTTGAACCATTTTAAACCTAGCATGTGAAATTCCTTGCATAAGTTTTCCCCATGGATTGACAAAGGAATAAACCTTTCCAAAGCTTTGGATAACCCTTATTTGTTTGTGATTCTACCCACTCGTTTGCATGTGGGTAAATGACAACTAAGGTCAACATTGTATTTCTTAAACAGGGTTCTGTTCCTGTGGGGTGCCAGAGTTCTTTGTCAGGTCAGCCTCCTCAAAGCTTCAGCAAATTACAGACAGCCTCTGTTATCTGTCCTTGGTAGCAGAGTATGCTCTGTCTATGGGAAGGTGGTAGAGGAGAGATCTGAGCACTGAGCCTGCCAGCCCAGTGTTGTTGTTGTAATGTGCCGTCGAGTCGCTTGCGATTCATAGTGACCCTATATACAACAGCCCTAAACTCCGCTCTGTCCTGTGCCAATTGCAAAGTCTCCGATACAACCATATAGATTACCCCAGTCACTGAATCAGCCCACCGCAGAAGGGGGCCTTCCCCTTCTGCGCTGTCCCTCCACCCTACCAAGCATAATGTCCCTCTCCAAGGACCTGTCCCTCTTTGCAACATGTCCAGAGTATGTTAGACGGAGCTTCAGAATCCTTGCCTCCAAGGAGCAGCCCGGTTTGACCCTTTCCAGGATGAATCTGTTTGTTTTCCTAGCAGTCCATGGTACCCTCAGTGCTCTTCTCCAGCACCACAGCTCAAAGGCATCAATTCTCCTTCTATCCTCTTTGGTCATTGTCTGACTCTCTGATGCATAACAAGTGATAGCAAAGACCATAGGCTGTATCAGACGCACCTGAGTCTCCAAAGAGACACCATTGCTCTTCAGTACTTTGGAGAGGTCCCTAATAGCAGACTTTCCCATGGCAATGCATCTTCTAATTTCCTGCATGCTGGTGCCGAGAGTGTTGACTGTGGAGCCAAGCAAACTGAAGCTGTGAACAATCTCAATCTCTTCACCATCCATCCTGATGCTGACAGTTAAAATTTCAGTTATTTCTTTTAGCCATCAAGTCACCTCTGATTGTTGAGAACTGTTGAGAATTGTTTAGAGAAACAATTGTTTCTCTGTTAGCATGAAACATTGCCTGGTCCTGTAGCAACTTCATGATAATGCTGGTAATGTTTGGATTCAGTTATATGGATATTATGCCAGTTGATCTCATACCCTTGTTTTCCTGAACCTTTACTTTACCAAAAATGAAATCCTGTTAATCTTCCGTGAAGATGAAACCAAAGTAAATGAACCAGAGTCTTACCATCCTTGCTTCTAAGGAACATTTTAGCGGTATTTTCTTTTAAAGACTTATTAATCCATTCTTTTGACAGTTCACAGTATGTTTAGTAGTCCTTGTTAGCCACACAGTTAAAACACATCAAGTCTGCCTTACTTTTTGTTATCCAATTTTTATATGAAGCAGAGATTGCCCCTCCTTCTCCAGCAGAGAATCTGGTGGATTAGAACTGCATGCCTCTGGCATTGCAGTGCAGCTTCTTGCCATCAGGCCACCAGAGATGGTGATGAAAGAGGAAGTTCAAATTACTCTGAAGGGATTGGCAAGAAACAAGGTTCCAGGAGTTGATGGCATACCAATTGACTTATTTCAACAAACAGACACTGGCCTGGATGTGCTCACTAAGTTGTGCCAAGAAATCTGGAGAAAAGCCAGCTGGCCCACTGACTTTAAAAGAGCAATATTTGTTCCCATTCCAAAGAAAGGTGACCCAGCAGAGTGTGGAAATTATCGAACAATATCGTTGATATCACATGCAAGCAAGATTCTGCTGAAAATTTTCCAAAAACGTTTGGAACAATATGTCAGCAGAGAACTGCCAGATGTGCAGGCTGGGTTTAGAAGAGGTCGTGGTACTAGGGATATTATAGCCAATGTCAGATGGATCTTAGCAGAAAGCAAAGAATACCAGAAGAATGTCTATCTGTGCTTCATTGACTATGCAGAGGCTTTTGACTGTGTGGATCACAATAAGCTGTGGCTGACTCTGACAGGAATCCCAGAACATTTGATTGTGCTAATGGGAAACTTATACTTGGACCAAGAGGCAGTTGTCAGAACAGAGCAAGGAGACACTACATGGTTCAAAATCAAGAAGGGGGTTGGTTCATCAGGGATGTATTCTGTCTCCATACCTTTTCAATCTGTATGCAGAACAGATCATCCGAGACGCTGGGCTGTACGAAGAGGAATGTGGCATCAGGGTTGGTGGAAGAATCATCAACAACCTGCGTTACGCAGATGACACAACCCTGCTTGCTGAAACTGAGGAGGACCTGAAGCGCTTGCTGCAGAAGATCAAGGACTACAGCCTCCTATATGGACTGAAGCCCAACGTCTAGAAAACAAAGATTCTTACCACTGGGCCAATTGGCAGCATCAGCATGGATGGTGAAGAGATTGAGATAGTTAACAGTTTTAATTTACTTGGCTCCACAGTCAACACACTCTTGGTAACAGCAGCCAGGAAATCAAAGACAAATTGCATTGGGAAAGTCGGCTGTGAAGGACCTCTCAAGAGTACTGAAGAGCAACGATGTCAGGCTGTAGACTAAGGTGCGCCTGGTTCGGGCTATAGTCTCACCAGTTATGTGCTATGCATCAGAGAGCTGGACAATAAATAGGGTTGATAGAAAGAGGATTGATGCCTTTGAGCTGTGGTGCTAGAGACGAGTGTTGAATATACCGTGGACTGCTAGGAAAACCAACAGGTTTGTCCTGGAGAAGGTGAAGCTGGAATACTCCTTGGAGTCAAGGATTCTGAAGCTTTGTCTTACATATTTTGGGCATGTTGCAAGGAGGGACTGGTCCTTGGAAAGGGACATCATGTTTGGCAAAGTGGAAGGGTGGCGAAGGTGTGGAAGACCTTTGATGAGATGGATCGATTCTGTGACTGTAGAGATGGGAATAAGTGTGTTTGAGATGGCTAGGCTGACAGGATAGAACAGCATTTCGAGCTCTTGTACGTAGGGTCTCGCAAGCGACTCGATGGCACATAACAACAACAACAACAATATGCAGCAGTGATAGTTGAAGCTCTGGTGGTCCAGTGTTTAATTACTTGAGCTCTAAGTGAAAGGTCTACTAATCAAACCCATCACTGGTCTTTTGGAGAATGTTGTGCAGTCTGCTCCTGTAAAGAGTTACACACTTGGAAACCCTGTAGGCACTTGTGCTCTGTTCGTAGTGTGCCTAAGACTCGGTTTGGTTTGGTTTGACACAATTAAGAATATAATGACTTGATTGAGATTCAGTTTAGTAACCAAAATGACAGCTTTGCTTTTTAAAACTTTAAAGAGATATTTTGCAGCAGCGTTGCTCTGTGTAGTAAGCCATTCGGTTTTGTGACGCTGCTTCTGTATTGTGGAATCACTGATGCAAGTACATTCATTATCTCTGACAACTTAAATGTCTGTTTTCTTTTGTACCAGTCAGAAATGAGGAAACGGGAACTTTGTTACAAACTGCTTTAGTCTGAAATTAATTGAGCATGCAAGAATAATTAATAGTGATTGCAATGCAAAAATTTAAACAAAGGAAGACCAGCAGAGATTATGGCCATAAAACGGATTATAAATTGTGCTTCACATACCAGTTGATTCATGTGGAAATCTGATAGATCGATTCTATTCCCTACTAATATACCAGTTTTTATTTTTCCCTTTCTCAGTCATCTAGACACATGACCCTTCTTTCTCTCTGTCTCCTGAGAGCTATGTCACATCTCTCAGGTTCAAAGTACAGTATCCTAAGGGAGCTCTGGTGGCCTAGTGGTAAGGAGCTGCAACTACAATCCCAAAGGCACACGGTTCGAATCCACCAGATGCTCTGCCGGGGAAGGAGGGACAATCTCCTCCTGTACCAGTCAAATCAGATCTGATGGTACACTCACTCAAAAATAATAAAATAAAATTTAAAACAACAACAAAAAAAAACCAAAGTACAGTATCCTTCAGGCTCCCAGCTGCAAGCTCAGGAATCTTTACTTTTACCTCCTGGCTCCAGATCATGCATTTGTCTCTTCACCAAAGAGTCTCTCTTTATGATGACAGGTCCAAACTTATAAATTTCCATGAAACACTTGGTTTCATCTGCTGAACCCCACTACTCCTCACAGCTTAGGCAAGTCACAGATCTTTTTCTACAAAATTTCTGTGTTTAAAATACAGGTTTAATATAGAAAAATGGTGCAAGTCAGAATCCACATTGTATGCATGAGGCTTAGTCTAATAAAATTTCCACTGAGAAGCTGCCACATTATAGTGGTGCATCCTCCTCTTCCAGGATTATCAGTGTCCTTCACCAATCAGAGAAAAACTTTCAGAAAGCCCATATCAAGAGATTTCATTGACTGTATGGTATAGTCATGACTGTCATGATTGAAACTTCATTAAATATGGATAATTGATTTAAATCACACCTCTCCTTCTCTCCTGAGTTGATGTGAGAGTTTTATGGAGTCTTTGTGGTACGTTGTATTAATAGATAAGTAGTTAACTGAAAAATTGGTGGTTCACACTCACCAGCTGCTCCACAGGAAAAGAAGAAGCAGTTTCCAATATAGACTTACAGCTTCAGAAACTGTAGGGGCTGTTTGACTCTGTCCTGAAGGATTTTGATGAGTTTGGATCAGCAGTGACTTTGCTTTTTGTTTTCTTCAAATGTAGTGTAAAAGTTAAAATAATAAGTGCACCTTAGATCCTCAGGAATTTTTTAAAGTTATCCCTCAGGACACAAAGGACAAGTTGAATTCTTTATCTCACAATAGTATTGGTGATAAAAGCTGCATAAGAGATTGTGTGGTAGAATTCCCCAGTACTAATGACTTACTTATCAGAAGTTTTCTCAGCATTAGAGTTGAGAAACTATAGTTGAGTTTGCAGGTGGCTCTTACTGTATGTAGTACACGAATGAGATTAACTACATCCATGTAGGAGACAATGTAATATTAATTAAGGCAAAACAAGGACCAGCTAGAGAACAGAGTTAATTGCTGTTCAAATTGAAGCTGATTGGGAGCTCTGGTGGCCTAGTGGCAAGAAGCTGCACTGCAATCCCAGAGGAACACGGTTCGAATCCACCAGATGCTCTGCCGGAGAAGGAGGCGCAATATCCTCCTGTACCAGTCAGATCTGATTTGACAGTACACGCACACAAAATTT
>NW_006400042.1:1205675-1207027 GCF_000299155.1 Elephantulus edwardii | reverse complement strand
TGATATTGTTCGATAATTTCCACACTCTGTTGGGTCATGTGAAAGAGCTGAAGAGTAGCTCAAGAAGACATGTCCAGTGAAATATCCAGTGACAACAGCAGTAAACACATTCAGCTTTTCTCAAGCTCAGAGAAGTGAAGAGAAAATTCAGTCCTCACGTTGAAATACTGGAGGATTTTCTCATTGGAAAATGAGTAGTTTAGAAAGCAACAGAGGAAGAAGAAAGCAATACATGTAATCATCTTCCCTAAGCAAATTGATCTGTGTACCAGTTCCTTTGGTAATCTTTATGAGTTAGCTTATCATGAAGAACTGTCAGTAATAAAGGACAAAATTCCAGACACTGATAATAAAACAGCCTTCAGTACTTGAAGACCTAACAATTGATAATGCTTTCACAACAGATGCAGTCCTTGAAGAGAGTTTTCCTTTCTGTCACAGGGTAGTACATGGATATTAGTTAAAAGATAGGTAAAATGATCTTCTAGGATTGAGGAGGTTTTGCAAACCAAAACGCGTAGAATGAAGAGTTCAAGCAAAGACATTTTCGTTAACTAAATTTTTATTTACTTATCATAATCTAGTCTTAGATAGTTTTTCTTCCTTTCTTTGGTTTAATACATGAACTATATTACACTCACTGAAATTAGACATGATTTCTAACTGTCTCGGTTCATAATTACCCTTTCTTGGTGGGAATTAATTTTTTCCAAATAGTCTTTAGTTTATTAAAAAATGCTACTCATTTATTGAGAGTACTTAGTACTTGCTACATATTCTTATGTATATCAAAAGTATTGCCCATAGCCTTTTAGAAAAAATTTTGGGAGAAAAAAAAATTTTGAGTGCTGCCCTCAGTAAAATGATATGAAGTGTCTGTTTTCTCTCATTATAATTTTCCCCCAAGAATTCAGAATGTTTTCCTATTTATAAATCCTTAGGAAGAAGAGCGTGAATTCCTCTATAATGAGAACACAAGCAGCAGCAGCCCCAATGCCACAGACCGCTGGGTCCTGTCCTGCATGCAGTCGCTCATTGCGTTCTTCCACGCAGAAATGACAGGTAAGTCCCTGTTGGAAGGGTGCTTTCCTCCTTTTTTGCCTCTTTTGATACTTTACCATTTTTCCTTATAAACATAAAGGAATATATATTACATTTTTTATAAGATGCAGACTAGTAGGAAATGCAGATTAACAGAAAGGGCAACCTAGGTAGAACTATCAAGTATGGAAATACAAGGGAGGAGGAACAGTTGTAAGCAGACCCTAGTGATTGGTACATGGAATGTGAGAGCCATGAATGAAGGAAAATTAGAAATTGTTAAGAAAGAAATGGAACGCATAAATATTGAC
>NW_006400042.1:1192273-1203235 GCF_000299155.1 Elephantulus edwardii | reverse complement strand
GAGAGGGACATCATACTTGGGAGGGTTGAGGGACAACGCAGGAGGGGAAGACCCTCTATGAGATGGATTGATTCGGTGACTGGGGTAATAGGGATGGGTGTGTCAGAGGCGGTGCGGTTGGCGCAGGATAGAGCAGGGTTTAGGGCTGTTGTGCATAGAGTCGCTATGACTCGGAAACGACTCGACGGCACATCACAACAACAACAACAACAACCCAGAAATAAAATTGGCACTTGTATGTTTTCTTTCTGAATATAGTTTTATATATGTACTGGTATGTATATATCATTATGTAATTAAAATTATAACTTAAAGAATAGGGTCTTGGAAGAAGTGTTGCCAGAGTTCTCCTTTGAAGCAAAGGTGGTATGACTGTCTTACATACTGGACATGTTATCAGCCGGGGCCAGACCTTGGAAAAAGACATTGTGCTCAGGAAAGTAGAATGTGTGTGGGGTAAAAAGGAATGTGGACTTAATGAGTTGGCTGGCCACTGCATTGGCTGTAGCAGTGCATGGGGGATTGTGTGGATGGTGTTGGGCCAGCAGAGCTTTGTTCTTCTGTATATCAGTTTGTTAGGAGTTGGAGTTGACGTGGTAGCATGCACCTAACAACAACAGTAGTGTTGTGGGGTAGTAATGTGGGGTTCTTCAAGTTTGTGAGAGTAAACAAGGCATTTTTGAAACTTGACTAAGATTCCAAGATGGACATGACTATGTATCGGGAGAAGAATGAAGCATAGAGTGGGTGGAGGATTGTTAGTCACATGAGGAGGGGGGAAGAGAAAAGATTGCATTCTGAGATTGACTTGCAGAGTTTAGCCTTCTTTCTGTCTGGCCATGCCCAGTGAGTGATAGCTGAATGCTGCTGTGTAACATTACTCTGGTCGATTCCAGCAGGTATGCTGTGCTTGCTAGGTTTGTTGGGCTTGCTCCTTCTTCGCAGCTTTATAGGCTGATCCTGAAACAGTTAGTGTTCTCATGCTGATCACTGTGTTTTCATGCCATAGGACTGTTGATCTGTGGGAAGAAAAAAATAACCCAAACCTTTGCCTTCTAATTGGAACCAATTCATAACTCACCTTTCACCAAGGCACCACGGCTGTGAATAGTAAAAACGGAGATCGCCCATCTTTCTCTTGAGGAGCAGTGCAGCCGTTGAGTTGGGTCATTTCCCTATACACTGCTCTGCTCTTTCTTCCTCTGGGACAGTTAGACATTTGTGAGGGTCACATCATTGTCAAAAAGCTGAGCAAATAGTGAAAAACAGGCAGAAGCTCCTGCTCTTAAAGAGTTTTTAAAAGACTGAAGTCCACATGAGTGAGTATGGGCTGGAATGTCTTCAGTCATCCTGCAAGTCTGAAGGACAGACTTTGGAACTGGGAACACAGCACTAGAGCGTATTGCCCCTCACCTGGATACCTGGCCCTCCCCTCTGTTGACTCTCCACTCTTAGTGAACATTGAGTGGTAACCAAACAGTGATGGAAGTTAATTGTCCCAGGATCATTACTGTATTTGGTTCTGCTAAATGGGCAGCCATTAAGAGTTCTTCTGTAAAACCAGATCTTCCAATGTAGATGATAAACCATTTTTTGTGGTTTGCTTAGATGGTGGCACTTACTTCCAATTACCTACACATCTGGGTAAGTTGGCAAACTAGGCCCTCTTGAGCTAAGAAACCAGAAAACAGTGATAACAGATAGGGACAGTGATTCTGAAACCCTGAGTCCATTCACACCCACCTGGCAGTATGTATTGTGGAAATGAATGGTGCAGAAAGTAACCTTATGGATGGATTCTGGACACCACGTTGCCTAAGTTCAGATTCAGCTCTTTCCCAACTTTACGATCCCAGCTCCCTCATCCAGGAAGTGGGTCAAATGTAATAACTTCTTTGTACTGTCAGTAATACATTTTGAGTAGTAGTTACTGTTAGTGGTTTCAGCAGTAAGTGCTTCTACTGCAAGTTATTGAGGACACTCCATATGCCACAGTCATCCATTCAGAGTTGAAACTGAACCCGATTACTCAAACAAGATTACTTTTCTGTTTGCCTGCAGAGTTCCTCAGGCAAGACTTCAAATTCTTGTAATCCCAAAAAGTTTTACTCTCCACCTTTAGCTTTCATTTCTTTACTCTGTTAATCTTTCAAAGATTCTGTTGGCTGTGCCAGAGTTTCTCAGATACAGCATTGCTGGTGTTTTGGACTGGATCATTCTTTGTGGTGGGACTGACTTTATTTGATATTCCTAGCTTCTACCCAATAAATGCTGATTAATACTATTTCCCTAATTGTGAAAATCAAAAACATCTCCAGACTTGACAAGTGTCTCCTGAGGAACAGTTGCTCCCTGGCGAGAATCACTAGCATATGTATGCCTCTTAATTTCTGATGAAATCTTTTCATTTACTTGTCTATCTTGATTTCCATCTGCTGTTTTTACTGAGATACAGTGTCGTTTGATGAAATAATACTGTATTATACTAATCAGTTTAAGGACTTAAGCGTGCCTAGTTCAGGCGATGGTCTTCCAGTTACTTGCTGTGTATCTGAGAACTGGACAGTGAATAATGATGACATATAATTTGAACTGTGGTGTTGGAGAACAGTACTGAGTATCCTGTGAACTGCCAAAAGAACAAACAATTATGTCTTGGAAAAAGTGCAACCAGAGTGCTTTTTAGACACAAAGTTGGTGAAGCTTTGTCATGTTGCTGGAAGGGAGTATTCCTTGGAGAAGGACATCATATTTGGAAAGGTAGAGGGTCAACAAAAGAGAGGAGGCCCCTTAATGAGATGGATTGACCCATAGACTTCAGCTGTGGGCTCAAGTATATCAGTGATGAAGAATATAACACAGTCTAGAACAGGGTTCTGTTGTTCATAGGATCACTGTGAGACATAGTCTGTTCAGTGGCAAACAACAAAACAAGAGCATGAAGTGGAAGTGATTTGGCCATTGTCCACTTTCTAGCATACACACTGGAGTCTTAATTGTTTAGCTTGTTCATTGTATTCTGGCATTTCACTTACTTGCCTGATCCTTTGTTTACTCATGTTCTAGTGGGAGTTTTAAGTCATTTATAATGTGGTCATGATGGTTATATGATGTTTTGTGTGTAAACATTGAATACTTTGGTTGGTGCAGTACATCTGAAGTAAATCACTTGTTTATTATGTCCTTTATTTCAGTTTGCTTGTTTTTCTCTCCTAATGAGAACAGAGGCTGTTTAGTTATCTGTAGACAGTCCTCCCATATGGAGCCCCCCTCACCCATTGAGGAGATTGCCCCTCCTTCTCCAGCAGAGCATCTGGTGGATTTGAACCATGTACCTCTGGGATTGCAGTGCAGCTTCTTGCCACTAGGCCACCAGAGCTCCCTGACCCCCTCACCTTCTTAATATATACTTGCTTCCTATTTGATTTGTCTTCCTTTTTAGCTTATAGGCTTTATACTGTGGTGCCTCGTTTAGTCAAGTTTGTCGATATGTTGACCAACTGGTATGTCAGAATGAACCGCAGAAGGTTAAAGGTAAGTAGAAAAGTGTATGAAGCTTGAGAATGAATGAGAAAAGGCAAAATGGGAAGTGTATTTAACTTCTGGAAGCTGTTTTTCTTCATTATATATTCATCACCATTCAACAGAGGCCAGGTGATACTAACAGTTAAATTCTTGGCTGCTACTTGAAAGTTTGACTTTTTGAAGTTACCTCTGCAGAATAAGACCTGGCTTTATGCTTCCATAAATGTTAGGGTATAGAAACCTTGTGGTATAGTGCCACTTTGTTATATAATGTGCTGGAGTTAGAATCACTTTGTCGTCATCCAATAGCAACATTGCCACTCGCTGAGGATCTGCCTGTGAGTTCTCCAAAACATTTCTCATATTTTAAAAACATATTAAAATTATGGAAATGCCATATTGAAAAGTCTCAAGGGGCCGTGAACCTAAACAGACTATTAATCAAAACCCTAGCCTAAGAATTTTTATGGATGCAGATTGCTGCATCTTGGCTCTGTTTGTTAATAGCTGAGTGCTCTAACCAGTGTGCTGCCAGGGTACTTCTTAAATGTCATTGTTGTTATGTGTTGTGGGTCGAGCACAACACCTCACAACCCTGTGTACAGCAGAGCTGAGCCCTGTCTGTAGAGTTCTGTGAAATAATAAGTACATTTATGAAATACTTTGCAAGAGTAGTCTGGTATATTTATGATTTTGAATGGAGAAGAGTTTGAAATTCTTTCTGCTGCTAAGAAGTCTTTGCCTGTGGGCAAGCTCTTCTTTAAGCCTCTTGAGAATGACCAATGAGCTAAGCAAGCACAGGTCCTAGTCCCAGGTGTATTCTGTGTGCCTGTGGGACCGTGGCATGGGACAGGACAAGCACACAGCACCAGAAGAAGGCTATTCATCATCCTCTAGTCCTGCCTTAGAATCTCTTCGTTTTCTTCTTGTGTCAGAGTAACCTTTTTTTTAAGATTCTTAAATTTGAAGTAGTAACTTTGTTTAAATACATTATATACACCTGTACATAAGTTATTTGTGTTTGTATACACCTAAATATTTGGGATGATATAAACAAAAATGTTTAAAGCTTTTATCTCTTTTAGGTAGTTATTTATCATTGAGTTAGAACTGACCCTTAGCTGACTCTCCAACAGGTTTTTAGAAGCACTTAATCCCATGGGAGGTTGCCTGTGGAATGTGCCTTTGGGTTGGAAGCACAGCTTCTTACCTCTAGGCCACCAGAACTACTTTCAGCAGAAAAAAATTTCAGAATCACATCCTTTCCAAATTACAAACAGATCAGACTACTCTTGGAAAAACTTGGCACAGATTTGTTATTTTAACACGTTGCTGCACACTTTTTTAAATTGACGACCGTGCTTATAAACACATTTGCCGTCATGTGCGGCAGTGTCTTAAGGAGCTGAGTTTAATAAATGCCTGGTAGCATTCTCTCTGGATAACTAAATGAAACTTTGAGAAGCACTGATAGCTGATCCTCCGTGAGGTCCAGTGTTGTAAATTGCATAGGAAGAGATTGCCCATCTTTTTCCTGTGGAGCAGCTGATGGATTTGAAGTTCCAGACAGGTGTATGATCCAAGCCACTGGTTGAATTACAGTTTACTTTTACTTTCAGTTATCTTTATTTGAATTTGTCCTGTTGTTGTTACGTGTCCTCGAGTCAACCCATAGCAACCCTGTGAGCGAAAGACCTTAGCACTGTTCATAGGGTTTCCAGAGGCAAGGTATTTTGGAAGTGGGTGCCACTCCTGCTTCCAAGCTTGTTTTTATTGGGAAGCTGCACCAAACACTGTCCACTAGGGGTAACCATTATCACATTTGGCACATCAGTGTCACAGTGTTGAGCATCACAGCAACCACAAGTTACTTCTGTACAGCAATGCACAGACCAGTGCTATACCACTTAGAAGATTATTTGACAAGACAGAAAAAAAAAAGATTTAAACCAGGCTTGAGGGCTGCAGATTAAAATCACCCACCTTGGGCTTGGTAGCATAACTTTCTGTCCTTGAGCCCAATGTAGCTCGCTCTACGTTGTTGTTGTTATTGTTGTTAGGTAACGTCGAGTCATAGACGACTCCTAGCGACCCTATGAATCAAA
Organism: Elephantulus edwardii; assembly: GCF_000299155.1. NCBI lineage: Eukaryota > Metazoa > Chordata > Mammalia > Macroscelidea > Macroscelididae > Elephantulus > Elephantulus edwardii. The sequence goes on along the minus strand of NW_006400042.1, from coordinate 1,197,605 downwards.
GACCTGAGCAGTGTTCATAGAGTTTATGGAGGCATGCCCTTTAGGAAGTGGATGCCACTTCTGCTTCCAAGCTTGTTTTAATCAGGAAGCTCACCGAACACTATCCACCATGGGTAACCATTATCACATTTGGTATATCACTCCTACAATGAGTAAATATAATTATAAAAAATACACAGCATCTGCCTTTTTTGGCCTTGTTTTATAAGAATCTTTCTAAAGATAATTTAAAATTTTCTGTTAGCAGCTAACCCTTTTTCTTTGTCATAGTATTGGGTTGTGATAAACACACTTCCGTAATCATAATTTTAAGAGTGTATAGCACCTCAGGTTAAGCATGTGCTATGTTATTGCATTCTATGTACCTTTAAAACTAGAGGTTCCAGACATCGAAATAAAAGTGCAAGGAAAGTAAATAGTAGTGTCCCAGCAGTCTCCTAAGACCACAGGGCTCTCACACACAGCATGCAGATCATGGGCAGACAGTGCCCCTAATCCTTCTGGATTCTCTTATTCTCTGTACCAGAATCTCAGTGCCCTTCTGATTCAGAGAGCGAACATCACCAAAGGGTGGGGTGGAAACCCTCAGACTTTGTCAGTGAGCATGTTGACCTTTGATTACGATGGTAACACACGATCTGTAAACTTTGCTGTTCTTTCTGAATTCTGTGTTCTCTCTGTAGGCTTCCTCTTTCTAATAAACTTCTTACTTGCATTTTAATGTTTATGAGTAGGCATTTTTCTTATCCTTCTATTCTCTAGGGTGAAAATGGAATGGAGGATTGCATTATGGCCTTGGAAACCTTGTTTAGCGTCCTGCTTTCTTTGTGCAGACTTATGGTAAGATGGGTGAACCCTTTATGAGACTCTTTGAGCAGCTGCACACATGACTGCAGCTTTCTTCATTGCAGTCTCCATAGCATCATGTCTTCTCTTTTCTTTACCCTCATAAAAAAAAGGAAATTGTAAAGAAACTTTCAGAAATCTTTTTAGCTTATTTATAACATGTAAGAACTAAGCAATAATGGCCTTAACAAATAGATTCTCATAATTACTGGTAATTCATTGCTGGGAAATTGTTGCATTTCAACAGAGGATTTCATTTTTAATTATATAATCTCACCTTAATGTGAATGGCTGTAATTGTCTGTAAATAATGGGAAGATACTTAAGCTGTCTGAACATGGAAACATATCACAAGCAGTATTTTAAATTGATATTCACAGAGAAATAAGTAATTCTTTGAGAGATGGTCTTACAACCTGAAGTAGTGAAATAATAAAAATAGTATCTGCTATTGTGATCAAGAAATCATTGTGTTAGCTTCATTTACACGAAATGAAAATCTTCTGTGTGCAGAGTTTGTCTAAGGCCTTCCTTTTCCTGTGCCACTGTTGATCATTATCCTAGATGCTGTCAGTGTTTTTATGATTATAGAGGAAGTTTTGTGATAGATGGGCCTCTGTATATTTTCATAGCTGCTGTTGTTGTGTCATCAAGTGGAAACCGACACATAGCTTATGCTCCCTCCAATGGGTTTTCAGAGACAGCAAATCCCATGCGATGAGATTGTCCATATTTCTCCCATAGAGCAGCTGGTGGATTCGAACCACTTGCCTTTGGTTTGGCTGCACAACTCTTTACTACTTGGCCACCAGAACTGTCCATTTACATGACTAGTAAGTGTTAAATAAATTACAAACCAGGTCTTTGGCTCCTTTTTAAAATTATGAATACCCTCTAGTAGCCTAGAAGTGCTTTAGGGCCTGGTAACATACTTTTCAAGGGTCCACCTAACCAAATCCAAATAAGGATGTTTCTTTGTCTTAAGTTAAATCTAAGTTTAGTTCCATCTTGTCCATTTAAGTCCATATTACCATATCATTTCTTAATGTTTACATGAAAGTTTTAATTCTAAATTAGGCTTGTTGATGATCCTGCTCATGAATGAAATGGTGTTTCCTTTTCTCCTCCTAGGCCCCCTATACTCCATTTCTCACAGAATTAATGTACCAGAATCTAAAGATGCTGATCGATCCTGTTTCTGTCCATGACAAGGACACACTCAGTATTCATTACCTCATGCTGCCTCATGTTCGGTGAGACTCAAGCATTTATATAAGCCAGACTCGTGTCTTCATGGAAAGAGAAGTTTCCAAAAACATGTGCTTGTGGGGACCCATTCTCCCATCTTCCTGGCCAGGGAAGATGGGAAGATCTTCTGTGGCCTGGCCATTTGTGGCTGCTGGGCACTGAGCAGTGGGCTAGTAGTGTTCTCATTGTCCCACCAGGTTTTCAGCCTCATTACCTTCCTCATTTAACCTGCCTGCTATTTGCAATTGTCTTCTTTGACATACAATCTCTCTAATTTCTTTACTTCTGCCAATTCAGAGAGGAATTGATAGACAAGAAAACTGAAAGTGCAGTATCCAGAATGCAGTCTGTGATTGAGCTTGGACGAGTTATCCGAGACCGCAAAACTATTCCAATAAAGGTTTGAATTTAGTATTAACTATAAAACACATAAGAACTTTCAACAAGGCATAAATTTTTCTGTTTCTGTAAGAAAAGTATAATTTACTAACTGATTAGAGCTGGAGATACAAATAAAATACTATATAGTCCATTATTCTGTGCTTAGAGAATAGGTTTCCTAGTTGACTTTGCCCTTTGACTTTTTCTCCTAGTATCCTTTGAAAGAAATTGTTGTTATCCATCAAGACCCAGAAGCTCTTAAGGAAATCAAGTCTTTGGAAAAGTATATCATTGAGGTAAGATAGATAACTTCTCTATTTAAAAATATTTAGATTCATATTGTTTATACTTTGAATTATATAATTTTCCCCCTCTTATATATCTGGTATGCATTCAAGAAATTTAACAATGTTCATAAAATCTATGTCAGGGGATGTTGAATGGACTCCAGTAGGATGAAAGTCTACCTGATTCAGTACCGCTGTCATGGTCATTGCTAAATTAGCTAACAGATTGAGCTATTGTGCCAGTCCATCTCATTGAGGGTTACTATGCTTTCCATCTCCTTTTCAAAGCGTGTTTATCCCCTCCACAGATTTCGCCTCCCAATACCATGCACAAAGGATGGGAGATAAAGTTTCACCATCTTTGCTTTATAAAGACAGATTGGTTCTTTTGCAGTCTCATCAAATATTTGGTACTCTGCCAACATCACAATTCAAGAGCATCGATTCTTCTTTAATTCTCCATATTAATTTTCTAGCATACATGCACAGATGAAGCAATTGAAAAGAAGCACTTGTGTGCTTGGGTCAGACACACCTTAGTTTTTAAACCAACATGCTTGCCCTATAATATCTAAAAGAGGTCTTTGACAGCAAATTTTTCTTAAAAAATTCTTTGACTTTTTAACTACTGATTCCATGGGTATTTATTGTGAAGTTAAGTAAAATGAAATTGCTGACAGCACCAGCATTTTCATTTATTGTAATGTTACTTACTGATCTAATTGTGAGGTTTTTTTGTTTTCCTGATGTCAGTGTTAAAAAGCTCACGTCTTTGATTTTCAGTGAGTGCTTCACCTCTTCTTCATTTTCAGCAAATAAGGTTTTGTGAGCTACATTCTGCCGTTGTTTCTGATTCTTCTTCCAATTTGCTGCAGCGTTCATTCATTCATTCATTTATTTATTTATTTAAATTTTATTATTTTTTGTGTATACCATCACATCAGATCTGACTGGTACAGGAGGAGATTGCCCCTCCTTCTCTCTGAGATTGCAGTGCAGCTTCTTGTCACTAGGCCAGTAGAGCTCCCTTGCAGCATTCTTTTAATAGTTTGTTGCTGTTGTTGCTATGTACTGTCAAGTCAGAAATAGTCCATAGCTGACTCTATAGCAAGTTTTCAGAGACAGTAAATGGCTTGGGAAGAAATAGTGCTCATCCTTCCCCTGGTGAAGCAGCTGTTGAATTCTCGCTGCCCACCTTTGTGTTGATAGTGGAATTTTTTACCACTAAGCAGCCAGAGATCCCTCATATGATCTAGCTTCTTCAATTATTTTGCTCAGCGTAAAGACTAAATAGGTACGGAGAAAGGATGATCCCTCTTGTCCTGATTTTAAACCATGCATTTTTATTTTATGAATTTAGTACATTTTAATTAAGTTTTTAAACAATGCATTTTTTTTGGTCTCATTTTCTACTCCGAACTACTGCTTCTTGGTTCATGGGTAGATTCTACATGAGCACAAACGATGTGTTCTTACATTCTCATTCTCATCAATGTTATCCATAATTTATTATGATGGACACAGTGAAATGCCTTCAAAAAATCAATAAAATATAACTAAACATCTTTCTGGGTTGGCTGTGCAATTTCTTACTACCTACCACTTCTTACCATCTGAGCCCCTTTCTATCTGGTATTCTCTGTTTTCAGCCAAGATCCATCTGATGTCAGGAGTGACATTTTCTGGTGCAGCCAATATGCAAGGCAATATGGCACTTTCTCAAAAAGTTGAAAATAGAAATACCATTTGACCCAGAAATTCCACTACTTGGAATATACCCCAAAGAAACCACAACTGTCACCCAAGCAGATATATGCACCCATGTTTACATGGCTTTGTTCACAATAGCAAAGAATTGGAAACACCCTAAGTGCCCATCAACAAACAAATAGATAGAGAAGCTGTGGTATATTCACAAAATGGAATACTACACTGCATTGAAAAATAAGGAACTCATGAAATATTGCTCAAAATGGATGACTCTAGAGGACATTATGCTGAGTGAAATATCTCAGTACAAAAGGACAAATACCGCATAATGCCACTGTTGTAAAATGGGACTCATATTGGGGTTGGGTGGAGACTGAGAAAGATGGTATAAATTATGTATATTGCATTGAAACAGATGAAAGAGAGAGAACTGTTTAAAAGGGAGATATGATTAGGTATTATTGTCATGACAGGAGTCCAGAAGGAAGAACTGCATGGTTGAGTGGACTTTGGGGGAGGGATTGTATAACAGTTAAATAATTTTCTTTTTCTTTTCAAAGAGAAGAACGAACTGTAAGGGTGGGGTAGGCAGGGAGAAAGTGCAACAGTGAATGAATAAAAATCCAAAATCTCTTTTAATTTTTATTAAAATTAATAAAAGTGTGACATATTCTGACCTCTTCTGAATCAGAATTGAATACCTGGCAGTTCTTTGTATATTGCTCCAGGCATTCTCCCCCTCTCCCCGCCAAATCTTTAGCGAGGAAAATGTTACTCTTTAATAATTTAAGAGGCTAGAAGTGCAAATTCAGGACCTTCATCTTGGTCAGCCAGTTCAGGAAGTGAGCCTTTGTCTTCTT
>NW_006400042.1:1170630-1187228 GCF_000299155.1 Elephantulus edwardii | reverse complement strand
AATTGTGCTTATCCGTACATGTTTTTATGAGTAATTCTGTTGTGAATATTTTTGTACCAAGATTTTCTGTGCACAAAGATTTTCAGTGTTTTTGTTATTTTTAAAAATTTTCTCTTACTTATCAACTATAGGAATTGAATGTTAGGAAAGTTACATTGTCTGCAGATAAAGATAAGTATGGCATTCGGCTAAGGGCTGAACCTGATCACATGATCCTTGGGAGACGACTGAAAGGAGCCTTTAAGGCGGTAATGACTTCCATTAAGCAGTTGAGTGATGAGGAACTGCAATGTTTCCAAAAGAGTGGTAAGTATTTAGTGCAGCAGGGCACTGCTAACTGCTTATGTAGATGGTTTTATTAGCACATCCTGTTTACACCTAACTGGTTCTTTTCTGATCATTGTTGTTTTATGCCATGGAGTCACCTGTGATTCATAGCCACCTTATTACATCATCTCTGAAACCTGCCCCCTCTTGAGCCATTCTCACTGATTCCTACAGACCAATCCCCATTACCCCAGTTACTCTATCAATCCATCTCATCTAGGGTCGTCTTCTCCTGTACTGCCCCTCCACCCTTTTGAGCATGATGTCCTCCACAGACCAGTCTGTCCTGGCCACATGCCTAAAGCATATGAGATTGAGCTTTAGAATCCTAGTCTCCAAGGAGAAACTTCGTCTCACCCTTTCTCAGACAGACTTACTTAAAACAAGGTTTTTTAAAACTTGTAATCAAGGGGAGCTCTGGTGGTGGTGGCCTACTGGCAGGAAGCTGCACTGCAATCCTAGAGGTGTGCAGTTCACATCCACCAGATGCTCTACTGGAGAAGGAGGGACAATCTCCTGCTATATCAGTCAGATCTGATTTGATGGCACATAAACAGAAATAAAAAATTTTTTAAAAAAAACCTTGTAACCAAAGAATTATAGAAATTTGGGGAAATTATGCAGTGATTTTCCAGGACTTTTATATAGAAGCTTAGCAGCCAGCAATGAATCCTTACATGTCCCAAATCTAAGTCCTCTCATGAGGTAATAAAACATTACAGCATAAACCCTATTTGAATCTAAAAGTTTATAATTTCTGCATCATGTGTTCTCATAATTTAGGAAGATTTGATAAGAAAATGAAAATAATCCTAACCCACCAGCCATCTGCTGCCATAAAATGGGTAAACCTACTTTATGTGCTTTTTAGCTATATGAATACTGGGCCACTGTTAAAATTTTGATATATTTTCCTCTGATTACATGTAATTTAGTTACAGTTGTACAAAATTGAGATCCACTGTAGTTTTAACTTCATATTTTTTGCCTTCATGTATTTATAGGTGTGTGTATATCTGTGCATCTGTCAATCTGTTTTATTTTCTTTTTGTTTGCCATTTATTTTTTATATATTAAACATTTTGTGCAATTCCTCTTATAAATGCTTTTGTATCTACGTTGGGGAATGTCTTTTCATAGTCAAGTATGGATAAACATCTTTCTGAAAAGAAAAAAAATGCTATTTTAATAGCTGCATACTGGTTCTTGATGTTGATACCTGGTAATGTATTTACCTAGCCTTTTATTTTTCATGCTTTATGATGTTCCCAGTATTTTAATGTCAGGAAAAAAAATTGAGTGTATATTTATTCAAGTAAAATGTTGGTGGAATTTAATTCTTACAGAGATAGAAATTATCAAATCTAGGAAATTTCTTATTGAATTCTACAAATGTTAATTATCCTAGTGCTGAGAAACAGTGACTACAAAATTTCTAATATTGAGGGAGTCAAGGTGCCCTTAAACTTCACGACAAACCAAATGGCATGCATTGGTGCTAGATGTTACTTGGAGAAAAGAAGATGAATTTTCTTCCGGAAGTGTCAGAAAACAGCAAGTATTGAGTAGAAAATATAGTTATTTTTTTGAGGAAAAGATTTAGTAGTGACATTTTTTGCAGCTCCCTGTGACCCAGAAGTTGGCATAGTTTCTCTAAAATATTTGGAATTTGTACCTTGGGATTTTTGTTGTGTTGTGTTGTTTGTTTGTTTGTTTGTGTTAAGAAAAATTTGAACAAAATTAGCTGTATTCATTCAGCAGATGTTTTTGGCCCTTCTGTGGGCTGGCACTGGGTTTTGAATAAGAAGGACCTTGGCCTTTCCTTCATGGTACACAGAGACATTGAAGAAATCATTGATCAGGGTTTTGAGACATACTTGCAGAAGTATGAGGTAGTAAGGCAGAAAGGTGTTGGATTGAACAGTTACCACAAATAAGAATTATAGGGAGGTCTTTAAAATAATACTGTTATATATATTTTATAAAATGAAGTATATACAAATAGTTGATTGGAAAAAAATTGGTTTGTAAACTTTCACTCAAATCAACAATTTTAAGGGATATTTTTTAAAGTAGGGTAGTATGAGAACACATACTGGAGGCTAGCCACATTGTGTGGTCAGGAAAGGATGGTCAGGAATGCCCAAAGGAGCTGTGAGCTGACACTGTTTCACTTCCTGCTCCTTCCACAGGACAGGATAATTGCGAGGACCTCCTCTGAAGTTGGACAGTCATAAGCATCTTGATGTCTTTCTCCCCCCCATCTTGATGTCTTTTCAAAAGCCATTTAAGAATACACGAATCAGTTGACCTCTTAGGTTGTAATCTAATGATGGAAATTTAAGGGAGATATGTTTATGATTCTCCATATTTTTAGATGAGAGCATATTTTTGGATAGCAGTCAAGAGTTGATTCCTTATTAATACTCATTGAAATAGTAAATTAGCAAAATGTCACAAATATAACTTGTTCTACCAACTAATAAAATGTTGCAGCATAAGCACTATTTGAAGTAAAAACATTTTACACAATAACTTCTGATTAAACTGTTCCATGCTGATGAAATACCTAGTTCAGCAGACGAGACTTAGGTGTGTCCTTAGTGTCTGAAGACAAAAAAGGAATTGCCAGCATCGTCTTTACTCTTTGCTTACCATGAACAGCATGATGCTTGGCACTTGACATTGCCTCCTGCTCAGTAGGTATTTTTTCCTCATTTTAATGTTAAAAGCACCAGGGTTATATGGTGCAGTCATGGGTGGATGTTCAGACAGAAGTCTTGTTTGGCTCCTCATATCTTTGTTCTTAGTAAATTGTTCTGTTCTTTGTGATGTCTTGTTGATCTTTATCCTCTAGAACTATTTGCTTTGATATGTGCTTGGATTTGTAAGTTTATTTAAAATAATATACATTGTTGATGATTTATCTGTCTTTGATGCAACATAGTATAGTCTAAAGAATGCTGCTCTGAAAATCAGAATGCTCAGTGTCTTGGCTTAAGTTAGGAGGAAATAACCCTTAGTTGCTATGATGTGAAATTTTCATTCAGTGTGTCATAATGTGTTATTAAGATGGAGGTGACTTGAGCAGGAGGGCGAACAGATTTATTAACAGTGGCATTTGCTTCTTCTTATAGGGACCATTGTTGTGGAAGGCCATGAGTTGCACAAAGACGATATCCGCCTCATGTACACAGTGGATCAAGTCACACAGGGAACTGTACACTTTGAAGCACACTCAGACACACAGGTATTTTTATAAATTGTTAAATTCTGCCTGATGACTTACTTGCTTTGAATAGTATAGAAAAATGCTCCAGAGTTGCATCTTGGGTCTTAGGTAGGAGTAGTGAAAGAAACCTCTTTTAGATTCTGGAGTTTGTGTTTTTGTAATGATGATTTATAGTAAGGCTCTTTGTACTCCTGACCACATTTCTCCAGGCACATAGATTGTTACGTGCTGCAGGTTTTGAGAGGCAGTTAATTGCATGGGAAGAGATTGATCATCTTTCTGCAGGAGAGTGGCTGGTGAATTTGAACCACAGGCCTTCAGGGGTTGCAGCGCAGCTTTTTATCACTAGGCTACCAGATCTCTCTGGCAGGTAGATTGTAAGATCTTTAATGTGAGAATGGAGAGAATTGGTAGAGTTGCCATGCACCTGCTTAGTATTCTATGGATATGATGAAACACCTCAGTTACAAAGGCCAAATCCTCAAGCCTTTAGAAATAGGCTTTGAATTAGAAATTTAATTATAGGCACACAGTATTGCAATCAAAGGTGCAAGAGGAGATAAGAGGAAATGGAATGAAGAGTTTGTAAACAATCAGGGACTTCATGTCCCTTCTCCTAGAACACTAACTTTTCTATTCTAAGTGACCTTCCTACTGGCTTCTAGGAACAACAACTGTTAGAAAAGTCCTGAGGAACTTACTGTTCTCATAGAAGTCTCATCTGATTTTGAGTCTCTTATCATGATTTAAATTTTGTAGTGAACTTTGTTGGCTCTGTCTGAACCTTTTATTTCCATTTCTATCTCTTCTTGTCTTTGTGAAGCAGGGCAAGTTTGTTAACTTCTCTGATTTATTTTCCTTATTGGAAGATGAAGATAATACCTTCAAGGCTACTGTCAAGTACTCTGTAATATACTATTGCTACAAAGTTGAGACTTATAGTTGACTCTCCATTGGGTTTCCAGCCCTGAAAACCAAATGGGAGGAGATTGCCCATCTTTCTCTGGAGGAGCTCCTGTAGATTAGACCCCTAGAGAGGCACAGCCTGTGGATGAGCTTGGTGGCTATGGATGGACTCTGCCACCATAGTTCTCGGTGCTCTACATTAGAAACAACATTTTAATTATTTTTGGAGTTGCTGTTGTTGCTGGGTGCCGTTGAGTCGAGTACAACTCATAGCCACCCTATGAACAAAAAAGCTGAACTCTGTCCTATCCTGCACCATCCTTAAACTTCCTGACATGCAAGAACCCATTATGGAAGTCACCATGTCTACCCAACTAGTTTTGGGTCTGCCTCTCCTTCGCTGACCTTCTATACTTCTTAGCATCATGTCTCTCTCCAAAGAATAGCCCTTCCTAGCAACATGCCCAGAGTAAATGATACTTATTATTGTTTTTCCTCATTTTAGCTGACTTCCAATCTGGGCTCTACCACTACACTAGTAGAACTATACATATTCTTTTAGTGTTCACAGAGTTTCAAAGACCTGTTATTAAAGAACTAGATGGCCCAACCTGCTTCCTAGTCTGTCTTAATCAGGAAGCCTCACCAAAACTTGTCCACAATGGGTAACTCTTATGGCATTTGACATAACAGTGGCACATCTTTTAGTATCACAGCAACCCCAAGTCATTTCAGTACAGCAAACTGACAGACAAACCAAGTGCTGTACTGCTTAGAATAATGTTCTCACCAAACACAATTAACACCAGATAGAAAGACCTGCCCACCAGGTCCTGATTGCTTAAATAACAGGCTTCCAGCCCACAGCTGATTGCTAATGAAATAAAAATGGCCAGTTGGCCTTAACTTCATTGTCATCTTAAGTTTTTAGAATAAATAAAATTGAAAAGTAGATGAAAATTGACAAGAAGAAAGCATTTGAAACTAGATAATATCCTCCAAAAAAAAAGTGATAAAAACGAAATCATATCCCAAAATGTGTATCCCAGTGGGTAAGGCACTGTGCTGCCAGCCCAAAGGCAGTTTGAATACACCATCGATCCTTGGGAGAAAGTGAGCAATCTCCTCTCGTGCAGTTTAGAACCTCAGCAGACCTGCTAGTGAGTCAACTATGAGTTGGTTCCAACTTCTTGTCTTATACTTATTTTGAAACTGTATTCTAAAAGAGTTTTTGTCCTAGAAGTAATCATGTGCTTCTTGCCTTTTTGTCTCTCCAGGCTTCATTTTGGAAATTTTTTTCTTAATCTTATTCTATGTCGCTAATTTTTGTCTAATCTTGTATGTGTGTCACCTGTTGAGGTTTGTTATCTGGAAGAAAAATTAATGCTCTATCTCCATACATAAAGAAGTTGCTGAATTCTTGGATCTGTGACAAAACCACATGACTTTTAAGGTCATTTGTTCAGTTTTAGGAATAAGTAGTGTTTCATTGAAGTCTTTCTTTTTAATTGTATTAAAATAAGCACAATATAAACATTATAATTTCAATTATTTTCCATTGTATAGGCCTTGGACAGTCATCAGACTCACAATGTTAAGAAATCATCACCATTCCTAAGTTCGGTACCTATTAAGCTCTATTGTGCTTTCCCCTGCTTGCTACTTCCCTGGATCCTGGAGTATCACAACTGCTCCCTGTCTCCAAGTATTTGTCTGTTCTAGATATTTAACATATTTGGGATCACATAATATTTGCCTGTTAGTATCTACGTTACTTAACATAATGTTGCTAAGGTAGGGTCTTTACAGAACATATACCAGAACTTCATCCCTTTCTGGCTGAATGACCCATTTTTTTTTTTTAATTTTTATTTTATTATTTTTGTGTGAGTGTACCGTCAAATCAGATCTGACTAGTACAGGAGGAGATTGTCTCTCCTTCCCTGGCAGAGCATCTGGTGGATTCGAACCGTGCGCCTCTGGATTGTAGTTGCAGCTCCTTACCACTAGGCCACCAGAGCTCCCCTAAACTTTTTTTTTTAAAACAAATTTATAACTCTCACTTCTCTCCCCGCCCTGCCCTCGCCCCCCGCCCCCCTACCCCCAATTCGCTCCTCTTTTAAAAGTAAATGAAACACTCCTTCCCTGGTACACAATCCCCCCGCACCCCTCCCACCACCCCAAGTACATTCCACTATGCAACCTTAATTGTGGACTCTTATAATAACCATAATACCCTATCATACATCGCTTTTAAATTATTCACTCCCTCATCTGTTTCAGTGCAGTATACACAGTTTATCCAGTTTTTCTCAGCCTTACCCCAAACCCTGATATCAGTCCCATTTTACAGCAGTTGTACCATGCAATATTTGTCCTTTTGCGAATGAGATGTTTCAGCATAATGTCCTCCAGGCTCACCCATTTTGAATAATATTGCATGAGTTCCTTGTTTTTTAATGCAGCATAGTATTCCATTGTGCGAATATACCACAGCTTCTCTAGCCATTCACTTGTTGATGGGCACTTAGGTTGTTTCCAACTCCTTGCTATTGTGAACAAAGCTGCAATAAACATGGGTGTGCATATATCTGCTTGGGTGTCAGTTATGGTCTCTTCTGGGTATATTCCCAGTAGTGGTATTGTGGGGTCAAATGGTATCTCTATTTACAACTTTTTGAGAAAGCGCCATACTGCTTTCCGCAGGGGTTGCACCATTTTACACTCCCACCAACAGTGAATAAGAGTTCCAGTTTCTTCACAACCTCGGCAGCATTTGTTGTTTGCTGTTCTGTTAAATTTTGCAATTCTGACTGGGGTGAGATGATATCTCATAGTTGTTTTGATGAATAACCCATTTTATGCATGTTCTTTTTGTTGAGTCCCTGAGTCACACCCAACCTGTAGCTGACCCTCCAGCGAGTTTTCAGAGGGTGTCAATCTCAAAGGAGAAGATTGACCATGTTTCTTCTGTGGATTTGAATTGTATATCTGTGTTGACCAGCAGGGAGCCACCAGAGCTCTCTCATTTTATGCATATTCCACATTGTATTTATCCACTCATGTGTTGAAGGAGTCTAGCATGTTATTTTTTTTAAGCTAGCCTCTTGTTTTTCTTAGTTGCCATTGGGTTACCTCCTACCCATGACATCTTTATGTTCAGCAGAACAGTGTCTATGTCCTGTGTCACGATTTTTGATTACTGATTTAGTCTCTTTATTTTGGTCTGTTTGTGTCTTTTAGCTGGATTCCTGAATTTGTCCATTTTATATATTCTTTTAACTCTTTTTATTCCTTTTTGGTTAATAATCATGTCTTCAGGTTTATTTTCAGCTTTGGTATTTGTGTTTTCACTTATATTATTCATTCTAGCTAAATATTTTGTTTTCTTGATCTTGTCAAAGAGTCACTTTAGGTTCACGTGTAATCCCTGGAGTTTCACTGGAGATTGAAAGGTGGCCCTTCTCGGGCTGTGTGATGCTGTCTGCAGCTCAGATTGGCAACCTCTTCCACATGTGATTTACAGCCTCCAAAACCCCACTGGAGAATCAGCCGGGAGTCATTTCTGACTCAGCAGCAATGTCAGAGAGAGCTCTAGCTTTAGGGTTTGTTGTGTTTGTGTTATCTTTTTCTGTCTCTTTAAGCATGAAGTCAGGTCATTGATTCAGTGTTTACTCTTAAATAGTATAATGTTTGAACTAAGTCTGAACAGGACATTTTGACTTCACTATCTTGGTGTGCATCCTTTGCTCTTTCAGGCATTAGTTCTCTTAGATGTCACTCCTGACCAGTCAATGGTTGATGAAGGTATGGCTCGAGAGGTCATCAATCGCATCCAGAAACTCCGCAAGAAGGTCAGTGAAACCTTATGTTTATGTCTTTACCACTTGATAATATTTCCTGCGAGAAGTTGAATTGAGGTGACTGCAAATAAGTAAACATACATACATAGTGGTAATCTATCAAAATCAGTGAAAAAGGTAGTCAAAGGAGACATGATTGGTGAAAGATAGATAAGCCATGTGGAAGAGTTAAAGAGAAAAGTATCAAAAGGGGGAAAAACACTCTGGAAAGGCAGGGAGGGACCCATGCCTTGGGGCATGTTGCCAGGAAGAGAGAGCAACTTCAGGTGAGCATTTTTTTTACTGGCTCCCAGTTTCCTGCAGCTGGTCATAGCGCAGACCCTGCCTATGGACCTGTGAGGTTGGTTTTGGTTTGAATCCCCTGCGTTCCTAAGGAAGGGACTTCTTCACTTTGATGCATCTGTTCTTGATCTCCCTAACTATATCCTCTACCTGTGTAAGTGGAAGAGAAAGAGATTGGGACTGACCAGGTAGCAGCTATATCCTTTTACAAGCTGCTCTTCAGATAAAGAGTCTAGTGAGGTCTTTTTGTTTGTCATGTGATTGGAAAATAGACGTGGCCATTTGCATAAACCATGGGGGTAGAGTAATGGTCTTACTAAGCAAATCCATTCAGATTTGGCTCTTTAGGGCCTCTTTCAGCCCATACTTGTTCAGTTATCAGCTGGGTACTTTTTATTTCATCGGAGCTGTTTCTCTTCCCTGCCTTTCTTAATTCCCTGTCTCTCACAAAATCATGTGCTAAGAGGTAGCTCTTCTTATTGGTACAGTTATATTATAATTAAGGCACAAAAAATTGGAGATGACAGTAATTGTCATCTGGAAAAGTCCACAGGGAAAATCTCCTAGCCCAGGGAAGAAAATAATGAACTTTTAATAGCATTGGCATGCTGGGCATCAGATTAGGCTGCAACAAATCTATAGGCCTGCAGAATAAAGGTGCAGCCCTGTGTCTGCAAATGAGAGAGCCTGTGCGCTTCTATCTCTAGATGGGAGTCAGCAGTTAAAAGCAGCTTGTCTTCCTACATGTGCGCAGTGTCTGAGACCAGTGCTTGAGGGTTTAAGGAGACCGTGTTAACAGATAATTGGCTGACACTGCAGTCAACTCTCAGTTATTCAGTTAATTTTTTTTCTTTCATCAAATAAGATACTGCTTTTGTTAGGAAAAAACACATTCTCTGTCTTTAAAAGATGAGAGATAGGAACAAAATCAGATAATGTACAGTCATATAGTTAATTTAAAGGATTGCCCAGTCTTTGTTTTGATTAACACAATGTGTTTCCTTTTCTAATTTTCTGTTTGTTGTTTTAGTGTAGTCTGGTTCCAGCTGATGAAGTAACGGTGTATTATAAAGTCAAGTCAGAAGGACAATATCTGAATAATGTTATTGAAACCCACACAGATTTTATATTTGCCACCATAAAGGCTCCTTTGAGACCATACCCAGTTCCCACATCAGAGAAAATCCTTATTCAAGAAAACACACAGGTGAGTTCTTAGTTCTTTTTAACTGTTCAGATTTTAAAAATGAGTTTTTAAGTCTGCGTAGTCACCTTTTGATATTCTATCCTTCAATAGGAATAGTGTAATATTTAGTCCTAAATTATTAATCAGGACAAGCATTAATAATGGTTAGAGAAAGTTTCTGAAAGATGGGCCTGGGAGGGAATGTTGATCTGTACACAGCAGCACTTCTCTTGGGAAAGGAGTTGCCAAGAGGGTACATAAGATTTACCAGAAGTTGAGATGACTCGAGGCTCCTGGTTTGTTTGTGGTGGTGGTGGTTTTTGGGTTTTTTTTTAAATCATATAAGTCAGTATAGGGCATTCTGTTAATTCTTGTCAAACAACAGTTGACTTGAAAATAAATATATTATTATGTTAGTTGCTTTTCTTTGGGAAAAAAAGTTAGTTGCTTTTGACTTTGATTCATGGCAATCTTATAGTGATAGGTTGCATATGAAATTATGGTGGCATTCTCTGTTAGCATATCTGGGGATTTAAAGTGTAACCAAGAATGCCTAATTCCAGCACTTGGAAGATAATGCTGAAGGCAGTAGTCTGTACCTCCCTCCCTCAGTCACTGTCTTCAAGCTGATTTCAGTTGCTAGTGACCCTTCATGGCTTTAAGTCTTATGAGGAGGAGAGTGCCTATATTTCTCCTTAGGACTTTTGATGAGTGGTGCCCACTAGCAAAGCACAGTGCTCTGGTTAGTAGTGCAGCATCGATGTTTCTCCTGAGGACAGCACCCTACAAAGCAGTCCACCACAGCACCTGTGTTTATAACAGAGAGAAAAATCCTTTACTGTATCATTGCTTTGGTCACTTTCTTTTCTTGCTCCTACTTTATTGTGGGCCAAATAGGAAACATTGACATTGTCAGTTGGTCAAAACAACATATTGGAAAGTTTGCTTTTCTGTCTTAATGTTTTTAAATTTTGTTTGAATTTTAGACAGATATGTGTATATCCTTACAGAATCTGAGAAAAAAAAATTTTTTTCCCTCTTTTTAAATAACAGGGTACATGGAGGGAAAAAATAGGGAGAGGGAATGTAGCTCTTAATTATTCCATTGATAAGATTATGTTCACAAAATTGCATGTAGTTATTCTTTTATGCTGTTAATTTGTTGTTGTGTGGCTCACTGCATTTCTGATGTTGTATTTGATCATGTATTTTCATATGTTCAGTTAAAGGGGTCTGACCTGGAAATTACACTCACTGTAGGATCATATTTGCCTGGTCCTGCTTGTGCATATGTCAATCTTAACATTTCTGCAAATGGCAATGAGCAAGGTAAGAGCAAATAAACTTCATGCTTTGTGTTCCATTGTTACACATAAGTTTATGGATATCTTTAAAGGATAAAGGAATTGGTACATCTGGAAATTTTTTTGTAATTGTCCTCAGAAGGAACCCACAAAAGTAGTGGTGCTGTTCACCCAAATGTGATCTCTCTCTGGTGTTTTATGTCCACTAGTGGCTCCCTAGGAGACAGCTGGGCGGGATCCTCACGTGGGAGTTAGCTCTTCCCTAAAATCTGCTGAAACATTAGTGAGTCAGTTCTGACTGACCATCCTGAGTGAGTGCACTTTTAAAAGCATGGAATAGAGAAGCTTCTCCCTGTTTCTTTTTTGGGGAGTTACATCTAAAAGAGGAGATTAAAAGGCAGTAAAACAACAGTAGGGAAAAAAAGAAGGAAAAGCATAAGAAAACTCTGGATGGTAGAACAGATTTTGAGAAAAAGTAACAGAGCAGTGGTGAGTTCTCCGGGTTTTCTTACCTCCTTTGCATGAAGTTGTAAAAAAACTGGTGTCCTGGAAATGCCAACAGGTTTACAAAAAAAAAGTCCCATAAAATCCTGCTTTTCCCAGCAAGACGTCCATGAAAGTGGCAGCCTCTCAAGACAGAAAACTTTGAGGTCATTTACTGCTATACACAGGGGAAGCGGGAGCTTCATCCCTGCTCACAGCAGGGGAAGCTAATTGAAGAGTCTAGATTCCACTGAACTCAAGACCCTTAAGAGCCTACCACCTTAGTGGTCATGGAGAAGACCAGATAGGGAGCCGAGACTTCAACCCTCTGTGATGTCAGTGGATGCTGCTCTACTTCCACTGCCACCTTGTGATAAAAGCCTCCCTCTCTTGTTGGAATATTTCCAGAAGTTTTCACCTGTACCAAATGCTAATAAGCTTATATGTCACCAGCACCAAGGTAACCACATACTTCTATCTCTCACATCCAAGAAGAAATCTGTGGAAACAAAGGGAGAAGCAGGAACTCTCATCCCTCACCCAGCACATTAAGCCATGAGAGAGCAGGAACGTTTACTTCCACTTGTCAGTAATGAGGCAATGTCTGGTGCTACAACTGAGCTCAAATAGTTTCAGAACCGGTGTGCTTAAAATGTCTACATTTCAATAGAAAACCACTCAGTGAATCAAGAATCAGGAAGATCTGAAACTGCATAAAAGGATAAAAATACAAACAAACCAGAAATACTAAGATTATGTGACAGTATAATAAAAGTTTTTCAAGGAGCAATTGTTTGGGTTTTTTTGTTTTTTAATTTAAATTTATTATTAATTTCAGTAAAAATTTACTGAGCCTTTGGATTTCCATTCATTCATTGTTGAACGTTTCTGTCCTCCCAAGCCTCCCCCCCAGAACACTACCCTCTTGGAGAAGTAAAGGAAAAATTCATTGTTTTACAAACCCTCCCCCCGGTCCACTTCACCATGTAGCCATCGCTCTAGAGTTCTGTCATGACAGAAATACTTTTTTTTTTTCCTATAATTATATTTTATTAATTTTCATAAACATTTACAGAGATTTTGGGCTTCCACTCATTCATTGTTGCACTATTCTCTCTACCCTCCTCCCAGTTTGTTCTTGTCCAAATGCCACAGTGCTTGTCAAAGCCAGTTCTGATTAATCTTCTTTGTCAGTGTATCCTTTGCCATTCCCTATCACTCCTCCCTGAGAGAGACTTCACCCTGAGTCATAAGGAAAAGGGGACGGCGTATTCTCTTAGCTACTTCCTGCTGAAAAGGGACGCTGTGGGTTTCAGGGTGAAGATCTTCTCTCACTACTCTAAAGGGCCCCTTTGGCAGTAGGAAACACATAGACTATTATGGAGATTGATTTTGGAATTCAGATGCACTCTTATTGATTGTGCTTGGCTGTACATGTACATATCCTTCAAGATGTATCATGGGGGTGTTGCAACCTAGAAGACAAATTTGACTAACAAGTTATAAGTACATGAGTCCAAAAATTATGGAAAAGTAAAAGAAAAGATTCTTTCATTGTTTTACAAACCCTCCCCCAGGTCCCCTCCACCATGCAGCCCTCGCTCTAGTCTCCTGTGATGACAGAAATACCCAGTTACATCTCTCTTTTAGACGGTTCTCTCCCTCCTCTGTTTCAGTGCAGTATACATTATTGAACCCATCTTACTCAGTCTCTCCCCAACCCCAAGGACAGTCCCATTCTACAACAGTGGCATCATGTAATATTTGTCCTTTTGTGACTGGGATATTTCACTCAGCATAATGTTCTCCAGAGTCAACCATTTTGAATAATATTGCATGAGTTCCTTGTTTTTTAATGCAGCATAGTATTCCATTGTGCGAATATACCACAGCTTCTCTAGCCATTCGTTTGTTGATGGGCACTTAGGTTGTTTCCAACTCCTTGCTATTGTGAACAAAGCTGCAATAAACATGGGTGTGCATATATCTGCTTGGATGTATGACAGAAATACTTAATCACACATCCTTTTAAATCGTTTTCTCCCTCTTCTGTTTCAGTGCAGTATACATTATTGAACCCATCTTTCTCATTTCTCAGTCTTTCCCCATCCCCAAGGTCAGTCCTCTTTTACAACAGTGGCACCATGCAATATTTGTCCTTTTGTGACTGGGATACTTCACTCAGCATAGAGTCAACCATTTTGAATAATATTGCATGAGTTCCTTGTTTTTCAATGCAGCATGGTATTCCATTGTGTGAATATACCACAGCTTCTCTATCCATTCACTTGTTGATGGGCACTTAGGTTGTTTCCAACTCCTTGCTATTGTGAACAAAGCTGCAATAAACATGGGTGTGCATATATCTGCTTGGATGTCAGCTATGGTCTCTTCAGGGTATATTCCCAGTAGTGGAATTGCTGGGTCAAATGGTATCTCTATTTGCAACTTTTTGAGAAAGCGCCATACTGCTTTCCACAGGGGTTGTACCATTTTGCACTCCCACCAACAGTGAATCAGGGTTCCAGTTTCTGCACAACCTCAGCAGCATTTGTTGCTTGCTGTTCTGTTAAATTTTGCTATTTTGACTGGGGTGAGATGATATCTCATAGTTGTTTTAATTTGCATCTCTCTTAGGGCTAGGGATTTTGAATATTTCTTCATGTACTTGTTAGCCATCTGAATGGCGTCATATATCCTTTGCGCATTTTTCTTTTCGATTATTTACCTTTATCTTGTTGTGGTGCTCAAGTATTTTATAAATTCTGGATATAAGTCCCTTATCTGATATGTTATTACTGAATGCTTTTTCCCAGTAGGTGGCTTCTTCTTTTGCCCTGTTGGAGATGTTTTTGGATGTGCTTTGGGATTTGATTCTTAGAAGATCCCATTCATCTACTTTATCTCCTCCTCCTTGTAGGTTCAAGGAGCAATTGTAAACATAAAGTGAAACAAATAGGAGATACAAAGAACCCAATGGAAACTTGTCACAGGTCTTTGTAGGTTTATACAAACCTGTAGATTCTGAAATAAACCCCAAGTCCCAAAGAATCTGTAGAATAAAAAATGAAACTTAAAACTTGTTGGAAACAGTGATACAGTATTAGAGGAAGAAAGCAGTTCAGTAAATAGATTTTTTCATTAGAAAAAATGGCAGCCAGAAAGTAAAATTTTCTTTTCAAATAATGCTATCTCCTCTGAAATTTGTTTAATGAAAGTATGCTACAGTATGACAGGAATATCTGAATATTCTTAGATGAAGGAAAAGAATTCTTGTCAACAGACTAACCTTAAAAGAATGGTTGAAGAAATTTCTTAAAATTGAATGTTGGAAGAGAATATCTCTAAAGGAGGAAAGAACAATGGAATGGGTTAAAATGGATGTGAATTCAATTGATACTCTCTAATTTTCTAAACTATGTTGAAGTAGTGTTCTCTTGTTTTGTATGAATATGTGCTGCTTGGTCCATGTGTAAGTTTTTCATGAGCGCAGTTAAGAGTTCTGGGATCCTCATTTTCCTGTCCATAGTTTGTTAAAATCCATACAGCCAGAATGCTTTTGAATAATCAGAAGAACACACGTGAACATCTTTTTGGTAGTCTCTGCCTACAGCCAAGATCCATCTGATGTCAGCAGTGATGTACCTCTTTCTGTGGCCTCTTCTGAATCCAGCTTGTTTGGATTCTGGTAGTTCTCTGTTGATACACTATTCTATCCAATTTTCAATAATCTTCATCAGAATTTCACTTACTTGTGATATTATTCGATCATTTCTGCATTGTTTTGAATCTTCTTTTTTTGGATCTCTTCTAATCATTTGGCCTGGTTGATAACTATCTTCCAAATTTCTTAGCCTGTTCAGTGAACATGGTCAGTGCTTCATCTGTGTTGAAATGTGTTAACTGGTATTCTGTCAATTCCTGGGATCTTACCTTTTTACCAGTGTCTTCAGTGAAGCTTAGACTTCTCCATTTATCTCTGTCGGTGTTTTTTTGCTCATGTGCTACTTGAATTTGTGCAGTGTAGACCAGTTCTTTCTGGAACAGGGACCGTGCTTTCCTTCCACCTTTTGATGTTTCCTGAATCGTTCAAGATTGTGCCCATAGAATTCTTTCAGTATTGCAATTTTACGCATAAATTTGTTCTTAAATTCTTTCAACTTGAGAAATTCCAAAGTGTTATTCTCTTCTGGTTTTCTAACTGAAGTACTCTGCACATTTTGTTATAATACTTTTCTCTGAACAGAAAATGGGTTTAAAATGAAGGAAGATGTATATATCAGGGTAATATCCTTTCTCTGTGCTTAGTCTGTATGCTGAACAAATACTTTGAGAAGCTGCACTTTTTGAAGAAGAATGTGACATCAAGAAAGGAGACTGTCAGCAACCTGCATTACAGTTGACACAATCTTGGAGAAAGTGAAGACTTGGAGTACTTACTATAGAGGGTAAAAGGTGACAACTTTCATTATGGATTATACTTCAACATCAAGAAAACAAAAATCCTCACCACTGGCAACATTGTGATAGATGAAGGAAAAAAATCAAATTTGTCAAGGAAATGAGATGTTTTATTTGAATCTGTAATCAACACCCATGGCAGTAGTAGTCATGAAATCAAAAGTTACACGACATTGGGAAAACCAATGTCGTGTCACACTCCAGAGTGTGAAAGAGTAAGAATGTCAGTTTAAAGACTATTTTGTACCAAGCCATAATATATTTGATTATTTCATATGCATCTGAAAGTTGGACAGTAAATACAGATGACTGAAGAAAATTTGATGCCTTTCAATTGTGGTGTTGGTGAAAAAATACCGAATATTGTATAGATCACCAGAAGAACAATCAATTTGCCTTGGAGAAAGTGCAACCAGAGTGCTCCTAAGAGCACTTGGTCTCTCATAGATAGAACATGTTGTTAAGAGATTGTGACGGAGACTTAGAAGCTTAAAATAATGTAACTCTTTGACAGCACACACAAAAAAATAATAAAATTTAAAAAATTTTTAAAA
>NW_006400042.1:1162592-1164278 GCF_000299155.1 Elephantulus edwardii | reverse complement strand
GTCGCCCTCGCGCTGCGTCGCCCTCGCGCTGCGTCGCCCTCGCGCTGCGTCGCCCTCGCGCTGCGTCGCCCTCAAAAGATAATTAACTCTTAAAGATGTTGAATTCACATTTTAAAATCTTTGAAGAAAGCAGTATCCATAACCAGGAAGTTTCCCTCAAAGAATTTTTTGTTCAAAGAATTATTTTAAGCACATGCTTCTATAAAGAAGGGGGGCTTCGGTGGCCTACCAGTAAGGCGTTGTGCTGCCAGCCCAGAAGCACAAAGTTCTAATCCACTAACTGCTTCACAATAGAAAGGTGGCAGACTTCTGCAGTGTAGTTTACAGACTCTGAAAACGCATATAGTCAGCTATAAGTCACTTCTTACTGTAGAGCATATAACAAGAAGTTCCACTCAGTAGGAGAGGAAGGAACACTCTGACTCATCTTGTTCTCCTGTTACACCAAGTCTGACTCCTCGTGACCTGTGTACAATAAGTGGCAACTTTGCCTTATCCTGCACCATCCTCAGTCTCCATGCGGAACTTCATGGTGGCAGCCACTGTGCCAGTCCATCTTGAGGGTCTGCCACTCTTTGGCTGGCCCTTGATTGTTCCATGCATAATCTTTTCTAAGGACCATATTTATTCCCATTCCAAGGAACAGTGACCTGACGTTGTGGACATTATCAGACAATATCACACTAAAAAAATCCTGCTGAAGATTATTCTGAAATTACTGGAACAGTATGTTGACAAAGAACTACCACAAATACAAGCTGGGTTTAGAAGAGGCTGTAGCACTAGAGACATTATTGCCAATGTCAGATGGATCTTGGCAGAAAGCCCACAGTACCAGAAGAATGTCTGTGTTTCATTGACTATACAAAGACATTTGTGTGGATCACCACAAATTGAGGCTAACCTTGAGGAAAATGAGAATCTCAGAATACTTGATTGTGCTTATGCAAAACCTATGCTTGGACCAGGAAGCATTCTCAGAACAGCGAAAGGAAACACTGCATAATTCAAAATTAGGAAAGGAGTGCATCAGGGATGCATCCTGTCACCAACCTTTTCTGTCTCTATGCAGAACAGATCATTTGGGAAGCAGAGGTTTATGAGGGGGGATGTGGCACCAAGATTGGAGGAAGACTCATCAGCAACCTACGATATGCAGATGACACAGCCTTGCTAGCTAAAAGTGAAGAAGACCAGAAGCGCTTGCTGCAGAAGATCAAGGACTGTAGTCTTCAATATGGATTGAACCTCAACATCAAGAAGACAAAGATTCTCACCACTGGGCCAGCTTGGCATCACCATGATAGATGAAGAGATTGAGGTTGTTAGCAATTAGAGCTTGCTCGGCTCCACAGTTATCACTCTTATTAACACCAGCAGGCAGGGAATCAGTAGACAAATTGCACTGGAAAAATCTGCTGTCAGGAACCTCTCCAGAATGCTGAAAAGCAACAGTGACAGTGTCAATCTGGGGACAAAGATGCGCCTAGTCCAGGCCATGGTCTTCACAATTACTTGTTAATGCTTCAGAGAGTTGGACAATGAGTAAGGATGACAGAAGAAGAATTGATGCCTTCTGATTGTGCTTCTGGAGAAGTCTTGAACATACCATGGACCTCCAAGAGAACAAATAGATCTCTCTTAGGGTGAAACCCAAGTTTCTTCTTGGAGACTAGGGTTTTTTTT
>NW_006400042.1:1149466-1160141 GCF_000299155.1 Elephantulus edwardii | reverse complement strand
CTTATTGCTATTGCTAAGACTTCCAAAACAATATTGAATAAAAGAGGTGATAGTGGGCATCCTTGCCTAGTTCCTGTTCTTAAAGGGAATGCCTTTGGAGGCTAGGTTTTTTAAAGGGCTGTCTCACATGCTTTGGAGAAAGATAAGGTCAGAAGGGTGGAGTGGACAGCACAAGAGAGGAAGACCCCAGATTAGATGGATTGATACAGTATCTGGGGCAATGTGTCTGAATCAGTGAAGTCTCACAGACTGAGGATAGGGCACGTTTCAGAGCTGGTGTTGTACATGGGTTCACTGAGTTGCAGGCGTCTCAAGGCAACTATGGCCTTTGTGACTGTAATGCAGCTTCTTACCACTAGGCCACCACAGCTCCTCCCTAGGGAAAGAGGGGTGCCATCAAGTTGAGTATGACTCATAACTGCCTCTGAAACAATGGTTCTGAACCTTGCCCTATCCTGAGCCACAGAGAAAGAATTAGAATGACCCTAGTAGAGAAAAATAAAAACCTGAGATACAAAAAAAAATGTTTTGAATAGTATGGAGACAGTAGAATCGTTATCCATTTTGTAAAACTATGCAGTTGCTGTGGATAACAATTTGATGGATCCTCACAAAGGTGAATGAACATAGAGCTATCATATGAGTAGCCATCCCAGAAAAAGTGAAGACAGGTATGCAAACAGAAACCCTTATATAAGTGTTCATTATAGCATTCTTTGCAGTAGTAGCCAGTTAAAGAAACAATGCTGATTTTCACCAGCCAATGAATGGATGGATGAAGAAAGTGTACTAGTAGTTTCCGTATTACGACTTCTGTAATCATTAATAATGTACTGCATATGATGTAATGATGCATAATTTGCAGCTAATATTCTGTGATGTTTAGTTGTATATGTCCACAGATAACATCATGAAAATACAGATTATAAAAGCAATAGTAATGTTAGAATATAACCCTGTTGCTAAATCTGAGACTACAGTGGCGTATTCTCATTCTCTTTCACTGTCATTCCGTTGAAATCAACTTATAGCTGACCTTCGGGCAGGTTTCTGATGGAGTATATCTCAGGGAAAGAGATGCTTATCTTTTCTTCCCAGAGTGACTGGTGGATTTGTACTAGTAGAGAAGTATAGCTTTTGTGTGAACAGTACATCTCCCTATGAAATACACCACCAGAGCTCTCTAATGGAGTATTGTTGTGGTTAGGTGCCATTGAGCAACCAGGAATCACAGTGATCCCATGAACAACAGATCTGAACCATACCATACCTTGCTTTCTTGATTGCACTCTTGATTTCTGTCATGCTCAAGCCCATTGTGATAGTTCCAGTCAGTTCATCTCATTGAGACTCTTCCTCACTTTAGCTCACCCTCTACCTTTCCCAGCATGATGTCTCTTCAAGGACTGATTCTGAAAATATGTCCAAAATAATCGAGGCAAAGTTTCACCATCATTGCATCTGAGTGTGTTTTATGTTGTTGTGTTAAACGAAGAAAAAAGTTCTGATGCATGTCACAAGTTGCATGAATTTTGAAAACACTCTGAATGAAATAAATTAGCCATAAAAGGATAAATACTATATAATTTCACTTATACAAAATTAATAATTAGGGAGCTCTTGTGGCCTAGTGGCAAGGAGCTGCGACTACAATCCCAGAGGCGAACAGTTCGAATCCACCAGATGCTCTGCCAGGGAAGGAGGGGCAATCTCCTCCTGTACCAGTCAGATCTGATTTGACAGTAAACGCACACAAAAATAATAATAATAATAATAATAATAATTAATAATTAGAGGCTTCCTGGAGGCTGCTCACAGAGGACCATTGGCCTAGAGTTCACCAAATGGGGATCTAAGTTTGTTATCTCTATGTCTCCAGATGCTAACAGAGTGCTCAAGCTACTTGCAAGGGAGTTAGATTGACTGTGAATATCTTAGTATATCCAAAGTACACTCTGTATGACATGGTAGTCACACAACATGCAAATCAGGTAACGTATTTCCTAGAACATACTGTCACTAATTAGTGAGACATACTGCATATCGAAGCCAGGGATGATTGATGAATGGTCACCAGAGGTGGGAGGAAGAGGGAAATGAGTTCTCATTTTGAGGCAGTGAATTTGTGTTGATGATAGAATAGTTTAAAGGTGTCACAGCATGAAAAATGAAATTGGTGCCATTGAATTTTCAATATAACATTGGTGAATAGTTTAAGTGTATGTAATTTCAGTAAATTTTATGTATATGGAGGAGGAGCAAAAAGAATGAATCAGGCAAGAATCATCAGTGTTTGGTAAATTTTAGATTGAAGTGTCCATAAAAGGATATTTGCTTGATTGCAGTGCTGAGACTCTTGTCTTCATTGGTGAGTTGCATTTTGTTTACAATTAATAAATATTGAGCAGAGATTGAACAACATTTGGCTGCTTGTAGATAGCTATGGCAGCTCTACAGAAGGAAGATGAGCAGTCTCCTCTAAGATTAGAGCCTTGGAAACCTGGGTCACTGAAGACTGAGTTGAAGTTGACTTGATGGCAGTGATTTGCATTTTCATTTTATGAAATAGAGAATATCCTGTGGATCCAGGTGTGATAACCTGAGAAAGACCTATCTCCTTTGCCACATTTCAGTTGAGAATGCATAATCTCCATTTAAGTACAAGAAGTGTAAGACAAGCATAAAAGACACATTTAAGTTTTTTGAAAAAAGGACTTTGGATCCTTGTGCAGGTTTGTTGCTGTTTAAACCCTCTTGTCTTTCTTGATTTATCCTCCAAATGTAACATTTTCTGTTTTCCTGAATATTTTTCTGGCTTTTTTAGGTGGCGTTTTACTTCTAGAAAATCCAAAAGGCGATAATAGGTTGGATCTTTTAAAACTGAAGAGTGCTGTTATGAGCGTTTTTGGCGTTAAAAATACAGAGCTGGTTGTCTTCCATGGTGTAACAGGTACGTGGAAAGCCAGATTTCCTTGTCCTTCATTCAGCATGGGGAGATTGTTGAAAATAGTTGTTTATTATTGCTTCTACTACATAAAGTTTGCTCTTTATGTAAGGCATGCATTCTAAGGCAGGGAAGGATTCATAAGCCATGTTTGACTACAGAATTTCTTTTGTCTCCTTGCTTGTATTGTAAAATCTGAAGATCACTAAAGCTATTAAGAGATGGTGGTGGGCTCTATGTACTCTCTCCCCTCCCGTGAATTGTTCACTTTTCAGTATATCAGCTGATTTAATATTAAATCTAGCATTTATAAGTGTTGCCTTTGACCTCTGGTTTTGGGGAAGAGTACTGAAGATTTCCTGGACTGCCAAAAGAACAGACAGATATATCTTGAAGAAGGTGCAGCCAGAGTGCTCCTTGAAACAGATAATTAAACTTCTCCCATATTTTGGGCATGTTACAGAAGAGGATAAACATTGGAGAAGGACCTCATGCTTGGGAAAGTGGAAGAGCGAGGAAGCCCCTCAACCAGGTGGATTTGAGTATTGACTGCAACAATGGGCTCAGCTGTGTCAGAGATTGTGATGATGGCACAGGATTGGACAGGGTTGCTAGGAGTCAAAATCAACAGCACCCAACAATAACAACATACAAAACTTAATGCCAAATGACCAACTTGATAAAAGGAAAATGGCTGCACCCCAGTAGCAGGAAAATAATAACCATGGTGCAATACTACCATTTTGACCATTTTGACAAAGCATAGAAAAATAGTATGCAATATTGGCAAGGATACTGAGTAATAAAGACTCTTCATTTACTACTGGAATGTCATTGAACTGCTTTTGAAAATCATTTCTTTCAATCTCTGTCTGAAATCACTGTGGGAGAAGAAGTAGATGGAATGGAATCCATAGCTGCTGTCCCCATCTCAGACTGGCATGAAGAGACTTTTCTGATGCCTTTTGACCTAGAAGTTTCTTTGTACCTAGTCCAAAACTTGTATCAGCAAAAGGAGGGGCCAATTGTGAACCGGGTGGTGCCAAAAGCACACCATCATCAGCCTGGGAAAGCTACAGTGTCACTTGGACCCTCTGTTAACCTTTTCAACATGCTAGCCATTATTAATAAATAATTAAGTTCCAAATATTTTTAAATTTTCTCTTATGGTCAGCGCTTACACAGATCATGTAGAATAGAAAACTCTGAGGAACGATAGTTCAGTTAGTAATAGCATAGACCCATTTGTGGATTTGGCATGTTTAGTCACATCTCTTTAAACAGTATTTAACTGCCATATAAAAGTCATAGTATATTAAACATAGGCTTTCATCAAATACCTTTTTTTTCTGAATTAACAAAGTTTATTTCGAGTTTGAACCCGGGCTCCCACGTGCCGACACAGCAGCATCCACCCGAGAGCCTCATCAAATATCTTTAAAAGTTAGAGGCATTAAAATCCTTGTCTATGTTGTTTTGTTGGTTGGGTTTTTGTTTGTTTCGTAGCATTCATATATCACTCGTATGATGCATGCACTATTCAGCATACCAGGTATATTCCTTGCTACCTGTTATGTTTCATAGTTAGAGTTAAGGTCTCGTCAGGGTGGTGAGCCTCTCTGATCATTGGTTCACTTCCCAAAAGGGTTCCAGTATGACTAGGTCACAGCTCACAGTTCAATACAGCCTGTTTTGAACCTTACTTCTTTGGGAAAACTAATAAAGTGGTTGACTGTGCTGAAGACTCGTTGTTGTTGTTGTTTGCCAAGGAATTGGAACCAACCCATAGCTGACTTTGCAGCATATTTTCAAAGGCATGAAACTACAAGAGAGGCAACTGCCCATTCTTCTCCTGCAGAGCAGCTGGTGGATTCAAATCATCTGCCTTTGAGATTGCAGCACAGAGCAATAATAGGAAATACCACTGTTTATTTGTCTTTTTATTAGCAGAGGTCAGCAAACTTCTTATCAAAGGGCTCATAGTAAAAGTTTCAGATGGGGGTGATACAGCCTGCCTTGCACTTTTGTTATTGTGATAAAAGTAAACTCAGACAGTAATCAAGTGGACTGTTAAGTCATTTAGATAAACACTCTGCCAATGTGTAGTACAGTTTTTCTCCCTCATACCAGGAGTGAATTGCTGATAGAACTTCTGATTTAAGATGGTAGGCTAGATAGACAAGACATCCTAAATGAAATCTCTAGTCTATGAGTCAATTAAAGCAGAAACAACCCAAAATAAGCCTACATGATAACTTTATTTAGAAACTGGCCAGATTCAGAAATACACAAATATGAAAAGACATGACAAAATAGGGACTCAGAGACAGGAATTCATAATGAATACAACAACAGTGCAGAAGTGGGAATGAGGTAGAGATCATTTACATAGAGACGTCATGTTTTTAAGATAAAGTAAGCTACCCACGAATATGAAAATAAAAAAAGATTTGTAAAAATTTAGTAAACACCAAAACAACAATAATGAAAGAAATAAGCAAAGCTATAAAATGAACTCAGCATAGAAAAAATCAGATGAACAATGAAAATGACAACAAGGAATGGGCAGCAAAGTGCCAGCATAAAACATACCTGTCATTAAATTGTGAAGGAATTTAATGGCATTTACAGTAGCCTCCCAAAAGCTGACATGTTTAGCAGTAAATATAACCAGAGATTCATAAGACCTATGCAAAGAAGACCACAAAACATTATTATTGCAAGAAACCTACAGAGACCTATGGAAATGGAAAAACATACCATGATCCTGGATTGGAATATGTAACATGAAAATGACAGTGCTGCCAAAAGTAACCTACAAATACAGTTCATCCCAATTCAGAGCCTAGATAATTTTTCAAAGAGATGGAAAAAGTGATAACCAGCTTCATGTGGAAAGGAAAGGAACACAGATAACAAGGTAGTACTGAAGAATAAAGATAGGAGGTCTTGCATAGATTGTAATGACTGTTACACCCATGGGTACATAGACCACTTGAACAGATTTGAGAATCTAGAAATAAATACATCCACCTGTGTATCCTAGACAAAATTATGAAATCCATGAAGTGGGAAAAAGACAGTATGATAAATGGTATTGGCAAAATTGGATATCTGTTTATAAAAAAATATGAAACAAGATCCTTACCTCACGATACACAAATACTAATTTAAGATGGATTGAAGACCTACGTGCAAAAGTAAAGATCTTCAAAGAAAAAAATTGGAGACATAAATTCCCTAATCTGTATCTGAAAATGCATAAACAGCACAGGATAAATGAGACAACTGTGCATCTAAAAACTTCTCCAAAAGAGTCAAGCTTATCAGAAAATCTGAAGATGGCAGGATAGGATAAGTTTCAAATCTGTTGTTTACAGCATCACTATAAATCAAAGTCAACTCATTGACATATAAAGGCAGTAACAACAGATTGGGAAAAATATATGGCTGACACATTTAACAAAGGAGTCATCTCCAAAATTTATAGAAAGCTCCAACACTTCATCAAGAAAAACACCACTTAATTAACAGAGTGAGAAGAGGACCTGGGGGATACTTCACAAAAAATGTTATTCAGATGGCCAGTAAGCACATGAAGAAATGCTCCAAGATTGGAGAAATTAAGTTAAAACAATAGATGTAATGTTGCCTAAAAACAAAAAAAGTAGTGCTCACTAAGACACCAAGCCACAAATGCTGTCAAGGCAGTGTAGAAATAGAAACTCTTCTGCGCTTCTTCTGGGAATATAAAATGTAGTACATCTTGTTGCTTTTTTAGATAGTTCAGTTATAGAAATACCATTTGATCTAGCAGTCTTGATTTTTGTGGTAGTTTTCAAGTCAGAACCAACTCATAGCTGATCCTTCAGAGGGTTTTCAGAGGCAGTTTATAACCCATCCTCCTCATGTGAGCAATCCCACTACTAGGTATATATGTCCAAAGAAATATGAGACAAAAACAAACTTAGTTCTTATTCACTGCTGGTGAAAGTGTAAAATGGTGCAATCACTGTGGAAGGCAATATGGCACTTTCTCAAAAGCTGGAAATAGAAATACCATTTTATCCACCAATTCCACTACTAGGAATATACTGTAAATAAACCAGAGCTGCCACCCAAAAAGATATGTGCACACCCATGCTTACTGATGCATTATTCACAATAGCATAGAGATGGAAGCAACCCAAATGCCCATCAGTAAATGAATGGATAGAAAAACGATGGTATATTCACACAACGAAATACTATGCAGCACTGAAAAACAAGAATCTCATAAAATATTACACAACATCGGTGGCCCTGAAGGACATTATGCTGAGTGAAATATATCAGTCACAAAAGGACAAACACTTTGGGTTTTTTATGGGAGGAAAATTATTTTCATGGTTGTTATGACCTTTCAATGCATACAGGACATTTGAGTTTATGTTACTACTTTTGTCACATTAGCAAATATCCCCAATGGCTTTAGAAACTAGGCCTTCACTATTTTTTTAAAAAAATATTTAATTGTAAATGTTTTTAAAATTTTACATTGGGTTGCATACAAAGTTCATATGCATTGTGTTTCACACTTTCATTCATTTTGTGTTTCATACAATCATTCTCATTCATTATGTTTTACAAAATCAATTACAATTGAACCAGGCCCACTATTATCCGATCTTTCCAGATCTCTACTGGATCTTTCTCATTTCCTTTACCCTCATTCCATCCACCCACCAATTTATGCAACCCTATGATTTCCTCCCTGCCCACTTTCATTCCTCTGCTCCAACCCCTCCCCACCTTGGGCCTCCAGAAATGTTTTACTAGTTATCCTTCTGCTTTTACAATAATGGTCCTATGCAGTATTTATCCTTATGGGACTGAGTTAGTTCACTCAGCATAATGCTCTCCAGTCTCTCCCAAGTAATGTAGTAATTTTCTAAATCACTGCTCCTGAGTGCTGCCAAGTAGTCCATCATGTTAATATACCACAATTTCTCAATCCATTTGATTGTGGTTGCACATTTAGGCTGTTACCCTATTCTTGTAATTGTAAATAAAGCAGCTATGAACATTGGTGTACAAAAAAAAAAACAAGCTTAGTAACACAGCTATGAGTCGCAAGCAACTCGATGGCACATAACAACAACAAAACAACATGTTTATTACAGCATTATTAATAATAACAAAGTGTTGGTCAACCCAGGAGCCCACAGCCAGTCAGATAGCTACAGAAACTACCACGTTTACATAAAGAAGTATGGTGCATCACTAAAAATCCATCAAGAATTCTTAAAGAAGGTCTCAATTATGAAAGACTGAGGGAAGTATTACACACAAAGTCTTAGAGGCTTGACAGGGATGCAAAGAGTGAAAGCAGAATAAAAATAAATAGTTGAGTGAAGGAAATAGCAGTTCACAATAAAGGTTTGATTAGATATTGTAGTAACCTTACTCAGTGATAATTAATTTTTCTTAAACAGTATATGGAGTCACTATAACAAGGAATACAAGGAATTGTCTGAAGACAAAGAGCCATCTTAAGAAGTAGTGTACAATCAGAACCAATGGTAATGAAGGAGGACGTTCACATGACTCTGAAAGAATTGGATAATATAAGGCTCCAGTAATTGGTCAAATACCAGATGACAACAAACAGATGCAGCCCTGGATGTGCACTCTGGTTGTGCCAAGTTGGAAGACTTGGTTAACTGACTGGAAAAGATTGAGATTCCCACACTCAAAAAAAGATGATCCAGCAGAATGTGGAAGTTATCAAACACTATCATTAATATCACATGCAAACAAAAATTTGCTGAAGATTATCCAGAAATTAACAGTACATTGACACAGAACTGCCAGAAATATGCAAGCTGGGCTTAAAAGAGGCTGTGACACCAGGAATATCATTACTGACGTCGTTGGCTCTTGGCTGAAAGCAGTGAGTACCAGTTATCAGTAGGATAGCTATTTGTGGTGCTGAAGACGAGTCTTAAACATACCATGGATTGTCAAAAAAACAAATAAGTCTATCTTGGTGAAGGTGAAACCCAAGTTTCTCCTTGGAGGCTAGGATTTTGAGGCTCAGTCTCATGTGGCCTGGGTACACGGCCAGGAGGGACCATTCCTTAGAGAAGAACATCATGCTCCAAAGAGGGGAGGGACGCTCAAAAGAGGAAGACCCCGGATGAGATGGATTATTGGTACAGTAGTTGGGGCAGTGGGGGGTTGGTGTGTCAGAATCAGTGAAACTGACTCAGGACAGGGCAGGCTTCAGAGCTCTTATAAATAGGGTTGTTATGAGTTGCAAGCAACCCAGTGGCATGTAACAACCACCACATGCAAATACAGTTGACTGTGTGCCTTATGTAGAGAAGAATGGGAATCTCAGAATACTTGATTATGCTTATGTACAGCCTATACCTAGACCTGTAAGCTATTGTCCAGACAGCAAGGAAACAAGGAAATCAAGAAAATTGTGTGTCCTTTCTGCATACCTTTCGATCTGTGTCCTGAACAGATCATTTGGGAGGTTAGACTTTATGAGGAGGGACTTGTCATTAGATTTGGAAGGAGAGTCATCAACAACCTGTATTATGTAGATGACACAACCTTGCTTGTTGAAACCTAGGAGGAATTTAGGTGCTTGCTGAAGAAGTTCAAGTACCTGTAGCCTTCACTATATAGATTGCATCTTAACATCTAGAAAACAAAAATACTCACTACTGGGTCAATAGGCAACATTATGATAGAGATTGATGATTTCAGTTTGCTTGGTTCCACAATCAACACTCTTGGCACCTGCAGTCAGGAGATTAAAAGACAAGTTGTGTTGGGGAAAATCTGCTGTCAAGGACCTCTCCAGAGTGCTAAAGAACCATTATATTAGGCTAAAGACTAAGTGAGGTACGTCTGGCTTTTTTAGTTACTTGTTACGCATCTGAGAGTTGGACAGTGACTATTGATGACCAAAGAGGAATAGATGCATTTGAAGAATAGTATTGAGCATGCAATGCATTGCCAAGAAAACAAATAGGTCTTTGTTGGAGAGGGTTAAACGAGGTTGTTCCTTCATGATAAGACTGTAGAAATTCCATCCTTTGAGCTGGTTGTCAGGAAGGGCCAGTCCTTTGAGAAGGACATCATGCTTGGAAGGAAAGAGGGTCAGCACAGGACAGGAAGATCCTGGATGAGATGGATTGATACTGTGACTGTGGCAGTGGAGTCGGTGAGGTTAGCTCAGGATAGGACAAAGTTCAGAGCTGTTCCTAGGATTGCTAAGGGTTTTAAGTAACCTAATAGCATATAACTGCATTAAACATGAGCGTATGAATAGGTCATGCTTTTAAACCTTTCAAATATAAAAATTGATTTTTTTTCTTTTGAAATTACCAGGCTTAATCATACATTCCTTTCAAACAGTCTTCCCTCATCTAATCTAATGCAATGTTTATTAGACAACAAGGGATACATTGTGGGAAGGGCTGGACGAGGGGTTTGGGGTGGTGGGGAAGAAAATGTGCAACAATGAAAAGAAATATTTTCAATGATAAATAACAAGTAGGGGATTATCTAAAAAAAGGAAAAAAAGAATAAAAGAAAAATACCACGGTTACTGGCTAAATTATAGATGGAAGCAGTAAGGTGGGATAGGGAGCCTTTATCTTTTTTTAATTATTATTAAATTTTATTAGTTTTAATGAACATTTACAGAGATTTTGGGTTTTCATTCATTCATTG
>NW_006400042.1:1135181-1145561 GCF_000299155.1 Elephantulus edwardii | reverse complement strand
ACTCTCCTTCTGTCCTCCCTAGTCATTGTCCAACACTCTGATGCATAATAAGCGATTGGAAAGACCATGGCCCGTATCAGGCGCACCTTAGTCTCCAGAGAGACACCGTTGCTCTTGAGTACTTTAGAGAGGTCTTTACCAACAGACTTTCCCATCACAATACGTTTTTTGATTTCCCGGTTGCTGGTGCCAAGAGTGTTGACTGTGGAGCCAAGCAAACCGAAGCTGTGAACACTCTCAATTTCTTCGCCATCCATCCTGATGCTTCGGGTATGTTGCTAGGATGTTCTTTTCCTTGGAGAACGACATGATTCTGGGAAGGGTGGAGAGTCAGCACAGGAGAGGAAGACCCTTGACCAGATAGTCTTGATGGTAACTTCTGCAGTGGGCTCTAGTGCGTCAAAGTGTCAGGTTGGCACAGGATAAGACAGGGTTCATAGTTTCGTCTGTGGTAGTCAGCCTTGGGAAACAAGTTTATGTGGCTGAGCCCATAGTGATATCTTCTTTCCTGCCAGAATAATTCCTTTGTTCACTAATCCATTGGGAAGGAGACGAGTAACTTGGTAATGAGGACGTTTGATAGCCACAGAAGATACCCTCTTCTTTACCTGGCTTTTAGAATTGCCTTAAAGCACTTTATGTTGATGTTTGAGGACTGCTATTTTCGTTATGTTTTATGTCTCAGCTAGAAAACAAAGACCTCTCAACTGGGCCAATGAGCAGTATAATAAACAGAAAAAATATTGAGCATTTAAAAAATCTCATTTTTTCTTGAATTCCCAGACACCACCAATAAAAATAGTAGTCAGGAATTCAGGAAACACTATGACATCTGTTGACAATCTGGAACAAAAGATGCATTGTGGAGTGGGCTGGGGGATAGGTAGAAAATATGATATATTAAAAAACTCAAGAAATAAAAAGAAAACTCTTAAAACAGATAACATTGATTAATGTTGCATTGAATAATTATTGCAGAAGACCTGTTTAAAGTGTTGAAAACATGTAGAGGACTTTTAAATATGCCGCAGACTGACAGTGTCTTGGAAGAGGTCTAGCCAGTATGTTTCCTAGAAAAAGATGGTACGACTTTCTCTCACATACTTTAGCCTTATTATTAGAAGAAACCAGTCCCTGGAGCCTGATCCATTAAAGGAGAGAGTGAAAAAGGAAGATCCTCCAGGGATTGACTCAGCCAGCATTTCATTTTATATAAATGAAATTAGGTGTGTTAAAAGGTGTCATATTTCAGCATGTTTTTAAATGCAAGTCCCCTTTTCTTTGTGATTATTAGGACTTTTATATTGGATGAAATTTTAAGAGGGGCCATATTAAAAGACTATATATCAGAAAATACTAAAACCAGAAAAATAATGTCTTGTATTTTAACTTGTTAGTGTTGTATGTCATTTATTCTTCTTGTCACTAGTTCCTGGTTTTCATATATCCTTTGTTACACAGAAATTGAGCAGAAAGTATTACTGTATAAAGATAATATGGCGATTTTTTTAGTGAAGTAGAAAAGAATGAATGACTTTAGTTCTGTCTCTAGTCCTGTAAAATTTTTTCTCTTCCATTTTTAGAAATAAAAAACCAAACCGACCTTCTGAGTTTTAGTGGAAAAACACTTAGTGTGACCACAGGTTCAGTTCCCTCTCTAATGCGGGATCTTGGAGCTCTCCCCTGTCAGTATGTCAACCTGGAGCTCATGAACACAGAACCACAAGGTACGGTTCCTCTCCCCTTGCCCAGCTGAGAAGCAACAGCAGTCACTGGGACAGTAGGCTGGACACGTCCCACTTGTGTGCAACCTCTCTGACTTTGGTGCATTTTCAAATCTGTGTAATACCATGATTTGAAAAGTGGCTTTCTTATTTTGAGAGAGTAATTATATAAAAATACTCTCATCTCTTCCATAGTTAGGAAATGTAAATATAAGCTAAAAATTATAACTAGAAATGAATGGAGTTAAGTGATGAAACATTTTCATTATCCTTCAGAAAATGTCCTGAAAACTGCTTTATATATTAAGAGTCCAATTTTTTTTGTTACTGTTTTAGGATCTTCATTTACACATTTGTTACTAAAACTTGCTGAATCTAAAATGTTTTCATTTTGCTACTCTAAGGCATGTTGCTATTTCTTTTCCTCCTCTCATCTTTCAAGTCTGTGAGCCTGTGTATGTGAAGTCAGCTGGCTCCTGCATGCGATGCTGCCCAGCCTCTACACCTCCTGGTACAATTGCTACAGTCACCTGGGGCACAGGATCTAATCTAGTTTTTTCTTGTTCTTTAGAATGTTTAATGGGAACAGTGGGGACTCTCCTGCTTGAAAACCCTGTTGGGCAGAATGGACTCACCTACCAAGGCCTTCTTTGTGAAGCAGCCAAGATATTTGGCCTTCGGAGCAGGAAGCTAAAGCTGTTTCTGAATGAGACTCAGATAAATGGTGAGGTGCTTCTAGAGCATGGTAAATTATTTTATTGGAAGTAGGTTTTGATGCCACTGGCCTTTTATCCATTATATGTGTATCAGAGGTATTAGTTTTACAGAATGTTACACAAGTTACGTCAGGAGAGCCCTGCTAATATAATATGTATATTACATGCAGAAGTTGTTGTTGTGTTGAAGCTGACCCATAGCTGACCATCTCGCAGATTTTCAGAGGCAGTTAATCACATGGGAGGAGATTGCCCCCATTCTCCTGTGGAGCAGTTGGTGAATTCAAATGACATGTCTTCAGGTTTTCAATGCAGCTTCTTACTACTAGGTCACCAGAGCTCTCTAGAGCTATACATATGTTGTTGATTGCCATTGAATTGAGCACAACTCATAGTGACCCTATAAACAAAAGGCCTAAAGCAAGTGCATAGAGTTTCCACAGGCATGTTTAGGAAGTGGATGTCACTCCTTCCAATGTATACATAAATGCATATAATATAAATGCCATTTTTTTCCAGTAATTTAAAGAGTAATAATCTTTGTTTTTTGGAAGTAGTCTAAAAATTACATTAGCATATTAAAAATTACTTTCTAGATAGATTAACATATTTGTTATTCTGTAAATTACTCCTTTCCTAGGGATGATCAAAATTAGAAAAGATTATAAAGTTAATCTCTAAGTGGATATGTAGGCAGACAGGCAAGACAAATTGATAAGGACATATATAAAAAGGACTACTTTAAAAAAAGAAGATTGTAAAATAAGAACCTGAATAATCATATAGCTAACGTGTGTCCTCTCCTTTGTTGTTGTTGTGTGCTTTAGAGTCAGAACCAACTTATAGCCTAGCCGCCAGCAGATTTTCAGAGGCTGTAAATCACACAAGAGAGATCACTCGTCTTTCTCTTGAGGCCAGTCCCTTTGGATTGGTAGTGCAGTTTCTTAACTGCTGGGCTCTCCAGAGCTCAACAAGTTAAATAGCTATACAGAAAGGATTATATCCCTGATGCACATCTTCCCTGATTTTAAACCATGCAGTGTTCCCTTATTCTGTTTGGACAGCTGCTTTTTGATATGTCCAGGTTTCACATCTGGGATTCTCACTCTTCTTGATGTTAGCCATAATTTGTTAGGATCCATACAGTCAAATGCCTCAGCATAGTTAATAAATGCCTATTCTGTATCAGGTGTGTTCAGTTTAATATTGCTACTACTGAAATCATTTCCCCAGACAACTTCTCTGTATAATATCCTGTTTTTCCTATTGAAAACCTTCCTTTTAATCATCCCAACTCAAAAGCTTATACTGTGCTGTCCTTTTCTTGTTTGAGCTCAGTATTTAATCAACTTTCTAAATCAGCATTTGTAACTTTCAGCAGTTGTAGAAAATTAGCAGACATCCTTTTCCTGTATCACCTCTTATTCTAATATTACTTTTTTAACTTTGTTGTTGTTATTACAGCTTTTCACTTCATCCTCTCTGTGTCTTAATTTTCCTTGTGTTTTTGTCTTCTTTGCCTGTCTGTGCTATATATTGGATAATCTTGGCAAATTTCCTCTGGTTTCTGTCAAAATTATGTTTTTAAGAAATAGTTGTCTTTTTGATTCTAATATGTAGAGCCGCTGTGCTCCTTATAGGCAAGCATGGTGAAATTTTGCCTCACTTTGGTCATGTTGTCAGGAGAAGCCAGCCAGTCCTTGGAGACATGCTGAGACCCTGTGTTCTTCCTTTTGATCATTCTTATCCTTCCGGTATTTTATTACGTATAAGTTAGCACCTTTTATGGTTATACCATGGTTCTTGGAAATCCTGTTCCATACTTTCATTCTTATTTTTACTTTGCATTTTTGGAACTTTCTGTTCACATAATTCCTAGCTTCCCTGATTTTTTTCTTCTCCTCCTCTGTGAGTCTGTCATAGGCATTCCTCCTTTCTCTACACATGACTTTCTAAATTTATTTCTTGTATTTCTTTTGAAAGCACCTTTTAGAGCTAAAAGTTAAATGAAAATAGAAAATTTGTTTTCTCACTTTAAAAAGTAATATTAGGAGGGTCTGCTTCATGTGCTACCCATTGCCCTATGCTTGATTTGCCAAAATTGCTACTCTGTTATAATTCTTAGTAATTTTCTAACAAAGTGTTCATATTTTCAAGGGCTCACCAGTCCTAATCAATATAAGTGCTAAATCTAATTTAAACTTAAAATTTGGGATTTATAATTGTGTGTTCTTATATATTATCTGTTATGATTGATGCTTGCTGTCAAATTGATGTCAAGTAACAGAACTGTTGTTAGGTGCTGTCTAGTTGAGTACGACTCATAGCAACCCTATGAACAAAAAATGTGAACCTTGTTCTATCCTGCACCATCCTCACACTTCCTGACACACAAGAACGCATTGCTGCAGCCACCCTGTCTTCCCCTTCTTCAACATGTCCAAAGTATGTGAGGCAAAGCCTCGTCATTCTTGCCTACAGAGAGCACTCTGGCTGCACCTTCTCCAAGACATATCTATTCATTCTCTTGGCTATCCATGAGTTGTTCAGTGGTCTCCTCCAGCATCACAGCTCAAAAGTGTCAATTATTATTCTGTCAGATTCATAGCAAGTGATCGCAAAGACTGGCCTGAATCAGATGCACCTTAATCCTCAAACTGACATCACTACTCCTCAGGAATTTGGAAAGGTCCCTACCTGCAGATTTTCCCATTGCTGTGCATCGTCTTATTTCCTGACTGCTTATACTAAGGGTGTTAATTGTGGATCCAAGCAAGATGAAGCTGTTAACAGTTTGAATGTCCTTTACATACATCATGACGCTACCTATCAGTCCAATGGTAAGAATCTTTGTTTCCTGTCATTGAGAAGCAATCCATACCAAAGACTACATTCCTTGATCTCCTGCAACAACCCAGATTGGAAGTCAGTTTAAATGAAGAAAAATAACAACAAACATCATTTAACAATTAGCCGTTGTTGTTGTTAAGTGCTGTTGAGTCGAGTCGCAGGCTCTAATTTAACAATTAGAGCATGGAATAAATGTAACTTGAATGTTGAAAAATTGGAAATTGTTAAAAATGAAATGGAATGCATGAATGTTAATGTACTAGAAATTAGTGAGATGAGATGGACCAGCTTTGGCCACTTTGGTAATCATATGGTATGTTATACTGGGAATGAAAAACAGAAGAAGATTGGTCTTGGATTCATAGTCAAAAAGTCAATATTCGGTTCTGTCCTGAAGTAGAGTGTTGTGAGTGATAAGATAATATCCATACACATACAAGGAAGACCTGTCAACACGACTATTGCAAATATACTCTCTTACATCTAGAGCCAAAAAGGAAGAAATTGAAAACTTTATGAAATCTTGTAATCTGAAATTGACCGAACATGTAATCAAGATACGTTAATGATAATTAGTGACTAGAATGCAAAAATAGGACAACAGTGAAGAAGGAATAATAGTAGTTCGAAAATATGGACTTGGTGATAAAAGGCTGGAAATAAAGTGATTAAATTTTAATTTACAATTATTTATTGCACCTGCATTTTTTTAAAAGACACTAATGACAACTTTACACATGGATTTCACCTGATGGGCTGCATAGGAGTCAGATTAACTATGCCTGTGTACTAAATCGTTAGAGAAGCTCAATATCTGCAGTCAAAACTAGGCCAGGGACAAACTGTGAATCAGATCATTGAATTCATATGCAAGTTCAAATTGAGGCCAAAGAAAATGAAATCCACAGGAACCAAGATAAGATCTTGAATCAATTCCATCTGAATTTCATGATCATCTTAAGAAAAGGTTTGGGGCATTGAACATTAGTGATAGAAGACCAGATGACCAAAATCAAAATGAATGTTAGAAGAAA
This sequence comes from Elephantulus edwardii, assembly GCF_000299155.1. Taxonomy (NCBI): domain Eukaryota; kingdom Metazoa; phylum Chordata; class Mammalia; order Macroscelidea; family Macroscelididae; genus Elephantulus; species Elephantulus edwardii. The sequence goes on along the minus strand of NW_006400042.1, from coordinate 1,139,237 downwards.
CTCTAAAAATTGCACTGCAGCGTCAAGAAGGGAAAAGATGTCAGTGTGAAAGAGCTGAACAGAAGATTTCAAAGGGCAGCTTGGGAAGACGAAAAAAAGTATTATAATGGAATGTGTACTTCGAGAATAACAAGAGAAGAATTCGCTCTGCTTTCTCAAGCTGAGAGAATGGAAAAACAAATTTAAGCCTCATATCATAATATTGAAAAATGCTATGGGTAGACGGAGAAATTACATCCTAGTGGGTAAGGAGTTGGAGTGTCAACTGAAAGGCAAGTAGTTCTAATCCATCATCATCTCCTTGGGGGAAAAATTGTGATTTGCAACCCCTGAAAACCCACTGGCATGTCAGCTGTGAATTTGGGTCGGGGTTTGTTTTTTGGTTGTTTTGTTTGTTTGTTTGTTTGTTTGTTTGTTTTATATATATATTCAGTGTGTTTTAATTCATTTTTATTTGTATTATAAATTTGAGTACTTAGCTTATCCATTTGTGGTTAGATTGCTTTTTGTATGCCTTGACATAATCCTTTCAGTCTTTCTGAGCAAGACATTTCCTAGGGTTATCATATGCTCTTACTTTTTTAGACCTGTAAAAAATCTTTTCTGCTGTAGAGATTTTCACTGCTAAAGATAGAGCCTCTCCAGTGGTTCAAATACACTACTGGCTCTCGGCAGAAAGATGGGCAAGATCCTCCCATGCAGTTTACAGCCTTAAAAACTTGCTGGAAGGTAACTTAACAGTTTGTTTTAGAGACTTTTTAATAGAGAAGGAAATCTAGGTGCTGAAAGTGCACATTGCTTCTGAATTGTCATTCCCTCTTGGCATATTCTGTGGGCATAGAAAATTTGTGTAGATGTTAGGGAGGAGGGAACAAGGTTAACAGTTTTCAAAGTGTTTGTCCACAATAGGTGGGAAATGGCTTTTTTCTTTTTAAACGTTTTCTTTCTTTATTAGAAATTACGGAGGAAATACCCATGAAGACTTTGAATATGAAGACTGTATATGTTTCTGTAATCCCAACAATGGCAGAAATCTGATGTTCGTATTCTGTCAGCTTTTCCCTGTTTTACACCCCACCCCAACACACACAGAGAAAACGAAGATAAATGTGTAACCAGCTGCTTTTGGTCAAAGTTTAAATGGGACGGATTGATTGATTGATCAAGTGATGAGACCTCACAGTAATATTGACACCTTATTTTGAAAACCTCAATAGTCATGTTGAAGGATCTTGTTACCTCAGCACTACAGAATATGTTGCTGTACTTGAGTTCTTTTCCTCTGAGTTCTCAAGGTATATGACATTATATATATCATTTTAGCCACCTGAAGGAATGGACCTGTTAAATAGTCTGCCAACTGGATTTTTCTGGGCAGTGGAATATTTTCAATTTCAGTAAATGGGAATAATAAACTTTCTCTCAAATAATGTTCATGTTGGAAATTCTTTATTCTCTCGTAATTTAATGAAACTTTAATGAAATTTTCATTTAATGAAAATTGGTAATCTTTGGGGAAGACAGAAGCTTAATAGTGACTTCTCTAGTAAGTCCAGTAACTTAACAAACTCCTAAGTTGCTAGGATCCTTGGAGAAACTGATGTCAAGACAAAACCAGATACACACACAAGAATTTATACTGGGAAATGTATAAGAAAGACAAAGGGGAAAGGAAGCAGAAAAACATGATGGGGAGAGCTCCAATGTGAATGTAAGCCTGACACCTCTGAAAAGAACGAATGGAAATAAAGGAAAGATTGATTAGAGTAAGCCTCAGACTTCAGTGCAAGTTTGCAAAAGTCCTAATTAGACCAGTAAGAGTCTCAAGTTGGTAGAAATGCCCTGGCTTTTCCATTTGTCAGATCAATGATATGGTATATGGCTGTAACACCATTTAATCATTTGTTCTGATAGTGCAAAAGGCTTAAGACCTCTCTTCCTCATATCCAATTCACTTGAAGAGATAATAGATTGGTTCTTGTATAACTACTATAGTAAAAAACAACAAAAACAGTGAAGCTTTAAATTTAAGGTGGCAATAGACAAAGTAAGAAACAAACTTATGTATAGCTCAGAATCCTTAATTTACCTCTGAAACTGAGGGGAAGGAATGACAGAAAATTAGGAAATGTCAGTTGAACCAGAAAGAAAAACTATATGATGTTTATAACTGCTCCCCATTTCCACATTGATAGACCACTGTCCATGCCCCACCATAGTTGGTATTTGGAAGTTTATTCTTAGAGAATAAACTACAGAAGTCACTGTTAAGCTTTTGTGTTCTCTAAAGATTACAAAGATTTGTTTAGAAGAAATGGAGTGAAGTTTGGGATAATTCATTAGAACTCTTTGAAAGAGACAGCCCTAGTTAATAAAAGGAAAGAATCTAGATTAAAATCACCCAGAGGGAAGGGGGGAAACCCACATAGAATCAGAGCTAATCAGTTAACATTGATTGATCTTTGTATTGCTTTCATTGTCATTACTGTGTACTCACCCACAGTCAGTGTTTATTCTGATTGGAAAATGCCTCAGGGTTTTACAGTCTCCTATGGATTTTTTTATATGTATGTTACAAGGAAGTGGGTTGAATTTTCTTTATTTGATGATATTTCTCTTAAAGTGGTTTGTAGAGTACACAGATTGTGTATTCTTTTTGTTTGCTTACAGAATTCATATACATTGTATATGAACTCACACTGTTTCTCATTCAGTGTTTCATACAAACATTCTCATGCATTATGTTTTACAAAATTAATCACCATTGGGTTTGCCCATCATTACCCTGCCATTTCAACCCAGATCCTTCCCATTTCCTTACCCCACTCCCACTACCCACCAAACTGCAACCTTGTGGTTTCACCCTGTGTATTTTTCTCTAATTTTGCATGCCAGTTTGCAACCTTTAAAATTCACTCTTGGGTTCACCTTGCATGTACTTATTATGATATGTAGATAACTTGTTTAAATTCTCAGCAGGACTTGTCAATACTTTCTTGGTATTTCATCTATCTACTGAGGAACATAAAGTCTCTTGAGAAAAGTTACAGTTGCCTTAACTTTATTTAACCAAAGTGAAATACCTTGGACATAAATCTTAGAAGGAATTAGTATTGATCCTAAAAGAAAGTATTGAAGCTTGTGAGCAAATATTTAGAAGGACTAATAAGCCCTGAGAACCTCACCCTTCCCAGCCCTGAAACTGCAGGAATCAGATGATACCTTGCTACCTGCCACTTCTGACCACTCTGGAGTCACAGTAGAAGGTCCTGGATAGAGGTGTATGGAAATACAGGATAAAACCTAAAAATACAAGGCTTACTCATTGAGTAGGAACTGGCAGAACCCCTGAAATTGTTTAATCATTCCTTGAATGTAACCACTCTTTGAACTTGGTATAAAAAACTCAGCTGCATTCTCCAACTTAAAGCTAAAAAATGGACAAGTGTATGAGGTGAGCAGGTCAGATCATAATTTTAAAAATAAAGACTTGGGAGGACTTTGCAGCTACTGTGGGACTTGAATACCTAATCTTTATGTAATTATTCAGCCTCCTTACATAGAATTTGGACTCTTTTTTCTACTTTCTGAAGGTGGCCTAAATGGTATCCTAGTTAAAAGAAGTTGTCATTAACACCAACTTTTTTAATTGGAAAAAACATATTGGGGGTACAAGGAGGCAAGGGTTGGGGGCAGAAGGGTGAGGATGGGCAGGGATGCAGTTGCAGAGCTGCACAGTTTGGTTGGTGGGGGGAGCAGATGACGGAAATGAAAAGGATCCAGTGGGGACCAGATGCTACAGGAGAATGGTAAGCATTTTCCAATGGCAATTAAACCAACTGTCTTACTGATTTGGGAACTGGATGCAGACTCTCTGGCTGCTTCACGCTGAACAGGGGCGTTGATGTGAAGGGGGAAAGGGAGGACACTTTATCACCTTACTGGTGATCTTGGGTTAAGGCTGCTTGCCTTCTTGTTCTGTTAGAAGATATTTTCCTGTCATTTGCCTGCAAAGTGTTTTCCCAGGTGGGTCCAGTGGGGATGGCTGGTTGAACC
>NW_006400042.1:1119694-1135081 GCF_000299155.1 Elephantulus edwardii | reverse complement strand
GCTTTCAGGTTTACTGGGGGAGAGGGTGGCGAAAACTAGCCTAGATAAAATTCTCTGGATACCGTAGGCATTTTTTTCCCCCACCCAGGGATCAGATGGCACAATCTGGGGACTGAGAAGCTCACCCTGAGGGCCATGACAGCTCACTCTGAGCCGAGGGCCAAAGACAGCCCGCTTCAGGCAGAGGGCCGTGTTGGCTCACCCCAGGCTGGGGGCCGAAGACAGCCTGTCCCGAGCAGGGCAATACCCCCCATTCGCTGGCTGGTACACTCCCCCTCTTAATTGGCTCCACCCCAATCTGGTCCCCTCGCCTGACCGAGGACTATGTGGCCAGAGACAGTGTCTCCAATTCCAGCACCTCCACTTTTACTTCCCCCCATAAGTGGTCATACTATAATTTGAAGTAGGTGTCACTGCCCTCCCCCTTTATAAATGGCAAAGAGAACCTGAGAATTGTGAACAGGCTCCCCCCAGGTCTAAACAGCTTTTGGCAGAAGCATTCAACAGATCAAAATATGTGGTGCATTTAGGATGTCGGTCCTCTTGAACATGCTGCCACTGTTAAGTGTCATCAAGTAGACAACTCCCAGTGACTTTCAGACATCCATTTTATCGGTGATCATCTTCTCTGGCTGTCCAAGGAAACCCAAACCTGCAGGCGGCGGGGTGCACACCTCCCGTGCAGGCAGCTGGCGGACCTGGGCTGCCATCTGCATGGGTGGCTGGCAGGCATGCTTCATTTCAAGTGCAGGAGGCCAGTGGCCGCCCGCTTCCCCTCCTGCCGCCATCTTGGCTCCAAGAATTCTCACAAGAACAAATCCACTTTGCGGCAGTGTGGCGGCTCTGCTGTACCAATCTTGGGGAGGCCTGGTGCCTACCATCCCATCTTGGGTGAGGGAATCCATAGGTTCCAGCTGTGGGAGCCTCGTGGAGCTGCTGCAGTGGTGCGGCATGGTGTGGGCTCTGCGGGAGGGGTTGGGAGCTGCGGGACTCATCAATTCCTCCTTGGGAATCCTTGAATTCCTGTTGTTGAACCTCAGTCTTCACTGAAGACCAGTCATCAGCTGTTTAACTGTTACCAGTAAAAGAAGTCTGTAGAGGTCTGTTCCCACAGCTCACCACGTTGTCTCCGCCTCTGCCGCCATCTTGGATCCTAACACCAACTTTTGGGGGTTTTCAATGATAACTTGGATTTTTAATGATAATTATGGAAATGAGAAAGCCATATGTGTCCTTACTGGGAAACATGGAAGTCAGCAAAGATGACTTTCAGTTATATTATTATACTTGGATACACAATCAGTGGCATGAAGACATCATCATTCATGAATTAGATAAACACATGTATTCTGTTCTAATATTTTTTTATTAAATTTTTTATTTTTTATTTATATTTTTTTTTACAGAGGTTTTGGATTTCCATTCATTCATTGCCGCAATTTTCTCCCTTCCCACCCCTCCCCACCAGCTCGCTTCCCCCTCCGAAGAGAGAAAAAAAGAAAAAAAATGCCTTCATTAGTATACAATTCCCACGTCCCTTCCCCCCACCCCCCTGTTCTAATCTTTTTAAGGTTAAAGTGAAAATTTGATTTCTTTGCGTATGAAAGTGCACCCAACCAATTTGTAGTATTTTTAAATGCATTATGTGCATCGCATATTTGGACAATGAACAAGGAAGACTGAAAAATTACGGGTTTTGAATTAATATTTAAAGTACCATGGGCTTTCAGAAGAACTAATCAGTATGTGTGACATTCAACGGATGTGGGTTCACACCTGTTCCCCTTTGGCTTAAGAAATCCCAAGCCTTTCTCTTATGTTGTAGTCACAAAGCTTCATGGGCAGAAGTACCTGGATCATAGAACAGAGGGATGTATTGTCTTCAGGAAACAGGCATGTCCACCCCTGTTCCCCTTTAGCTTAAGAAATCCCAAGCCTCTTCCATGCATTGCAGTTATGAGAGTTCAAAGGTGGAAGCACCTGAATCAGAGTGCAAGGATATATTGTCCTCTGGAAACTAAGGCAGGTCCATCCTGTTTCCCTTTAGCTTGTGAATACCTACCGTTCTCCATGTGTTGCAATCAGGAGGGTTCAAGGGCAGAAGAACTTGGACTGTAGAACACAGATATGTATTGTCCTTTGTTAACCAAGGCAGGTCCAGTTCCATTATTCTGCCTTAAGAAATCCAGGCCTTTTTTACATGTTTCGGTTGGGAGGATTCAGGGATGAAAATACTTGGAAGAGAGACCACAGGGATGTATTTTACTCTAGAAACATAGTCCAGTCCATTTAGTATCAGCCACTTTAATGTTTAATCCAGTGTCTTTCAGCATTAATTCTTTTATCTTCTTAGACCAAATTAGGGAGCTCTGACAGTGTAACTATTGAGTTTTACACTGCTAACCTAATGGTAACCCAAACTGGTTAAATCCATTAGGTGCTCCACCGAACAAAGATGAGCAATCTCTTGTGCGATTTATAGCCTTGGAAACCCATCACAAGATCAGCTGCATCAATAGTAAGGAGAGAATATTGGATTGTACACAACTACTACCATAAACTCAAATATTGTTAATTCTAAGCAGTGATTTCTAACTACATGATAATTCAGGCCTAAATGAATAGCTTTGGTTATCTCCAATGGAATTTCCAGTAGGTCCCTTTAAACTCAGGTTTAGTTCTGTCTGTAGAACTTAAACCTGACTTCTGCCAGGGAGGATACATCATCACTATTTCTACAGAAGTCCTGAGAAGTAACCCTCTTCCTGAAGTTATTCAGCATGACAGTCTGAATTGACAGAATGTGCAAGGGCCTGCAGATGGACTTCTGGACTTGACACTGATTTGAAGTATGGTTTTGGACTTTCCAGTGTTTGAGGCTTTTTTTTAGGCACTGTGGGAATGAGATGGTGTCCTGGTGGTGTAGTCTGTAGGTATTTGCAACTGCTGATTCCGAAGCAACCCTTTCCTGGCAGTCCACATCACTCCTTGAGAAGAAAATCTCCTTCCATGTGATTAGCAGCCTCAGAAACTCCCCAGAGAGTTAGCTATTAGTCATTTCCAACTGACAATGATGAGTTGAATTTATAGAAATGAATTTCTCACATCGCTTAGAACATACCTGAAAAGTGGCAGAATCCCTAGGAGTTCTTTTGTTCACCTCTGAGATTGCAGTACTGTGATAAAAACCCTTTCTCATTGATGTAAAATTGTCTCTCTAAAGGAAGAAACTGAAGGGAGTCATTTGGCTCAGCTGCAAAAGGGGTAGTCTCTCAAGAGTTCATCTCCCTTCCTCAACTCCCCTCCGCCCCCCCCCCCCATATAACTTTGTGTTTAAAGGAGAAGAGTGACAAGGCTTGTACCTGTAACCATATCAGCCAGTGATAGGGGGTCTGAGGAGTTTTCATACTCAGAATATTAGATTCACATTTGCTAAGACTTAGGTTGCAAACAGGGCACAAGCACTAATTGGTGGTTTCCACTAAGGGCAAGATAATACTGCCGTGGTCATTGTTGTATACCTTAGAATCAGAACTGACTCTCCCGTGAGTTTTCACAGGCAGTTAATTGCACGGGAGTAGATTTCCCATCCTTCTGCAGATGGCCTCAAACCAAGTGCCTTTGGAATTGCAGCACAGCTCTTGCACTAGGCCACCAGAGCTCCCTGACCTGGTCTTTACATACTTTATTTATTAGTAATGCTCACCAAGATAGTTAACATTTTGAACATTTGTATGTATGAGCTTGTCTCACACATACTTAATAATTCTGATGACACCAACTACAGAGGAAAAATTCTTAATGGTTGTGAAATTTTTAAGTATTTGAACCAGAGAAGTCACTGTGCAAAAGGTGGTAAGTTTGGATCTAATTTAGTAGCTCATCAAATTCACCCCCACTCAAGGAGAACAAGAATCTTGGAGATGGAAGTTTTTAATAAAGGGGGATATCACAAAATCACACGTGAGGAGTCACCTAGAAGCCTCTTACACCAAAATCTTTAGAAGTTTACCCCTTGCCACATTCTAGGTTATCTAGGAAGGTATGAATTGACTTAGTGAAAAATTCCATATTTCTTGGCATAAAATTGTGGGACACTTCAACTGACTTGAAGAGATCCATATTTATTCTCATCTCAAAAAGTGGTGCAACAGTATATGGAAATTATGGAACAATATCTCAAGTAAAAACTGGCTGGAATGGTCTTCTAAAGTCTGCAGTGAAGGACTCTCCAAATTATTGAGGAGTAATGTCAGTTTGAGGACTAAGGTACGTCTGATTCAGGCCATAGTCTTTCAGCTTACTTGGTAGGCATCTTAGAGCAGGATCATGAATAGGGATAAAAGAATTGATGTCTTTGAGCTGTTGTGGTGGAGAACACTGAACCCATGGACGGCCAAAAAAACCCCCCAACATCTTGGAGATGGTGTAGCCAGAGTGTTTTGGAGGCAAAAGTGATGAGGCTTTGCCTCACATACTGCGGGCATGTTTCTTAGAGGACAAGATGATGATCATGCTGGAAAGGGTAGAGGATCAGCGGAGAGGATACCCTGGAGCAGGTTGACTGACAGTACTGCAATGAGCTCTTCTATGTCAGGAAGTATGAGGATGGTGCAGTAAAGGACGGGGTTCAAATCTTTTGTTCATAGGGTCACTATGAGTCATACTCGATGACACCTAACAACTAAAAATTTTTTGGTTTTAAGGTACTTTCCATGCAGAGTGAAGCTCTTGCTTTGCTGACCTGAATGCAATATTGGGAAATGCCTTTGGTCAATGAGGTGTCTTGCATGATCAACTGGGCTTTACAGATCATAGTTCAAAAGAATCATGCAATCCTCCTACCACTGTGATAACTCTTGTGCCACTCACCAATTCTGGGTTTTGGGGTTTTTTTATTTTTGTTTTTCAGGATATTATTTAAGACATTTAAAAAAATACATAAATGAAGACACAAACTGCTTGTTGACACTATTTGTCTTATGTGAAAACACCTATTTTAAAAAATCCAATTTAATTTTAATTTAAAATTCTTGCAGGAAGACAAAGAAATATTAGAATGAAATGTGCAAGGACCTGGAGTCAGAGAATCAAAAGGGCCAAACTCAGCATTTCTTAAGCTCAAGGAACTGAAGAACAAATTCAAACCTCGAGTTGCAATACTTAAGGATGCTCTAGGCAGAATAGTAAATGATCCAGGAGGTATTTAAAAGATGGAAAGAGTATACAGAGTCACTGTATCAAAAGGAATGGGCAGACACAGAAGAATTTCATGAAACAACATGAGCAAGAGCCTATAATGAAGTTCAAGCTGCTTTGAAGGAATTAGCAAAAAAATAAAGCCCCAGGAATAGATGATGTACCAATTAACATAGTTCAACTAACAAGCACTGCCCTGGATGTGCTAACCAAGTTGTGCCAGGAAATCTGGAGAACAACCACTTGTCAACTGACTGGAAGAACAGTATCATTGATTTCACATGCAAACAAGATTCTGCTGAAGATTATAAAAAAATGACTGGAACAGCACATCAGCAGAGAACTGCCAGAAGTGCAGGCTGGGTTTCGAAGGGGTTGTGGTACTAAGGATACTGTAGCTAATGTTAGATGGATCTTAGCTGAAAGCAGGGAATACCAGAGGAATGTATATCTGTGTTTCATTGACTATGCAAAGGCGTTTGACTGGACCATAACTGTGGCTGACTCTGAGAAGAATGGAATCCCAGAACACTTGATTGTGCTAATGTGAAACCTATACTTGGACCAAGAGGCAGTCATCAGAACCCGGCAAGGAAACACTTCATGGTTCAAAATTGGGAAGGGTGTACGCCAAGGATGTGTCCTATCTCCGGACCTTTTCAATCTATATGCAGAACGGATTATTTGGGAGGCTGGGCTGTAAGAGAAGTGTAGCATCAAGATTGGTGGAAGATCCATCACAATCTGCGTTATGCAGATGACATAACCCTGCTTGCTGAAACTGAGGAGGACTTGAAGCACTTGCTGCAGAGGGTCGAAAACTGCAACCTTCAATATGGATTAAGGATCAATATCAAGAAGACAAAGATTCTCATCACTGGGCCACTTGGCAGCATCAGGATGGATGGTGAAGAGATTGTTAACAGCTTGAATTTGCTTGGGTCCACAGTCAACACCAGGAAATTAAAAGATGTATTGCAATAGGAAAGTCTGCTGTTAGGGATCTCTCCAGAGTACTGAGGAGCAGTGGTGTCACTCTGGAGACTAAAGTGTGCCTGATAACAGGCCATGATCTTTGCAGTCACTTGCATCAGAAAGATGATGAACTAGGGCACATAGAAGGAGAATTGATGCCTTTGGGCTGTGGTGCTAAGAAAACCAACAGGTTCAGCTGGAGAGGGTCAAGCCAGGCTTCTCCTTGGAGGCAAGGATCCTTGGACTTTATCTGACATACTTTGGACATGTTGCAAGGAGTCCTTGGAGAGGGGCATCACGCTTGGGAGGGTGGAAGGACAGCACAGGAGGGGAAGACCCTCTATGAGGTGGATTAATTCAGTGACTGGGGTAATTGAAGTGGGTGTGTCGGAGATAGGTGCAGGACAGAGCAGGGTTTAGGGCTGTTGTACATAGGGGTGCTATGAGTCGCAAGCGAATTGACAGCACATAATTCCTTTTTTGTAAATTGGTTTACTTAAAAAGTTTGTATACATTGTGTTCTGTACAAACATTTTAAAAAACAGCCTGTGCAGCAAGAGGTATGTGTCTAAAGATTAAAAATGAATCAATAGTATTGGATAACAATTCTCAATTTAGAAGCTGTCTCAGGTTGAGGAGCATTTTCAGGTAATGTAACAAGAAAAATACTGATTTTATTAATTGCATCCACTCACAAGCTAACCTAAGATCACCAGATGGATAAACACAATGAAAATTTTGTTTTTAATTGAAATAATGGTAAAGGGAAAACCATATAGCGATTTCTGCCTGGTTAAGAGGTGACACCATATGTGGGGTTCACCTTTTGAGTGGCCATTTGCAGTGCAGCTCCAGTGATCTGGGTTTGTCTATGACTTGGCAGTATGGTTGCTCTTCTCCATAATCCCAATAATCTATGTTTGGCAGTCGCCTTATTTGAGACTTATCTCTGCACAGAAACAAGCAGTCTGCTCACTCAGTAAACAGAAGACCATGCGTGAGGCCAAACATGTTTCCACAGGCCTTGTTCATGGCTGCCATCTTGGCCAAGACAGAGAGGTTGTGAATCACGAAGGATGCTTAATTCCTCTGTTGCGTGGCCATGTTCTGTGGGGACCCTAAATTCCAAAATGAATTCTGCATCTTCCTGGGAAACCACTAGTTTAATTTTATTCCGTTATTCAGGAATATGCAGCCTCTGATGCACAGCAACTGCTACTTGAGTACCCAGGGGTTTTGTCAACACAAGCATGTCTCTTGGCACTGCATTATCTGGCATGATAAATTCATTAGGTTGGCAGGCAGTTGTAGCAATCCTCTCAGAACCATCCAGAGTTTAATACTGTTTGGCCACCTATTACAGATGTCCCTGCTTCCCAATGCTGCATCTTTAAAATTCTATGATTAGGGGCATCACTTTCTCCCTGTCAGTAATTTGATTACTGATTCCAAGAAGCAGCAACAGTTTTCACATTGACTCCCATTGGCATATGCTATCCTTCCCATCATATAAGGGCCATCTACAGTAGGACATACTTTGGGAATATTAAGGAGAGGCTGCTCTTTGGAGAGGGACATCATGCTTTGGAAGGGTGGAGGGGCGGAGAGAGAGGGAGATCATCGATGAGATTGATTCAGTGACTGTGGTAATGAATGTAGGTGCGTCGGAGACAGTAAATTTGGCAAAGGATAGTGCTGTTAGACATAGGGTCACTCTGACTTACAAGCAACTCGACTGCATATAACAACAAAAATGACAAATGGAATCTGGTCTGAACTGAGCAAAGACCACCGTGCCTTAATGGAATGACACCAGTATTTAATCTAATGCCTAGCCCTGGGATAATCTCCAGGAAACTGCTCATAATTTTGGAAGTGGTTCTCTTGTAAGGATTCCAGCAATTTCTGTACACCATCATATGGTATGTTGCAGACTCTTGCCCTCCTCATTACTCTCTAAATGAAAGGGCTCCCACACAGACATGGTTCTTGGGTGCTCACACCTCCAAGGCTAGTGCCTTCCCGCCTCCTAATCAGCTGGTGTCTTTACAGATCCACCAGGGCCTGGGCTTCGGCACATCTCCCCAGGCAGAGCCATTTCCACCCACCTGTGGCCACCAGCAGAACTGCAGCCCACATCACCCAAGCAGCGCCCAGATGGCCCCGGCCAGGAAACTGAAGTGACATCCATGGCACACTGGGGGCCCTGGGAGGACCCAGCTGGACTCATAAAAGCGTGGGCTGGCACCTATAAAGTATTTTTTTAAATATTTTTTTTTATTTTATTTTATTATTTTTGTGTGCGTGTACCGTCAAATCAGATCTGACTGGTACAGGAGGAGATTGCCCCTCCTTCCCTGGCAGAGCATCTGGTGGATTCGAACCGTGCACCTCTGGGATTGTAGTTGCAGCTTCTTGCCACTAGGCCACGTTGCATAATGTTCCACTTTGTGAATCTATTATTCTTTTTTACAAAGGAATTAATTATATAAAGCAAACATGAGAGAACAATGATCAAAAGGCAGAAAAGTTTGGAATTATTTGTTACAGAGATGACAGGACAGATATATTCTTAATATTTTACTTTAAAGATGAAAGTATTTAAAAATCATGATCTAAGAATTTGAGATGCCTAGTTTATGGGGAACTCTGATAGCCTAATTTATAGGGAAATGAGACTATATACAGACATATATATGCACATAGTAGTTGTTGTTAGGTGCCGTCAAGTGGACTACAACTCTTAGCAACTCTATGAACAAAATATCTGATCCTTGTTCTATCCTGTGTCACCCTCAGACTTTCCGATACAGAAGAGCCCATTTTAACAGTAATGGTGTCAGTCCATCAGGTTGAGGGTCTTCTCTCCTTCGCAGACTTGCCACCCTTCCCAACATCATGTCCTCCAAAGAATAGCTACTCCTAACTTGTTATGTGCCATCGAGTCGCCTGTGACTCATAGCGACCCTATGTATAACAGCCCTTATCCCTGCACTGTCCTGTCCAATCTTACTGTCTGACACACCTACACCCAGTACCCCAGTCACTGAATCAATCCATCTCATCGAGGGTCTTCCTCCCTTTGCTGTCCTTCCACTCTCTCAAGCATGACTAGCAACATGCCCAAATTATGTGAGGTGAAGCCTCATCATTCTTGCCTCCAAAGAGCACTCTGTCTGCACCCTCTCCAAGACATACATATTTGTTCTTTTTGCCATCCAGGGGACGTTCAGTGCTCTTAACCAACACCACAGCTCAAAGACATCAGTTCTTTTTGTCATCCTTATTCACTGTCCAGCTCTCATACATTGCATGTAATTGGAAAACCATGGCCTGAATCAGACGCACCTTAGTCCTCAAACTGACATCATTGCTCCTCAATAATTTGAAGAGATCCCTAACTGCAGATTTTCCCAGTGCAATGCATCTACTTATTATTGTGGATCCAAGCAAGATGAAGCTGACACTTTCAATCTCCTCTTCATTCATCATGCTGTTGTCCATTGATCCAGTGATAAGAATCTTTGTTTACTTGGCATTGAGATACAATCCATACTGAAGGCTGCATTCTTTGATATTCTGCAACAAGTGCTTCATGTCCTCACTTTTAGCAAGCAAGATTGTGTCATCTGCATAATGCAGGTTATTGATGAGTCTCCCTCCAATCCTGATGCCACACTCCTCTTCAAATTATTGAAGTTCAGCTTCTCCAATAATTTGTTCAGCATACAGATTGAATAGGTATGGAGAATGAGTACAATCCTGACACACTCCCTTCTCAATTTTAAACCATGGAGTGTTAATCTACCTGATCTGTGTGCACAACAGTCTCCTGGACCAGGTATAGGTTCTTCATGAGCACAATTAAGTGCTCTAGGATTCCTATTCTTCTCCATGTCAGCCACAACTTGTTATGATCAACACAGTGAAATGCCTTTACATAGTCAATAAAGCACAAATAGACATTTTTCTGATATTCCTTACATTCAGCCAAGATCCTTCTGAAATCAGCAATGATATCCCTGGTATGACAGCCTCTTCTAAATCCTGCTTGATCTTCTGGCATTCCCCCTGTTTATGTACTGTTCCAGGCATTTTTTGAATGATCTTCAGCAGTATTTTGCTTTAATGTGATATTAATGATATTGTTGTATAGTCTCCACATTCTATTGGATCACCTTTCTTGGGAATGGGAACAAATATGGACCTCTTCCAACCCATTGGCCAGACAGCTGTCTTCCAAATTTTCTGGCATAGACTCATGATCACATCCAAGGCTGCATCTGTTACTTAAGTCAATTGATATCCCATTGATTTTAGGGGCTTTATTTTTTGCCAGTGCCTTCAATGCAGTTTCCACTTCCTCCTTTTTTACCATTGGCTCCTGTTCATATGGTACTTTCTTGTTGCTGTCCATTTGCTGGCAGGGAACAGCGACACCCTGAAGGTGATAAGTGTGTCTGAGACACACCACTCTGAGAGCGCTGCAGAGAACCTACTCAACTTTATTGGGGGTTGAAGTGTGCTTATATACAAGTGAGTAAACCAGAAGACAGGATGGGGTGGACTTGTAGGTGTGGAGTATGCAGACTGGACAGAAGAAGAACCTCAGCCTAGTGCAGACCACTCCCAGCTCAGTGGATGTGGCAGCCATCTTCCTGGCTGACAAGCTTTCTCAGCCAGCACAGCCAAACATCGGAGAGGAACTTGAAGCATGGCTTCAGAGGTGCACTCTTCTCTGTGGTGGGGAAGGGCTCTGGGTCCTGGTTGGCTCGCCGGAGGCCTTTTGATGGGAGCCAAGGGGAACTTGAAGCATGGGCGGACCTGTAGCCATGTTGTAATTCATTTGGGCCCTTGTGCCTGCAGCTCTCAGGCATGATTGATATTTTTTTTAAATGAACACTTCTAAGTGTTACAGCACTCCTCTGTCATTTCTCTGTATTGAGGTAACTAGGGATTGCTGTTATACTAAATGTTGTGCCATTGCTCTGTCAAGTGTCATAATGGTTACAAATGGTTGACAATATCTGGTTAGCTAACAGATTAAGACAGGCTTGGAAGCAGGAGGGGCATCCACTTCCGGAATAGTTTGCCTCTGGAAACCCTATGAACTTGACGAAAAGATGGAAGTTACACAAGTGCTCAGGTCTTTCGTTCATAGGGTTGCTACGAGATGTCTATGACTCAACGGCACATAACAACAACAACAACATGGGCCAGATAGTTTTGCACTATCCGGAGCTAGGCGATTTGCCCAGGTCATGGGCCTCCTTTTCCTTCCCAGTACTTCCTGATATTTTTCAGTGTCAGTTAGTTCTTTTTGGTACAGTGATTCTGTGTATTCCCTCCATCTTCTTTTGATATTTCCTGGGTTATTCAATATATTGCCCATAGCATCTTTCAATATTGTGACAAGAGGCTTAAATTTGTTTTTCAGTTCTCTCAGCTTGAGAAATGCAGAGCGAGTTCTTTTTATTCTCCAATTACAACTCTCTGCACATTCCATTAGAATACTTTTCTTTGTCCTTCCAAGCTGCCCTTTAAAATCTTCTGTTCAACTCTTTTACTTTGGCATGTTTTCCTTTTGTTTTGGCTTCTCTATGTTCCAGTGCAATCTTTAGAGTCTCTTCAGACATCCATTTAGATTTTTTTCTTTCTCCTCTGTTTTTGTCATGACCTTTTGCTTTCTCCATGGATGATATCCACGATATCATCCCACAACTCATCAGATCTTCGACCGTTATTGTTCAAGGCCTCAAACCTATTCCTAAGATGATCTTGAAATTCAGATGGAATTGATTCAAGATCTTATCTTGGTTCCTGTGGATTTATTTTCATTTTCTTCGGACTCAATTTGAACTCGCATATGAGTAATAGATGATCTGACTCACAGTCTGCCCCGACCTAGGGTTTTTTTAAAATTTATTTTTCTTTTCTTGTTGTGTACTATTGAATCAGATCCACTGGCACAGGAGATTGCCTCTCCTTCTCCAGCAGAGCATCATGCACCTTTAGGATTGCAGTGCAGCTTCTTTGCCACTGGGCCACCAGAGCTCCCACAGGCCTAGTTTTTGACTGCCGATTTTGAGCTTCTCCAAGATTTCTTCCACAAGAAGATTTCTTCAGTTTGATTCCTATCCAATCCATCAGGTGAAGTCCACGTGTAAACTCATAATTTGTCTATTTTTTTAAAAGGTATTTAAAGTAGACACAGACAAATATATGTCTCAAGAGAGAAAGACAAGCCTGCACACACACAAGCCAAGTTGATTACCATGGAGGAGACTGATGCGTTGCCACCCTGCACTGGGCTTCCAAGATGCCTGTCTTCATGGTGGGACACTGCTTATCTTCTTCCATACAGAAGCTGAGCAGGTTGAACTGCTATCTTTTCAGTTAGCAGCCTCACACGTAACATACTATGCCAGCAGGGATACACCAACACACACACACACACACACACACACACACGTTAAAATCTTTTACAAATTTCAGGCTAACTAAAAATATCTTTCAAGTTCTAAATAGAAATCTAGTAATTTCCTCTGAAATTTAATCATCACATACTTTAGGAATTTGATGATGCATAAACATTTGACAAAAGACACTCAAACATTAGCCATCTGCTCCCATTTTAAAGAAGAAAAAGAAATTTTAGACCAATCCACTTCCTAAACAACATGCCTTCGGAAACTCTATGAAGTTTGATAAATGTCGATAGTTTTAGAGGGGCTTCAGGCCTTTTGTTTGTAGGGTTGCTATGAGGCATGCTCGACTTGAAGGCAATCAACAACAACAACAACAAAAACATATTTTACAAGTGAAAGTTCCATTTTTTTCATGAGTAGAGGAATACATAAAGAACTGAATTCTGTACATCAAAATTTGCAAAACCGTAAATTTGTAAAAAGGATACATAAATAAGTTTGAGTAGGGTAATTTGGAACAGAAACTTTTTTGAAAAGTTTCATGTTTAATATTTCAAAAATTTTAAGCACATCTACTTATGAAGTTGAACAATGACATTAATAAAACTGTTTGGATGAATAACAAAATACTAAATTCAGAGTGATAGATAAAAGTCAGTAAATTCTGCTGACCTTAACTGCACAGTCTCAAAATCCAAGATCCCATAAATAGTTTTTAAATGTTTACTCCTCAGAAAAATCATTTTTGGGGGAGGGTTTTACAATCCTTGATTGTTGCATAGTTTCCTCCCTGTCCCACCTCTCCCCCAGAATCTTTTATATACTAAGTTATTTTAATCACATTAACACTTGACAAGTGTACAATATTTTCATTGCTGTTTCCTCCCTGTAAGCCAAATGAACCTTTGTGGTAGTCGCCAATTATGAACATTGCTTTGTTAAGGTGTGTCTCAAAGATGGTGAACAGCTCAACAGCACAGATAGAGTCAGAATAGGCCTCTGCTTTCAAACTCGTGTTTCATTCCTTAATGTGAGTACTCTATGAGAAGAGCAGGTTACCGAAGCAACTTGCAAAAGGATAAATTATTTTCATTAGGTTTAAAAGACTAGGAGACAGGGACTGTTTTCTGTATGATATCAACCAAATGCAACCAGAAACAAAATTTCTACTCAAGAAAATGTGGAAAAGATATTTAAAATAATTAAAATGATAAACTAGTATATTCATCTGTCTTTTTTTGGGGGGGGTTTCCATTCATTTATTGTTACACTATTTCTCTACCCTCCTCCCCAGTTCATTCCTCTTTCCCCCCCCTTGAAAGTCTATTTTAATTGACCAGTTGCCACAGTGCTTGTCAAAGTCAGTTCTGATTAATCTCCTTTGTCAGTGTGTCCTTTGCCATTCCCTATCATGCCTCCCTGAGAGAGACTTGACCCTGATTGATAAGGAAAAGGGGACAGCATATTCTCTTAGCTACTTCCTGCTGAAAAGGGATGCTGTGGGTTTCAGGGTGAAGATCTTCTCTCACTACTCTAAAGGGCCCCTTTGGCAATAGGAAACACATAGACTATTGTGGAGATTGATTTTGGAATTTAGATGCACTGTTATCAATTGTGCTTAGCCATACATGTTCATGTCCTTGAAGATGTATCATGGAACTGTTGCAGCCTAGAAGACACACATTTAACTAACAAGTTTAAAGTGCATGAGACAAAAGTTAAAAAGCAATAATATTCCAAAAAGAGGCTCTAACAGTGTCACAAATCAAGTTACAGAGGGAAGGTAGTTCTTACAATAAAAAAGCCTAATGACTAGCACTTTGTCTATTATAGTATAAAGGTTAGGAACCACAAGATGTAGAGGCTCAACTATGTCATTTATTGTTCTTAAGTCCTGGAGCAAATTCCATCTACCACTGGGTTGTTTTACAGCTCGGAAGTCCGCATGCAAGGCAGAGGTGAAGTAAGGAACTGTTTATGAGGTTTTCCATCCATTCCAACAACTAAGAAACAGTGAGAAGAGTTGGGTCCTCAGAAGGCTTTTAGGACCAAATAGTAGGCTCTTGTGTCCAGGAGAAAACGAGTATACTTACCAGTAATGTTAATGCTTACCCACAGCTCTTCTGGGAGGATCTAAATCTTTGAAGCATCCTCCTTTGTTTCCAGCTGAGAGCTGGGGACTGTCAGTCTTGTCAGCCACGAGGACCGGATGTGGGTCACCCTTGGCCAAATGTCCTTCAGATCCACACTTAAAGCAAGTGAGTGGGAGCTTCCTCTCTACTCCCTTGCCTATCTGTGGCTCTCGTCTGTGACACTGTCTACTAAAGTGGCTCAGCTTTCCACAGTGGAAGCAATTCTGACCACCTTTATTACCTTTGGGTGGCACTGTTTATGAGTAAGACTTCCTTTTCCTGAAACAGACCCTAAACTGGTAACAATAGCTGCCCCAATAATTTTGGCAATTCTTTGGCCTTTTCTATTCCCTCTAGATCCCAGTTGAAAAATTTTAACAAATATAAAATAAATAATTTTGAACATTATAATCTTTTAAGCCTAAGACTAGAAATATTAACAATATGATAATTTCCAATCCAGAGATACATGTTCCAAGCAGTTCCTATTTTCCATAAATGGTTTTGGTAAGAAGAATATTGTAAATGTGTATACATTTCCACTATTCCTCCTCCATGCCACGATATAGTGTTATTAGCATGAGCAGTTATAAATCCATTGCCATCCTTACTCTAACTTAATTTTTTTTAAATTTAAATTTGTTATTAATTTC
>NW_006400042.1:1095593-1096801 GCF_000299155.1 Elephantulus edwardii | reverse complement strand
AGAGAAGCTGTGGTATAGTCACACAATGGAATACTATGCTGCATTGAAAAACAAGGAACTCATGCAATATTATTCAAAATGGGTGACCCTGGAAGACATTATGCTGAGTGAAGTATCTCAGTCACAAAAGGACAAATACTGCATGGTGCCACTGTTGTAAAACAGGACTGACATTGGGGTTTGGAGGAGACTGAAAAAGATGGGTTCAATAATGTATACTGCATTGAAACAGATAAGGGGGAAAACTGTTTTAATGGGATATGTGATTAGGCATTTTTGTCATGACGGGAGTCCAGAGCGAATGCTGCATGGTGGAGTGGACCTGGGGAGAGGGATTGTAAAACAATGAAAGACATTTTCTTTTACTTTTCCAAGAAGGGAGTGTACAGGGGGGGAGGATTGGGAGGGGAGAAAAGGGCAATAATGAATGAATGGAAATCCAAAATCTCTGTAAATTTTCATTCAAATTAATAATAAAAAAATTGAAAAAAAATAAAACAAAAACATGTCACATTAACTGCGAGAATGAAGACCATTCTCAGCAATCAGACTGTTGACATTCCACAGAATGTTTGACATTACTCTGAAGGGCCGCACAGTTATCGTGAAAGGCCCGAGGGGATCCTTGCTGAGGGACTTCATTCACATCATGTAGAGCTCAGTCTCCTCAGAAAGAAAAAGAAGAGACTTCGTGTTGACAAATGGTGGGGAAACAGGAAGGAACTGGCTAACGTTCGCAGCATCTGCAGCCATGTACAGAGCATGACCAAGGGTGTTACACTGGGTTTTTATTACAAGATGAGGCCTGTGTATGCTCATTTCCCATTAACATTGTGATTCAAGGGAGTATATCTCTGGTTGAATTAGAAACGTCTAGGGTGAAAAATACATTCGGAGAGTTAGAATGAGACCAGGTGTTGCTTGTTCAGTATCTCAAGCCAGAAAGATGAGTTAATTCTTGAAGGAAACGGCATTGAGCTTGTATCAAACTCAGCTGCTTTGATCCAGCAAGCTACAACAGTTAAGAACAAGGATATCTTCAGATGGCTAACAAGCACATGAAGAAATGCTCAAAATCCCTAGCCCTAAGAGAGATGCAAATTAAAACAACTATGACATATCATTTCACCCCAGTCAAAATAGCAAAATTTAACAGAACAGCAAGCAATAATAAATGCTGGCGAGGTTGTGGAGAAACTGGAACCCTT
>NW_006400042.1:1082221-1094528 GCF_000299155.1 Elephantulus edwardii | reverse complement strand
GAATGGCAAAGGACACACTGACAAAGGAGATTAATCAGAACTGGCTTTGACAAGCACTGTGGCAAATGGACAATTAAAACAGACATGGAGGGGGGAAGAAGAACGAACTGGGGATGACGGTGGAGAAAACAGTGCAACAATGAATGAATGAGAACCCAAAATCTCTGTAAATGTTCATTAAAACTAATATAATTTAATAAAAAAAAAACCAAAATAAAAGAACAAGGATATCTGATAATTTTTGGATGCTATCTATGTCTCTGAAAAAGGAACTGTCCAGCAGGCTGAGTGATAGCTAGGAGTTTTCCAGCTACAGAAATGAGGCTGGTCAAGTTCTATGCATCTGATTTCAAAATGCATCTGATTCTTGTAATGAAATTATATTAATTTGAAAAAAGACCCCCAAAACAAACCTGCTGTCACTAGATTTTTCTTCTGAAGGTTCTCTGAGTAGATTTGAGCAACAAATCTTTGTCAACCCAAAAATTGGCAAACAGCCACATTAACCATTTGTACTACCCAGGAACTCTATTTTTGCAATTAGGATACTCCTTTTTGGCAACCATTCCTCTCTGACTAGCTTGTTAGGTCAAGTTTTCTCAAGTACAAAGAGAAAGAATAGACAAACTGATGAATTTATCTTCCAATTCAGAAATACCTGCCTAGGTTAATTACTTTTGTGGAGCAAAAATGTCGGGTTGAATTTTTTTCTTCTGTTTTAGTAACTTAGAACCCTGTTTACCGACTACTTAGGGGACTCTTCCCTCTATGATTTATATGTTCTTTATCAAATTAAAAAAAAACCCAAGAAATAAAGATGGGTGGTACAAAGGGGAGTTTATTTTTTTCTTTGAACAAAGTAATCAAAATAGGAAGAGAGGAATTATGCAACAGAGAACTATAACTTTGCCTAAAATCTAAAGAAGACTGCATAATTAAACCTTTAACTATTCTTAGATTTCCCAGGGTTTTCGTTTTGGTTTCTTAAAACACAGGTATTTCTTAAATACTGTTTCTTGAGTAGGCAGTCTGTTTTTTTACTTTATGTGGGAGGACTGAGACCTCTGGGATATCTTTGGGGAGTCTCACTTGGACATTTCTGAGCTGTGGGAGATCTCTGGTTTTCTGTGGGGTATGCCAGAGGTCTGTCTGTGAGGTTTGTGTTAGAGGTGCCTGTTCTGATCTGTGGGAAGACTCCTTCAAAGGTTTCTATGCTAGGTCTCTCTGTCTGTATGTGGGGCCAAGAGCCCCACAGCTCTAAATATGCTATAGTTTCTGTAAAATATTTATCATTCTTTTCCATTATCACTCAGTCGTGTTAATTTTTATCCACAGTCTGATAATTCATGAGCAGTTTGATAAAGCAAAAAAATCTTCAAATTTTGTAATGAATCTATTTAAGCTCAAAAATGCACATTTTTATAGACATTTCTTTTCAGAGATATGTTATTTGCTTTCATTTTTACTTTTATTTAAAACCAAAGCTATACATTTCTAAGTACTTATCCCACCTGTAAACTTTAAGATTAAAGAAACAGGTTCATAAGCAGAATTCACTATCTTATGCTATGTATTTGTGTGGCTAACATGTGTGAGGGTTCAATGGAGGAGTAGCCTGTGGGAAGTCTCTGTGAGGTCACTCTGAATATATGTGTGAGGTGTGTTTGTAAAGAGTAATTTTGGAAAGTTTGTGAGAGATTGGAGTTTGTGATGAGAAGCTCCTGAGTGAGTTCTTACTAGGAGTCCCTGTGAAGTCTCTCAGAGGTTTTCTGTGTGAGTCATTATGATCACTCAGTGGAGCTCTCACCACAGACTTTCTGTGGAAATGTTTCTATGAAGTGTGTGGATCTCTTCATTTCTGACCAGGGGGTAGGATAAACAGAAAGGACATACCATTTCACTTTTTTCAAGTTTATCTCTTCATTTGCACCCTTCTCTGGTACTAACAGTGGGGTTTGGCAGCAGTTGTTTCAGACTCACTTAACTGGCTGTAAGGGAAGCCTTTTCCCTTACCTCCTGATGGCCTGGGAAGATCTCTCTTTCAGGATCAAGTCATCTCTCACTATTGCACCCATTCCAGAGGGTGCCTCAGAATCAGGGCTCAGATGAAGCCCTTGGCAATAGAGAGAATTTGACAGCAGCAACAGCAGCAGCAGCAGCAGAAGCAGCAGCTCTGGTGTCCTGACTGAGAGGTGGAGGTCGGGGGTTGGTACAATCCCAAGGAGCTCTCCTCTGTCACCTAAATCAATGGTATTTCCTTGAGTGTGATTCTCCTCCTGGGAATGGTGCCTTCTGCAGTTAAGCTGTTCAGAAAGCACAACATATATTGGCATTTTTTCCTAGAGAAATTGCTCTTCACCATCAGGTGTTTTTGGGCTCTCTTGCTTTTCCATGTGTACACAGGTTAGAGGAAGAGCAACCAGAGACCACTCCTTAATTGGGCCACATCATTTAGACAGAGGTGTTAAGAGCTGAACCAGGCAGGGGTCAATGTTTCCATTTTCAAGCCCCTAGCTTATAGAAAAGCCTTGATGATACATTGATTAAAAACATTTGGTTGTTAAACAAAAGGTCATTGGTTGAAACCTACCAGCTGTTCCATAGGAGAAAGACTTGGCTGTCTGTTTCTATAGAGGTATCCAGCCTGTGAAGCCTATGGGGTATTTGCACCTTGCAGAGTTGCTGTGAGTCACAATCAACTCAGTACCAGTGAGATTTTGTTTTGTTTTTAGCTTGAATCTAATTCCCACTAAACTAGGACAATTACCTGAGTACTCTTCCAATATTTATACCAATTCTTTGTTCAGTCTTGTCAATTTAATGTTACTCTCTCTGTCCAAACCTTCCCAGGTATTCTCTTTATTTTGACCTCATCCTGTTGGAAGGAGAGGAGAAAGGCTACCAACTTTCCCCTATCTAACCCTAGGTCCATGTTGTCCAAGTCAGTGGTCATTAGACCAATTCATCCTGTATGACTTACCCCTAAGTGCTGCTTATCTGAGTTGAGAGCAAATAGAAAGCAGTTAACCTGCAAACAGGACTGCTAAGAGGAAGCGCCTTCCTTTGAAGTGGTGCTGAGCTGGCCCCCACTGGCCTCTACAGCAGCCTCCCCCCATCATAGAGTGGAAGCTCCCAGCCTTGCTGCTGCACCTGATTATGAAAGAGCCAGAGGCAGAGGCAGAGAAAGTATGTCCCTGTACATTTCTTCATGGTTAAGCTAAGAAGAAGCCTTCATCGTGGAGAGGAAAGGCCCCTGAGGCAGCCCCCAAATAGCCTGTGCTCATTCTGTGACAAGCAAATCTATGTGAGGGGAATTTTCAACTCTTGTGACAAGCAAATCTATGTGAGGGGAATTTCCAACTCTTGTATGTCTGCAAAGCTACTCCCTTAAAGCTGCAGTTCCCAGACCAGATCTTGGAAGGCCTTAAAGGCATTTATTCTTCTTTTCTTTTTTTGGTAATGACACTTTTATGAAAACATCATGTGCACTAAGGAACCTGAGGAAGAGATGGTTGTGTAACACACTAGGACCAACCTTCCTCGATGTCACATTCCTGCTAGAATAGAAAGCAGATACCAAGGAAGAGCGGACATTGACTCCATACATCCCTGGCACACACAGAAGACACAACCTTCTTATGGGTGAAAATGTGTATTGGGGAAGGAGAAAGGAGTTGCTAGGAAGTGGTTAGCATATGGGGAATGCACTAACATGCGAGTAAACAGGTTTCCTTTGCATCGCCAGCATTTTCCCGTAAGTCATATTTTCTGGTTGATCAGAGAATACTCCTGTTTGATGGTGAGGGCAGCTTGTGGCATTCCACATCCCTAAGCCACGCCCGTTGGAAGGCAGCACTCGATCACTGATATTGAATTTCACCATTGTGCAAGGGTTTTTCGCTCCCTCATGGATCCATTTCTTTCTGATAGGGCACTGGCTCTCAAGAGTGGCTGGGTGATGGCAAACTGCTTCCTCCATTTCTCTCCTTTGCTGTGAGTGAGAGAGAAACTTCAGGCAGGATGAACACTCATTGACCAGGTCCTGACAGTTTTTAATATCCTCTTCTTCTTGCCTTAATTCTGAAGCAGATAATTCTTGCTGGAGCCCATGTTTCTTTACTAACACCTGAGCTTCAGCATCCCCTCTGTCCACAAATGTGGATCTGGTTTTGGCTGGCCCAAAACTCTGGGGAAAGGCTGACACAGATTGTTTTTCTTCTGTTGTTGGAGCATGTTCCTTCTCCGTTAGGAAGTGAGGAGACTTGATGCTGAGGAACTCTCCCAACCTCTTACCCTGGTTCCCATAGGCTGCCCACTCCTCTTCATGCCCTCTAGGTTTAAGCCCTCTATGCTGCTTTCTGCCACCAGTGGGGACAGAAATCTTCCTCATGTTCTTTTGCAGGTTCTGGTAGTTTGGGACCCTGGAGTCCTGCTGCCCCAGGCTGCTCTGTGTGGCCTCCATTAAATCATTTGGGATTTTCAAAGCTGGTATGTACTCATTGTACATATTCTCCAAACAATATTGAGGGGCAGGAGAAGCCAATACCTCTGTGATAAAAGGCACTGCAGTGGAAGAATTTTGAGGACTCACTTCCATGGAACAGTCCTGCAAGAACATGTGAATGGGACATTTCTGAGCCCAATTACAGTCTTTAATTCTGTATTTAGTTCTTCCTAGTCCCTGGAGCCTCTAAGTCCCTCAGATTCACATATTGTTTTGGGATTTTCAATAGCACACTAATCTGAACAATCTAAGCCCTCTGGTCTTCCTTACCCACAGGTCAGGGGACAGGAAGAAAACTCTGCAGGGTGATGTCCCTGGGTAGCCAGGGGTTTCCCTCCCTGGTATTGTCAGTTTCTGCTTGTGAACCTGTCCAAGACTCATGGAGGCTGAGGAGGGAAATCCATACTGGTAAAGAGGCAAATATCAATCTCATATTGAAATTTGTATTTATGGGATCACCCATTGACCAGATAGGTGCGTCATGCAGAATCTTCTAATAAGACCTGATGTGGGCTTGGGTTCTTCAATATACCAGAACTCCTGAGTAGTGGTTGCCAGTAAGCCAGAAATGGTCTAGATATATGTTCACCCTGAAAACCTGCAGTGATTTTCTGCTCAAATGAACATTCAGGGTGTTATCTGATTTTTCCTTAGTATATAAATGTAACCCTTTTTTAACTCTTTCACATAGCCTGTCTGCACAACTTACACTGGGAATTTTTCTAAGCCCCAGGATAGACCACACTTTGTATCTTTCCCCAGATTTTACCCCCATTCCTTGTCTTTGGAAATTTCCCAGGTTCCTGACATTGTAGCATTCTTGATGTCTGGATTCCATCTTCTTCATATCATTCATGTTTTTACCTACAAAAACAGACACCCTCAGGGTTCATGCCTGATACTTCCCTACCAGACACTTGGATCCTGCTGGGTAGGCTCTGTTCATATGGGGTGAACCTTTTCAAAAAGTGTTGCTCAAAACAACTAGGAGATATCATCTCGCCCCAGTAAGAATAGCAAAATTTAACAGAACAGCAAACAACAAATGCTGGCAAGTTTGTGGAGAAATTGGAACCCTTATTCACTACTGGTGGGAGTGTAAAATGGTGCAACCACTATGGAAGGCAGTATGGCACTTTCTCAAAAAGTTGCAAATAGAAATACCATTTGACTCAGCAATTCCACTACTGGGAATATACCCCCCAAAAACCATAACCGCCATCTAAGCAAATATATGCACATGCACACCCATGCTTATTGTGGCTTTGTTTGCAATAGCAAAGAGTTGGAAACAACCTAAGTACCCATCAACAAACGAATGGATAGAGAAACTGTGTTATATTCACACAATGGAATAGTATGTTGCATTGAAAAGCAAGGAACTCATGAAATATTATACAAAATAGGTGAACCTGGAGGACATTATGCTAAGTGAAATATCTCAGTTACAAAAGGACAAATACTGCATAGTGCCACTGTTGTAAAATTGGGGTTTGGGGGAGACTAAGAAAGATGGGATAAATTATGTATACTACATTGAAACCGATGTGGGAGAGAACTGTTTAAAAGGGATATATGGCTAGGTATTATTGTCATGACAGGAGTCTAGAATGAAGACTGCATAGTGAAGTGGACTTGGGATTATATAACAATGAAAGAATTTTTCATTTACTTTTCAAAGAGAAGAGTGAACTGAAGGGGAGGGGTGGGAAGGAAGAAAAGTGCAACAATGAATGAATGGAAATCCAAAGTCTCTGTAAATTTTCATTAAAATTATTAATAATAATAATAATAAACCAGAAAAAAAAGTGTTGCTGCAGCTGTTTCTGGAGCTCAGTTCTGTTAGAAAAACCTCAGGAAGAAGGGATTCTACCTGTGGGCCTCAGTGGCACAGTGGGCCTGGGGTTGGAACGAAAAGAACGAAATTCTTTCTAAGAACTTTTTGGTCATAGAGGTTAAAGCCCTCCCACTTTTCAGTTGTATTTGCAACAAAGATAATTCTAGGTGTTCAAATTAGTGGAATGACAGATTGTGTCTCATTTAAGGTTATAAGACAAGATGTCCCTTATTCTGTAATCCAAGCTATAGAAAGTGAGGGGAGTTGGGGAAAGATTGGAGATAAGCCTGGCTGAGAACTGGAGGTAAGGGTGAGGCCTTAGGTATGGGCAAGATTGGAAAAAAAAGGAGTGAAATTTCCACACTCAGGATGGAGGGAAGTTTAGGAAAGTAATGAAGACACTTGAATTGTGCAGATGTTGGAATTTCTATTGAATACAATAGAGGGAGAGTGTAGTGGGCAAGAGCTTCCAGAGAATTAGGCAAGAGCCAACAGGAATACATCATCCAGAGAGGGAAGGTTCCAGAGGAACTGATTACATTTTGGGTACATGTGGCCCCTCAAGGTCTAGGAATATATAAGTTGGTAAGGGCTGGACAACTGCTCAGGTTTGCTTCAGAAGGAGCGGGGAACTGTGGTGGTCTGTTCATGACTGAATGATTTTAACATCCCTACAAATCCAAATAATAGTCTAAAGTTATTTGTTGTTTAAATGATCCACTTCCCCCCTTTCCACTTCAATTGTACCTTCTTTGTAATTTCCACTTTCAGGAGTTTTTGGACATCAGATTTAAGAGAAGAGAGACTCCCACTTCTATGTTCCTATTTCTGTGACCTTTCAAGGACCTTTGATGGGTGGTGAGAAAAATGCACTTGCTCAGATTCACAGAATGAAAGGTAAGAAAGAACAAAGCCTTGGTGAAGTGAGAGCTGAAATGGGGCATTTCATCAGTCTCTGAATGCTGAGGAAGAAGATGCCAAAGAATGTGTTACCTGCAGAAGTAGCCTCAGGTGCAATCTTCCAGTCGGTTGAGTTCTCAATGCTCCAGTCAAGAGACTCTTTAGTCTTCCAGTGAGACAGTTTTTGTGGATGCTTCACTGACTGCGAGGAGGCTGTGTGGTGTAGGTACCGGGATCGAGGGGTTGTGGCAGCCCCTGCGGTTGATTCTGCACACTGCCCTGCACATGGCCTGGGATAAGACACTTTCTTGCGCACAGGACCAGGGGATTTTTGACATTTCTGCCGACAGAACCTACTCTTTCTAGCAGGTTTTCCCAGGTAACTGTGGAACAGAGGTCCAAGTTATAGTGAGGAGCCAGCGGGCTGCAGGGTTTATCTTCTGCTCTCCCACACCCAAGGGCTTTCCTTACACTCAGGACCTGTGAAGACCCCTACATACCCTGAGGCCCTGTGACCTCTGGGAATTCTTGGTAGGAAAATGGGCACAAGAGGGAAGGGGAGAGGTCACTCACACTTGCAGAAGTGCATTCAGGAGCCTAGCCTCAAGGAGGTCTCTCAGACAACTTCTGCAACCTGAAAATTAGGAGAGCAGGTTACAATAGGAATGAGGGGCCTAGGATGTTCAAGGACACTGAGTTGAATGACCTTCAGGGGACACTGTTAAGATTCTGAGACTCCAAGATTCAAGTTCAGGTCACATGATCAATGACCTCACACCAGGACTGTGAGGTGCTTTGTTATTTACAGTGTGCTTCCAAGACCATTATCCTGAGTGACATATTAAATAATCTGAGTCCTGGCAAAACTGTACAATTTTTCCTAATTGGATCTGGATATTTTGCCTCCAAATCACACTTATCTTTATTCGATTCCACACCAGCACCTCCTGGGCACCACCAGAGGCCCATTATTGCTCTATCACACAGAAGGCTCTGCAAAAAATCCAAGAATATCCAGGTTCTGATTCCCTCCCCAGAGCTCCCTTTCAGGACTGTTTTCAGAGAAATGTGCTCCAGCAGTCAGCATAGTCCAAGGCTGAGGGCTTCAGGGATAAGGAGAGATTAGTCAATTTGGAGTCCTGCTGAGTGGGCAGCACCTTACCTTTTATGCTGTCCATTTTGTTCTTCCTGCTCTTTCTCTTTGTCTCCTCTTCAGGCTGAGATATAAGGAAAGAATGAGAAGTTGGACCCCTGTTACCTCTCTGCTTATTCCCACAGGCTGCAGTCCCTTCCCTTGCTGTTAATAGCCCCCTTGCTGTTAATAGCCTCAAAATCCCATGGAGGGTCAGCTGTGAGTTGGTTCTGACTTGATGGCACAGTTTGAGTTTGGCAGAGATTTGGTACTTAAGCACAAAATTATTTTCTAGATTTAGTAATGAATTCTGTGTTTTTCCCTTTTATTTATTTTTACAGTGGATATAAACAGTTTCCTTTCTCCTT
This sequence comes from Elephantulus edwardii, assembly GCF_000299155.1. NCBI lineage: Eukaryota > Metazoa > Chordata > Mammalia > Macroscelidea > Macroscelididae > Elephantulus > Elephantulus edwardii. The sequence continues at coordinate 1,085,787 of NW_006400042.1, read as the reverse complement.
TGAAAAGCTCAATGAAGGATTTCCTGTGTTATATCTAGCCTCAATTTCTTCAGTCAGCACTCTCTGCTCAAAAAGAAAACATACTCACAGACTACAAATGTCTCTGTGTTCTGCCAGATAGATTGGATCTGGAGGCCAGAGCTCACCTCTAGGCAGTCACCCTATTGCTATAGAGTCAGAATTGACTCACACAACTGACCCTCCAGTGGGATTTGTTTTTGTTATATGCTGTCGAGTCACCTGTGACTCATAGTGATCCTATGAAGGCTGCCCTATCCTGAGCCAGTCTCACTGACTCTGACATACTACCTCCATTACTCCAGTTACTGTATCAATCCATCTCATCTGGGGTCTTCTTCTCCTGCCCTGTCCCTTCACCTTTCTGAGCATGATGTCCTTCTCCAAGGATTGGTCCCTCCTGGCCACATGCCCAAATTATGTGAGAAAGAGCTTCAGAATCCTAGCCCCCAAGAAGAAACTGCGTTTCACCCTCTCCAGGATGGACTTATTTGTTTTCTTGGCACTCTATGGTATGTTCAAGACTCTTCTCTTCCAGCACCACAACTCAAAAGCACCACCAATTCTTCTAGCCTCCTTAGTCATTATTCAGCTCTCTGATGCATAGCAAGTAATTTTGAAGACCATGGACTGGATCAGGAACACATTAGTCTCCAGACTGACATCGTTGCTTCTCAGTACTCTGGAGAGGTTCCTGTCAGCAGATTTACCTAATGCAATAAGTCTTTTGATTTCCTAACTGCTGCTGCGAGAGCCAAGCAAGCTGTAACTGTTAACAACTTCAATCTCTTCTCCATCGTCATGGTGCTGCCAGTTGGCCCAGTGGCAAGAGCCTTTGCTCAGGGAGAGATTGATCGTCTTTCTGTAGCAGAGTTGCCACAAGTTCAGCCCATAGAGACCTGTGATGCTAACGCAAAGGTAGCACATTTCTGGACATTCACTCAGAGATATCTGTCTTGGAAAGATGATTAATGAGCCAGTACTTAGGGCTCTTTCTTTCCTCTCAAACAAAATGCAAACTCAGTTGCCTTCAAGTTGGATCTGATTTATACCTGACTCTCCACCTTTTTTAAGAGGCTATGAATCACAATGGTTAAGTGGCAAGGAGTTGCAGTGCCAACTCAAAGCAACATGGTTCGAATCTACCAGCAGAAGAATGGACAGTCTCCTCCCCTGCCACTTACTGCCTCTGAAAACCTGTTGGATGGTCAGCTATGAGTCAGTTCTGACTTAACAGTATGTAACAACAGGAGCAGCAGCAGTAGGAGATTGCCTGCATTACTGTTGAAGAGGTACAGCCTTTGGGTCAGCAGTGCAGCTCCCCAAAACTATACCGCAGAGATTCCAAATTCTTAGTCCTTGGCCACTGAGTCACTATGTTTGGAATTTCCCCCTGAAAGATAGGAAATTTCCTTGCGTGCTATTAACTGCCTCTGAAAACCTGCTGGAGGGTCTGCTATGGGTAAGTTCTGACTCTACAGTACATAACAACAGCATTAACAGCCCTCTACCATACCCAGACAAATAGAAGATCTGAGATCTTCAGCTAAGAATCTTGGTGTTCATATTAGACTGTGCCCTGCCCAGCTTATTCCTAGAAGGCTGATGTTCTGTGCTTTTTTAAGATTTCACCTTTCAAATATCTCAGTATATAAAACATTCAATTTTTTCCCTTTAGGTTCATTTCTAGGTAAAGTGTAGTTGTATAATTAAAAACTTTCTTACTTAATTTCTTGAGATAAGAAAAAAAATTGTATTTTTATGTTTAATTTATAATACAGTTTCTTTGATGAATTACCTTCTTATATTTTTATTGGATATTTCTTCTGAATTTTCTGTATAACCAAATCACTGAAATTATAATCTTTTTCCTGTATATAAACTTATTTTCCCCCTTACACTAATAAAAATTTCATGAACAAGAACAAAGGAGTCTCTCTGCTTAGTTTAGAGCACGGAGATAGAAATAGGAGAAGAGAGTCAATCTCTGTTGGGACTGGACTGAAGACTCCTTACCTTTTCAGTGTTTACATCTTTTTTAGATGGTGGTAAGGATGGGTTACTCTGGCAGTAGGAGAATGATATGAAGAAGAACAACACTCCACATAAGATGACCAGGATGATATTAGTGGACCAAGAAGTAGAGCTGCAGTCCAGTAAAAAAGCACAAATACCATTCAGGTGACAGAGAAAATTCTCCATTACCCAAATCACACTGCTGCCCTTAGGCAAATGAACCCCTCAAGCATGCTCTGGTCTTTAATGCAGGCCTGCATCACAGTTATGGCTTCATCACAATGGGCTGCTGAGGAGGGGGCTGCTGAGGAGGTGGCAGGGGGCAGCAAGAGGGACCCAGCATACTCCTATCCATTTAGGTCTTCTAGATCTTTCTACATTTCTCTGGGCCTTCCTACTTCACATTCTCATTTGTCATAGTATATCTTCAGTTTGATTTTTTAATATATTATGCCTGCAACCCATATATTACCTTGTGTCCTGTATCCCTTACAGATTTAGCTGAGGTTTTTTTATCACAGGTTTTGTCAGCTGTCTCAGGACTTCTGGCTCATCAGAGTTGGTTGTTTTTTGTTTTTTTTTAACTTTCAGTATCTTCTCTGTCCTAAACTCCATTTGTCTCTCTATATATTGTTGTTGTTATGTGCCACTGAGTCACTAGGCGACTTATAGTGACCCTCTTTCCAGCAGTTCTGAAGCCTGCCCTGTCCTGAGCCAGTCTCACTGACTCCCACACACCCACCCCATTGCCTCAGTATCAATGCATCTCATCTGGGGTCTTCCTCTCCTGTGCTGTCCCCTCCACCTTTTTGAGCATAATGTTCTTCTCCAGGGACCATTCCCTCCTGGTCACATGCCCAAAGTATGTGAGACAGAGCTTCAAAATTCTAGCCTCCCAGGAGAAACTTGGTTTCACCCTCTTCAAGACAGACCTATTTGTTTTCTTGGCCATCCATGATATATTCAAGACTTCTCCTCCAGCATCACAATTCGAAGGCATTGATTCTTCTTCTGTCATCCTTAGTCCTTGTCCAGTTCTCTGATACATAGCAAGTAATTCCAAAGATGATCAGGCACATCTTAGACTCTAGACTAATATCGTGCTTCTCAGTACTCTGGAGAAGTCCCTGACTGAATATTTTCCCCAATATCATTCATCTTTTGATTTCCTGACTGCTGGTGCCAAGAGTGTTGATTGTGGAACTGAGCAAGCTATAATTGTTAACAACCTCAATCTCATCTTCATCTATCCAGAGTGCTGCCAGTTAGCCCAGTGATGACAATCTTTGTCTTCTTGATACCGAGCTTCAATCCATGTCAAAGGCTACAACCTTCTGCAGTAAGCACTTCAGGTCCTCTACAGATTCAGCAAGCAAGTTTGTGTCATCTGTATAACGTAGGTTGTTGATGAGTTTTCCTCCAATCCTGATGCCACATTCTTCCTCATAAAGTCCAGCCTCTTGAATGATCTGTTCTGTATATAGATTGAAAAGGTATGGAAATAGGACAGACACATCCCTGATGCAGATAGA
>NW_006400042.1:1080608-1082121 GCF_000299155.1 Elephantulus edwardii | reverse complement strand
AGATATAGATATAGATATAGATATAGATATAGATATAGATATAGATATAGATATATAGATATATTGCTGTTGTTGTTGATTGCCTTTGAGTCGAGGATGACCATATAACAAAAATCTTGAAGCCTCTCTACAATTATTGCCATTTATCAAAGTTCATAGAGTTTCCAGAGACATGTTATTTAGGAAGTGGATGCCACTCCTACTTTATATATACATATATATCTAGCACTGGTTTGTACATTTGCTGTACAGAGGTAACTCGTGGTTGCTGTGATGCTAAACACTGTGACACTGATGTGTCAAATGTGATAATAGTTACTCATGGTGGACAGTGTTTGCTGGAGCTCCCCAATTAAAATAAGCTTGGAAGCAGGTGCGGTATCCACTTCCCAATTAGCTTGCCTCTGGAAACTCTATAAACATGGAGAAATGATTAAAGTTATACAAGTGTTCAGGTCTTTTGTTCAGAAGGTCATCTATGATTCTATGGCACTTAACAACAAATTTTATATATATATATTCCTCAACCCAGAATTAATATTTATTTTATAAATGCATAAGTTATGCTAAGCTGTAAATATTACATTTTAATTTTTTTCTTTGACACATAATTTGAATCTTCAGCTACCATACATTTTCCATTAATTCAAGTGATTGGCAGTCCTTTCAGTTCATCCAGTTACTGTGTTCTTGAGAAGAAGAGGGAAAGAGTGACTTACAGTTTAAATGTCATTGGTTCCTTTCAAAATATATTTTTTATAGTATTTTGTCATATAAGATGCTACTGTTATACTACTTCAATAGTATCGATCCATAATATACTCAGCCACAAATATTTTTCTCCATTTAACTGACTGAGTCTGTTATATGACATTATGTACACTCTGTCTAGATACTGTACTTTCTACTCTTAAATATCTTCAAGTCCTGATGTGTGCTTTAATTATTTTTTATAATCTATAAGGAATATCTATTGAAACAAAACAAAACAAGACAAAACAAAACAAAACACAATAACAATAAAACCCTCCAACTCATTGCTGTCAAATCTGAACTAACTCATGGCTGACCCTCCAGTAGATTTTCAGAGGCTATAAATCTCACAGGTGGAGATTGTCCACATTTCTCCCAAGAAGCAACTGAACAATTTGAACCATCTGCCTTTGGGTTGGCAGTGCTACTCCTTACCCACTAGGCCACAGAGATCCCTAACAAAAACAAAAGTAAAGCAACTAACGAGAGTCTAAAATCAGAGTCACTTGGTATGTTAGTAACTCTCACATTGTCAAGTCAGAACTGACTCATGACTGACCCTTCAGGGGGGTTTGGAGGCTGTAAATCACACAAGAAGAGATTGGTCCTCTTTCTTTTTTTATTTTTTTGAGACTGTTATTTTTATTCTTTTTTTTTTAAAATGTAGGTTGTTTATTTTTCATTTCAATGAACATCTACAGAGATTTTGGGATTCCATTCATTCATTGTTGCACCCTTCTCCCCGCACAAACCCCTCCCC
>NW_006400042.1:1072828-1074999 GCF_000299155.1 Elephantulus edwardii | reverse complement strand
AAGTCCTGGTGCGAGCCGGGTCGGGGGGGGAGCAATGCAGTACCTGAAGATGGGGGTCGCGGGTCAGAGATGCAGGGGTGTGTCCCGATTCAAGTCCACTCCCACCGTTCACTGCGCCTGTGCACAGCCCTTGGCCAGTCCCAAAGTTCAGAGCTGGCAGGGGGGGGGACGCGAGCCGGGTCGGGGAGGGGGGAGCAATGCAGTACCTGAAGATGGGGGTCGCGGGTCAGAGACCGGTCCTCTTTCTTTTATGGAACAGTTGGGGAATTCAAAACCCAGAGTGGTGCCACATTTGAATCAGCAACACAACACTTTACAGACCAGGAAGCCACACTCCCTGGTGTAAATAGAACAGTCTGAATGGGGAGACTTAACTCTGTTTTAAAATCTTGATATGATATATGCACACTCATGTCTATTGTGGTTTTGTTCACAATAGCAAAGAATTGGAAACAACCCAAGTACTCATCAACAAATGTATGGATAGATAAGCTCTAATATATTCACACAATGGAATACTATGCTGCATTGAAAAACAAGGAACTCATGCAATATTATTCAAAATGGGTGAACCGGGAGGACATTATGCTGAGTGAAATATCTCAGTCACAAAAGGACAAATGTTGCATGGTGCCACTGTTGTAAAGCGGAACTGATATTGGGGTTGAGGGGAGACTGAGAAAGAGGGGATAAATAATGTATACTGCATTGAAACAGATAAGGGAGAGAACTGTTTAAAAGGGATATATGATTAGGTATTATTGTCATAATTGGAATCCAGAATGAAGGCTCAATAGTAGTGTGGACTTGGAGGGAGGGATTGTATAACAATGAAATAATTTTTCTTTTACTTTTCAAAGAGAAGAGTGAATTGGGGGGAGGGGTGGGCAGGGAGAAAATTGCAATAATGAATGAATGAAAATATAAAATATCTGTAAATGTTCACTAAAATAAATAAATATTTTTAAAAAAATAATGCTAATTGTGGAACTGAGCAAACTGAAATTGTTAACAATCTCAGTCTCTTCACCGTCTATCATGATGCTGCCATTTAGGCCAGTAGTGAGAATATTTGTTTTGTTAATATTGATCTTCAATTCATATTGAAGACTATAGTTCTTGACCTTCTGCAGCAAACACCTCAGGTCCTCACTTTCAGCAAGCAAAGTTGTCTATCTGCACAACACAGGTTTATAGGTCTTCCTCTAATCCTGATACCATACCACGTTCCTCCTGATAAAGTCCAACTTCCCAAATGATCTTCTACATATTGACTGAAAAGTTACGGAGACAGGATACACACCAGATGTACCCTTTTCCTGATTTTAAACCATGCAGTATTTCCTTGCTCTATTCTGATTACTGCTTTCTGGCCCAAGTATAGGTTTCACATGAGCACAATTAAGTGTTCTGGAATTCCCTTTGTTCTCAATGCTAGTCACAATTTGTTGTGATCCACACAGCCAAATGCCTTTGCATAGTCAATGAAACACAGATATAGATTTTCTTCGGGTACTCTCTGCTTTCAGCCAATATCCTTCTAAAATGGACTATAATGCCCCTAGAGCCATGGCATCTTATAAATACAGCCTGCACCTCTGACAGTTCTCTGCTGATGTACTTCACAAGAAGCAAAATTCTACCTCAAGTCCATCCTACCTGAATTTAAAGACCATCTCAGGAATGGTTTGAAGCCTTGAACCCTAATGAAAGAAAGTCAGATAAGCTGTGGGAGAATACCAAGAATATCATCCATGGAGAATGAAAAAGGTCATCACAAAGACAGAGGAGAAAGAAAAAACCAAGATGGATGTTGAAGAGACTCTGAATATTGCAGTAGAGCTCTGAGAAGTCAAAGGAAAGGGAAGAAATTAAGAATTTAAGGAGCTGAGCAGATGATTTCAAAGGGCAGCTCAGGAGGATAAAAAAGTATTATAGTGAAATGTGCAAAGAGCTGAAGTTAGAAAATAAAGTATGAACTTGCTCAGCATTTCTTGTTATTGTTGTTGTTGTTATGTGCCGTCGAGTCGCCTGCGACTCATAGCGACCCTATGTACAACAGCCCCAAACTCCGCTCTGTCCTGTGCCAATTGCACTGTCTCTGACACTCCCATCCCAATTATCCCAGTCACTGAATCAATCCACCTCATAGAGGGCCTTCCTCTCCTGCG
>NW_006400042.1:1070558-1071798 GCF_000299155.1 Elephantulus edwardii | reverse complement strand
GGACTTCTGGTAGTTCTCTGTTGATGTGCTGTTCCAGTCGTTTTTGGATAATTTTCAGTAAAATCTTGCTTGCATGTGCTGAAGGAACTGAAGAACAAATTCAAGCCTTGAGTTGCAATACTTAAAGATGCTGTGTGCAGAAAGTTGAATGGTGCAGGACGCATCAAAAGAAGATGAAGGCATACATAGAGTCACTGTACCAAAAACAATTGGCTGACACAGAAGAATTTAATGAAACAACATATGATCAAGATCCTATGGTAATAAAGGAGGAAGTCTAGGCTGCTCTGAAGGAACTGGTAATAAAAAAAGCCCTAGGAATTGACGGCATACAACTGACATATTTCAACAAACATATGCAGCCCTGCATGTGCTCACCAGGTTGTGCCACAAAATCTGGAGGAATGCTACCTGGCCAACTAATTGGAAGGGATCCATCTTTGTTCCCTTTCCATAAAATGATGTTTCGACAGAGTGTGGAAATTATCAAATAGTATCACTAATATCACATGCAAGCAAAATTCTGCTGAAGATTATCCAAAAAATTCTATATGACCCAGCTATTCCACTGCTGATATACCCTGAGGAAAATAGAACTAGACACAAGCAGAGATTTGTACACAAATGTTCATAGAAGTGTTATTTATAATAGCAAGAAAATAGAAATATCCAAATATCCATCAACAAATGAATGCATTAATTGTGGTACATTGACCCAATAGAATACTATGCAGTACTAAGGAGCAATGATTTCATAACCCGGTTACATAAGACCAAATATTGCATGAGACTATTATTGTAAAAACAGAAGGATAACTAATAAAATTTGTACAGAAGTCCAAAGGGTAAAGGAGAGTGAATGAGGATGGGGAGAAGGAAAATCATGAGATGACAGAGTTTGGTTGACAGAAGGAGGGAGTGAAGGAATTAGAAAAGATCCTGTGGGGATCTGAAATGGCAAGATAATATGGGTATAGATCAATGGTATTAATTTTATAAAACACAATATATGGGAATGATCATATGAAAAACTATGTAAATTGAGGCAATGTGTGAAATATGATGTGTGTGTGTGTGTATATATATATATATATATATGAAACACAACATATACCAATTCTGTATGTAAACTATATAGAATAAAAATAAATTTTTAAAACATATTGATAATAATGGGTGACTGGAATGCAAAAGTTGGAAATAGTGAAGAAGAATCAGTAGTCGGAAAACATGGGCTTGG
>NW_006400042.1:1064877-1066918 GCF_000299155.1 Elephantulus edwardii | reverse complement strand
TGACATACTTTGGACATGTTGCCAGGAGGGACGGGTCCTTGGAGAGGGACATCATGCTTGGGAGGGTTGAGGGACAACGCAGGAGGGGAAGACCCTCTGTGAGATGGATTGATTTGGTGACTGGGGTAGTAGGGATGGGTGTTTCAGAGGCGGTGCGGTTGGCGCAGGATAGAGCAGGGTTTAGGGCTGTTGTGCGTAGGGTCGCTATGAGTCGGAAATGATTTGACGGCACATAACAAAACAACTGTCTTTGGAAACAGGAGTGGCATCCAAGTCCTAAACAATATGCCTCTGGAAACTCTATGAATTTTTATAAATGAAGATAGTTATAGAAAGGCTCTGAGGACTTTTATTCATAGGGTTGCTATGAGTTGTGCTCAACTTGATGGCAATCAACAATAACAACTCTATTGTCTATCAGGCTATAGCCTTGGAATAAAAAAAAACGTATAGGGGAAGCAGTTTCTTGTACCCAGTCCAAGAAGCCTCCAGGAGGCATCCCCACCCTACAGTCCCAAGCTCCCCAAGATCCCAGTAGGCAGTGACTGACTGCTGAGAGACAGTTGTGAGCCACACAAGCCATTACCCATTGCTTGGCCACACACATCATGTCCAGGAATAGCCTGGGAACCTCCTGTCTTTTGTGATCTCACAGCCACAGCCCTGCATGCCTGCTGCCAGGCTAACAGCATACTGATACATTCATTTGTGCCTCCTTGGCTCAGTGAGATAACTGACCAGGCATAATAAGTCGGAGATTTACAGTTTAGCAGAAAGTCTCCAATTCACTCAGGACTATTGACTAACAGAGATTCAGTGACTCAGAAATTCAGTGACTCAGCCTGCTACACACAATGACAATGATTTAAAGTCTTCCTTCATTAATTGGCAGAGGGGAAAGGCAACAGTTCATCAGCCTCAACTGTCAGTCTGTTCCTACATCACACTTGCTATGGGCCTCATGACATGCCAGTCTAGAGTGCCCATACATCTCATCAGAGAAAGGGCCAGTACTTACTCCTCCTGACCAATTAGATGGTTACCATCACCAGCTCTCTCTCACAACCAACACAAAAGCACAAACAACAAACAGGCAATTACATAGACATTTCATCAGGTGTCATTCACAGTGGAAGAAAGGCATTAAAAAACTACACAACATCACCACAATGTCTTGAAAGCAATAGACAATCTCAAACCCTACAGCAAAACAAGATGTCACAAAAATATGGATCAAAACAGGGTCTGCAGATATTCCAAGTGTTCTCACAAGATAGAAGCATAAAGAATTAAAGGCATCCACAAGCAAAACTCTAGAAAAATTTTTAAAAAGCAATACAAGGCAAAAATATATAGAACCAATTGAATATTAAAGCCATTAAAAATAGGAAACTGAAATCTGTAATAAGTTGAACATTGCAGAGCTGTCAACATGTTGAAAAGACAAAAGAGCAGAATTGGGGGGGAAAAATGGAATACAGAATCAGTGAAACAAAAGACAAAGACCTCAACACCAGCCTCCCACAGGGGAAAAACTGAAACAAGGAGGAAGGAAATGAAAAAACCATAAGAATTATCTGGGATCACTAAGAGAAACAATATACGTGTGACTGGAATTCCAGGACCAGAAGAGAGAAAAAAGGGCTAAGAAAAATGTGGAATATTTATTAGAAGAAAACTTTTAGTATCAAGAAAAATTAGGAAATTCAAGCATCTGAATAAACCCCCAACAGGATAGGCTCCAAAAGAAAAACACCAAGACACATAATAGTCAAATTCTTCAAACCCAAAGAGAATAGAATAATGAAAACAGCTAAAGTAAAATTAAGTTTTTTTCAAAGGAGAACCAATAAGACTAAGTTTTGATTTCTTAGCAGAAACCGTGCATGGAATGGTATGAAAGAAAACATCTGTCAACTGAGAATCTTGCACCCAGGAAAATTGCCCATCAAATATGGTAGTGTAATTAGGACAACGTCAGAAAAGCATAAGCTATTAGAATTAGTGAAAACAAGACCAAGCTTACAAGAATTAATGAAGT
>NW_006400042.1:1061303-1064655 GCF_000299155.1 Elephantulus edwardii | reverse complement strand
AAAATCATAAATTAAATTTTTAAAAAGTGGATAATAAAATAATCAGCAACATCACAAAAGAATGAAACAAAATAGCAGCAATAAAACCTTCCCTAGCTCTGTTGGCCTAGTGACAAGAAGCTGTGCTGCAATCTTGAAGGCACAGGGTTTGAGGAGATTGGCTATTCTGCAGGAGAAGGATTTGCAATCTCCTCCTGTGTGATTAAGGGCCTCTGAAAACCTGCTGGAGGGTCAGCTATTAGTCATCACTCGATGGTATACAACAATTACATTTTTTAAAATTTTAATTGAGATTTTTAATGAAAGTTTATAGAGAACTTGGATTTACATTCATTTATTGTTGTACATTTTCCTTCATAATCCCCCCTCCTGCCGTATGCTTTTCTCTTTGGAGAAAAAAAAAAATTCGTTGTTGCACAGAACGTGATTAAATGCACCAGCTTAGAGAAAAAGAGTAGTATAATGGATAAGTTAACAACACCCATTCACATTCTGTCTGCAAGAGACACACCTGAGATATGAAGATTAAAAACCCCTAAAAATCAGAGTTAAAAAAATATGTCAAGTAGATGGGGGGAAATGCAGGAGTGACAATGTTAATCTCTAGATAAAATAGACTTTAAGGTAATAACCAGTACAAGAGACAAGAAAGGACATTATACAATGATTAGAGGGTCAATAGACTAAGAGAACACATCTTTAATTAAGATCTACATAACATGGGATTTTTAATCAGATGATCATACGATCTACTATGCTGGAAATGAAAACGAGAGGAAAAAACTGGGTTGCATCCACAGTTAAAAAGACCGTTTCTAGAGCCATCTTGAAATAACAATGTTGTGACAGAATACTAACGATACACCTACAAGGAAGGCCTGTTAATACCGCAATCATTCAAATCTATGTACCAACAGCTAGAGCCAAAAAGGAGGAAATGGATGACTTCTACCAACTGTTGCAATTGAAAATTGACTGAACATACAACCAAGACACACTAGTAATAATGGGTGAGTAGGGTCGCTATGAGTCGCAAGCGACTCGACGGCACATAACAACAACAACAGAATGCAAAAGTTAGGAACAAGGAAGAAGGATTGGTAACCGGGAAACATGACTTGGTGACAGAAATGAGGCTGGAGGGGAGGGGGCGGGCCGCAAAGCTGCTCCCGCCCCTCCCCCGTGCTCACGCTGAGAGGTAAACAAACCGTGAGCCCGCTGTGGGCGACGCGGACCTGGCGGGGGCAGCGGGAGCTGCTGTGGCGGAGTCGGCGGCGGCGGGCGGGGAGCGGCGGAGAGCGCGCCGAGTCGAGGCCGGGCTGGCCCGCGCGCCCGCCGCACATGCCCCGGGGCGACGCTGGACTGTAGCTGTGTGCGGCGCCTCCTGTCGGCGCGGGGAGGAGGCGCAGAGAGGCCGCGATCGCCACCCGCGGTGCCTATGGAGCGGCTGTGGATAATCAGCGTGCAGCGCCTGCTGGAGGCGGCGGAGTTTTTGGAGCACCGCGGGCGAGAGTGTGAACATGGCTACGCTTCAACGTTCCCCTCCATGCTGAGTACCTGTCTGCAGCACTCGAAGCCCCCACGGAGGCTGAGCCGGGCACCGAAACACAGCAGTGGGAGCAGCAACACCAGCATTGCCAGCAGGTCCAAATAATGAGCTAGAAAAGAATCTAGGAGCTCATCTGCGCCTGTGTTTAGAACGCTCAAAAGTTCTCATTCCACTTGGACTAGACCGCACCAGGCACACAACACTTGGTTTGCTCAACAAAGCCAAAGCACGCATCAAGAAACTTGAAGAAGCTGAGAGGAAGAGCCAGCACCAGCTTGAGAACTTGGAACGAGAACAGGTTTTTAAAGCGGCGACTGGAACAGCTGCGGGGTCCTCAGGAGATGGAACGAATACGAATGGACAGCATTGGATCAACTATTTCTTCAGATCATTATGATTCAGAGCGAGAGGAGATTGAAGTGAATGTTGAAAGCACAGAGTTCTTCCATGGAGAAGTGGACAATATCAGTACCACCAGCATCAGTGACATTGATGACCGCAGCAGCCTGCAGAGTATTGGGAGTGATGAGGGTTACTCCAGTGCCAGTGTCAAACTTTCGTTCACTTCCTAAAACCCAGCATGACATAACAGTGCAGGGCAAAATATTCACTGGGCCAATTTCAATCTAAACAATCTTTTAAATTGGGTTCAAGATGCAGTCTCCTCTTAAAACAAAACAATACTTCAAAAAAGGTCTCAAACGACCTGTATTTGAGCAAATACATAGCAAAAAAATGTGGGGCAGAGCCTCCCCAGGAGAATAAATATTGGGAAAATATAATTTCCGATGGCAGCAGAAACCTTGTGTGAAATTTCCTTGATTTGATTTAGTTGATTTAAGAGGACACTGGAGATTCCACCCTCTTTTTTTCCTTTCTAGTTTGCTCATACTGCATTGAGTAGACTTAGGTTATGAACCCTTCCTGAACTTTATGGTCCTAAAAGACAAACAAACAAAATCACACCTATAGTAATGACAAGATGAAATCAGGCATTAACCTTGGATAGCTAAAAAGCTATTGTCACTCAGCCTGGGACAGTTTATCATGAAGCCTGTGGATGATCAATTCTTTAAAAATTAAAAAAACCAACCAAACAAACCAAAAAAAAACCCAAGACAAAACAAGCCACAAAAACACAAAAACCCCAGCTCATTTCATACTCTGCAAAAGAAGAGATTCCTATGAAGCCTGTTGAAAGGGATCATCAGGCAGCTCAGCTTTCTTTTGGATTCCATACTTTAGCAGTAGGGTACCAAACCAGCCAGCCAAGAGCCCCGCCCCTGGGCAGCATGGGGGGCAGTCAGTGCATGACAGCCTTGTCACACGGCCTGGGAGTCGGGACTGGGGGCCAGAAGGAAAACGCTCCACGTGCCGCTGCGTGGGCCAGAACAGTTTTGCACGCAGATAAGCAGGCCAAAGTCTGAGCCACTGCGGCATTTTTATTTCAGATTTTGAGAACTTTGTATGTTTGAAACCAAATTGACATCTTTTAAAATGCTTGTCCAGGCGGCGGGCAGAGAGGCAGTGCCAGAGCAACCCAGCTTCGCGAAGGCTCTATGCGCGCCGGAGCCCACCGGCACCCTGCACGAACCCTCCCTGTCGCCAACATGCCCAAGAGGAAGGAAGGTCAGCTCGGCCGAGGGTGTGGTGAAGGAGGAGCCCAAGAGGAGATCAGCGAGGCTGTCAGCTAAGCCGCCTGCAAAAGTGGAAACGAAGCCCAAAAAGGCAGCAGGAAAGGAGAAGTCTTCTGACAAAAAAGTGCAAACAAAAGGGAAAAGGGGAGCAAAGGGAAAACAGGCT
>NW_006400042.1:1058978-1060566 GCF_000299155.1 Elephantulus edwardii | reverse complement strand
CAGTTTATCAACAATTGAAGATATTGGTACTTATTTTCTTCTTTATGAAAACTTTCCTCCAAATTTAAAGCTGGAAGGTCACTGGAATTTAGAAAAGAATTATAACTACATGGCTTTTTAGATTTTTGGTACGTGCATTAAGAATTGTGTACAGGTTGTTCATAATGTCTCTCTACTGGCCCTTAAAACAACCAATAAAATATCAATGATGAAAGAATTAAAAAAAAAAAAGCTTGTCCATAAAAAACAAACAAAAACAAAACACAGATGTCTTTTATAGCGGGAAAAAAAACCACATGGGGGAAAAATTCATTTATTTTGATGCAGCATTTGATAATATAAAACACCTCACACCTGCACAGGATGAATGAGGTCTGGGCTAGGTAGAGAAGAGGTCAATGTTAATGTTTTTGTTTTCTTTAGAATCACACTACCCTTTACCAGCTTTTAACCACCTGGTAGCTCTAGTAGATTATCATAGTTAACCTAGTTAAGTTCAGCACTTGTCTCATTTTAGTGTCAGGATTTCCTCCCGTTTTCCTACAGGCAGTCTCTCTCCTTCTTCACAGTCCCACTGTGCAGGTCCTAATGTCGCTCTTACAGATATTTTCAGAAATGTTATTTTCTTTAACGTGAAGTTTCTAGCCTGCACTTTGATGTCATGTGCTCCCTGTATCTTCTCAACTCCCAGGTTCCTCTCTGACTCTTTGCCCTAATTCCCAGGCCCTCAAGCCTTCTGGAGACCCCTGGCTGTTTGAACTTTGCATACTTTAAGTAATTTAACTACCCTTAATTACTTCAAAAAACAAAAAAGGGGGGGAAAAGCTTTATGATTTTCATAACTTATTACTGTTTTTAATGGGTTGTTAATTTCATTCCTGTAGTTTTATTTTATGTTTTAGATGGGGCTGGGCAAGGAAGAAGAAAATAAAGACAACCATATTTAGCAGTGGGGAAAAAAAAAAAAAAGAAATGAGGCTGGAGAGAGAGTGATAGGATTCTGTACAATCAATGATTCATTTATTGCAAATACCTTTTATGAGAAACACAAATGGTGATTATACACATGGACTTCACCTGATGGACTACACAGGAATCAGATTGATTATATATCTGGGGAAAATCATTCGAGAAGCTCAATATCAGCTGTGAAAAGTAGGTGAGGTGCTGATTGTGGATCAGACTGTGTAAGAGTTCAAACTGAAGCTGTTGTTGTTGTTGTTATGTGCAGTGGAGTCATTTGTGACTCATAGTGACCCTATGTACAACAGCCCTAAACCCTGCTCTATCCTGTGCCAATCACACTGCCTCTGACACACCCATTCCGATTACCCCAGTCACTGAGTCAATCCGTCTCATAGAGGGTCTTCCCTCTTGCGCAGTCCCTCCACCCTCCCAAACATGCTGTCCCTCTCCAGAGGCCTGTCCCTCCTTGCAACGTGCCCACAGTATGTCAGACGAAGCCCCAGAATCCTTCCCTCCAAAGAGTTGCTTGGTTTAATCCTCTCTAGGATGACTCTGTTTGTTTTCTTGTCAGTCCAGGGTACATTCAATACTCTTCTCCAGCACCACAGCTCAAAGGCATCAA
>NW_006400042.1:1055943-1058676 GCF_000299155.1 Elephantulus edwardii | reverse complement strand
ATTGGTCCAGTGGTGAGAATCTTTGTCTTCTTGACATTGAGCCTCAGTCCATACTGAAGGCTGAAGTCCTTCCATAAGGACCAAAGTTTGACCTTGAGTCTATCAATTCTAACTTTAAAGACCGCCTCAGGAATAGGTTTGAGGCCTTAAATATTAATGAGTGAAGACCAGATGAGATGTGGGAAGATATCCATGAAGAATGAAAAAGGTTTAAAGACAGAGGAAGAAGAAAAGGGCAAAACGGATGTCAGAGGAGACTTTGAATACTGCACTAGAGCACCAAGAAGCCAAAGCAAAGGAAAGAGATCAAGATGTTAAAGACCTAAATAGAAGATTTCAAAGGGCAGCTTGGGAGTTAAAGCAAATTATTATAATGTGCAAAGAGCTTGAGTTGGAAAATCAAAAGGTACAAACTCTCTTGATATTTCTTAAACTGAAAGAACTGAAGAACAAATACAAGCCTTAAAATACTATTTTGGACGAGGGTCTCATATTAAAAGTTTACAGAATCCTTCAGGGCCTTCACAAGAAAAAGACTGATAACCAATTACAAAATGGGCAAAAGACACGGAAAGACTTTTCACAGAGGAAGATATTTGAATGGCCAACATACACATGGAGAAATGCTCAAATTACTGACAATAAGAGAGATGCAAATCAAAACCACAATGAGATAACATTTCACCCCAGCAGCAGTGGCAAAGTTTAACCAGGACAACACTAATAAACGTTGGAGAAGATGTGGTGAGATAGTAACTCTTATACACTGTTGGTGGGATTGCAAAATGATACCATTGCAGAAAGCAGTTTGGTGTTTCCTCAAAAAGCTGAACATAAAAATTCCATGTTGTTATTATGTGCTATTGAGTCACCTGAGACCCATAGCAACCCTGTGAACAGCAGCTCTGAAGCCTACCCTGTCCTAAGCCAGTCTTAGTGATTCTGACACACCAACTCCCATTGTCCCAACTACTGTATCAGTCCATCTCGTCTGGGGTCTTCCTCTCCTGTGCTGTCTCTTCACCAATCAGAGCAGCTTTTCCAGTAGAATATACCCTGAGAAAATGAGAACTGTGGCACAAATGGAGACTTGTATACCAATGTTCATAACCGCATTATTCACCATCACAAGAACATGGAGACAGCCCAAATGTCCAACCACAGTCGAATGGATTGAGAAATTATGGTACACAATGAAATACTATGCAGCATGGAGGAACAATGATTTTGAAAATAACTACTTCATTTAGGAGGGACTGGAGAGCATTACACTAAGTGAACTAACTCAGTCCTATAAGGACAGATAATGTGTAAGACCATTATTGTAGAAATGGAAAGATAACTAGTAAAATGTGTATGAGGATCCAAGGAGGGGAGGAGAGGAGCAGAGGAATGAGGCTGGGCAGGGGGAGTAATCATAGGGCCGCACAATTTGATGGGTGTAGGGAGGGGTAGGCAAAGGAAATGGGAAAGATCTAGTGGGAAAAACAATGTATATGAACTTTGTTAAGTAAACCAGAATAAAATAATTTTTTTTATTTTAAAAAGACCGCAAAGCATATGAATGATTGCATACAAACCAATACAATTTTAAAATGTGAAAAAAAAAAATCCAAACCTCAAGTTGCAATATTTAAGCCTGCTGTGGACAGAATGTTGAATGACCCAGAAGCATCAAAGAAGATGGAAGAAGTACACTGAGTTGCTATACCAAAAAGAATTGGCTGACATAGAAGAATTTCATCAAACAAAATATGATCAAGAGGCAATAGTGACAAAAGTTGCTTCGAAGGAATTGGCAAAACACTATGCCCCAGGAATTGACATCATACTAATTGACATATTTTAACAAATAGACTCTCGTAGTCCTTCTCCATGGGATGTGGAAGCTGTGATGCAGGCCCATTTGGCTGGGGCTGCAGAGAGTGCACATCCGGACCACGCTATGGTTACTTTGTGTGAGCACATTTTGCGTTTGTCTCCTGGCAACCATGAAGTGTGGAGCCTTTGAGCCTCCAGGATTGGTGCCTGGGGAGCCTATGACAGGGTCAAATGTCACAGAGGGTGCACTGGCAGGTGGAACCCTGTAGTTGTTATGTGCCTTTGAGCACCTACTACAACTCATAGCGACCCTGTGAACAAAAGATCTGAACCCTGTTCTATCCTGCACCATCCTCACACTTCCTGACACACAAGAGCAACAGTCACCATGTCAATCTACCTGGTTGAGTGTCTTCCTCTCCTTCTCTGACCCTCCACCATTCCCCAGCATGATGTTCCTCTCCAAGGAATAGCTCCCTCTAGCAACATGACAGAAAGTATGTGAGGGGGAAGCCTCCTCATTTTTGCCTCTAAAAGGCATACACTTTCTAAAACATATCTGTTTATTCTCTTAGTGGCCCATGGTATGTTTTGTGCTTTTCTCAAACACCACAGCTCACAGGCATCAATTCTGTCATCCGTAGGCATCTAGCAAGCATAAAATGATTTTCCTTCCTCCCATCTCATTTGAATCCTTTATTGTAGGAGATAGGAGCAGGCACTAGATTCTTTTTTTAAAAATAGAAAACCTAGATTTATTTGTTAAACTATTACAAAGATGTAACAGTTCATCTTAAGTATGTGGGAAACCTCATTCTAATTTTATTTGTTCTGTTACAGAAATTGACCTAAAAGATTGGAGACTGAAGGATAAGAGATTAGAACAAAAAGGAATCTGTTTTATTTATTTTT
>NW_006400042.1:1052174-1055703 GCF_000299155.1 Elephantulus edwardii | reverse complement strand
GCTGTAGGTTTCAGGGTGAAGACCTTCTCTCACTACTCTAAAGGGCCCCTTTGGCAATAGGAAACACGTAGACTATTGTGGAGACTGATTTTGGAATTTAGATGCACTGTTATCAATTGTGCTTAGCCATACATGTTCATATCCTTGAAGACGTAACATGGAAGTGGTACAGCTTAGAAGACACAAATTTAACTAACAAGTTAAAAGTACATGAGTCAAAAATTAAAAGCAATAATATTCCAAGTAGAGGTTCTAACAGTGGCACAAATCAAGTTACAGAGGGAAGGTAGTTCTTAAAATAAAAGTCTTATTGACTAGCACTTTGTCTATTATAGTATAAAGATCAGGAACCACAAGATGTAGAGGCTCAACTATGTCAATTATTATTCTTCAGTCCTGGACCAAATTCCATCTAGCACTGGGTTGTTTTACAGCTCGGAAGTCCACATTCAAGGCAGAGGTGAAGTAAGGAACTGCTTATGAGGTTTTCCGTCAAGTCCAACAACTAAGAAATAGTGAGAAGAGTTGGGACCTCAGCAGGCTTTTAGGACCGAATAATAGGCCCTTGTGTCCAGGAGAAAATGAATATACTTACCAGTAATGTTAATGCTCACCCACAGCTCTTCTGGGAGGCTCTAAATCGTTGAAGCGAAGGACTGGGATCTTGCAGGCATGTAAGCATGGCGAAAGGAGCAAAACCTACTAATAAGTCCAAGACTTGTTTAATGGTGGCAAGTGTGGCTGGGATGTTTCTGGAGAGACTACCCAGAGATATCTGAATTAATCTGGCCCCTAATTAGTAAAAGATCCTTGCCCCTGTGGAAAATTAACAGAGAGCTAGCCCAGTATCACCTCCAAGTTCCTATGTATTTTCACCATGGACACATTTAAGGAATGCTGATATTCTAGGCATACTCAGAGGATACCTAGACACAGAAAGTTTGGGGCGCAATAGTAATCTACAGATACCCTCTTAGATAATTCACCTTTGTTAATAAAGATCACAAGTTTCTGCCTAGTGGCAAGAAGCTGCACTGCAATCCCAGAGGTGCACGGTTCAAATCCACCAGATGCTCTGCTGAAGAAAGAGGGACAATCTGTACCAGTCAGATCTGATTTGACGGTTGTTGTTTTTGTGAGGTGCTGTCAAGTCGTAGACGACTCATAGCAACCCTATGAACAAAAGGCCTGAGCACTGTTCAGTTTCCAGAGGCAAGCCATTTTGGAAGTGGATGCCACTCCTGCTTCCAAGCTTGTTTTAATTGGGAAGCTCCACCAAACACTGTCTACCATGAGTAACCATTATCACATTTGGCATATATCACTGTCACAGTGTTTAGCATCACAGCAAGCATGAGTTACCTCTGTACAGATCAGTGCTATACCACCTAGAAGAATGCTTGACAGAATACCAATTTGAACCAGGCCTGAGGGCCCATTGGGGCTTTAAGCCACCACCTGCCTTAAATCTTAGGCCAAGCTTCGAGGGTCTCACTCCTGGGGGGAATAGCAGACCTGCACATCAAATGCAAGCTCGAAAAAGTACACGACCCCAAAAACTTGTGATTACTTGAGCACGTGGATCACCACGCTCAGGCAGCAAGAAGTCACAGAAACCCTGGGTGCAGTCATCCAAGAAGGACATGGCTTCGGGGCTTTAAGCCACCGCTGCCTTAAACCCTAGGCCAAGCCTCAAGGGCCTCGCTCCTGAGGGAAAGAGCAGTCCTGCAAGTCAAACACAAGTGTGAAAAAAGCATACAAAAACTTAAGATTAGACAACACACACACACACACACACACACACACACACTGAAAAACAAAAGATCACTAGTTTCTTCTGCTGGTGACAACTTGCTGTCAGTACAATCTATCCCAAGGAGGAACTCATTCAGCTGAGTTTGGAGAAGGATAAGGACTTTCATCTACATCCACACCAATGTATAGGCACAAAGTTCTCTCCTACTGTAATGGGTAGAATCTAAAGGAATTTTCAATGATCAACATCTGCTTCTTCAAACTGCCCAGCAACTGTAGGTGTAGTATCTAACCCTAACCTTAACCCTAACCCTCCATACCATCTTCAAATTCTCTTATTGAATCTTTTGTCCAAACCCCTGCCATGTTATACTGGCTTCTCATAGACTGGAATGCTCATAAAAGCATTCCTTCTTACTCTCTCTAGTGTTACTTGGCCCGAATCGAGATCCCCTTGCTCTTGTTCATGTGCTTCCACATGACTCTTCTCCATCATAATAATCGGAATCTTCATCATCATGATCTGAATGAAAAGCCTGGCATTCACAAATTGCACTGAACATTGCTTCCAATGCTGATTTATCACTAGGCACAAACCTAAATTTCGCAATAGGTTCAACTTCATCATCATCACTGGCTTCTTCTTCATCAGCAACAGATTCTTTGGATTCTTCTCTGTATTTGGCACTCCCCATAATATACAAATATTCTCATGGATAAGCATTTAGGTTCCTTGACACAGTAGACAAACTAAGGGTGCATATTCCAGTAATAATCCTAATCCAGAGCCATCTACCCAAGATAGACAGCTCTTAGTGATGTAGAGAGCGCCGATCCTGAGGCTCTTCTTATTCGGCACAGCCTCAGTATCAGGCACTAGATTCTTGTGATAGACACCATAATGAAGCTTGGAATTATAGATGCATTGCTCTGTTATGCATAGGGCTGTTATTTCAGAATAGTCAACCCTGTTTCTTTGTCTGACTCTGGACGTTCTGCTGCAACCTAATCACCATAGGTGACCCTACTAAGATTTGAAATACTGATGGCATAGCTTCCAGCTTTAGAGCAACACACGTGTCCTAGTAGAGCAAACTGATGAATAAATGCTTTCCCAACAAAGCAAACTATAAACAAGCAAGCATTGCTGTTGTTATGTGCCATCAAGTCAACCATGACTCATAACGATCCTATGCACAGTAATAGCTCTGAACCCTGTCCTGTCTTGACCTAATCTCACTGTCTCTGACACATTTGCCCCTATTACCCAAGTCATTGTGTCAATCCATCTCATCCAGCGTCTTCCTCTTGTTGCACCTTTCCAAGCCTGATGTCCTTCTCCAAGGACTGGTTTATCATGGTAGCATGCCCAAAGTATGGAGATGGAGCTTCAAAAGCCTTGCTTCCAAGGAACAACTTGGTTTCACCTTCTCCAGAACAGACCTGTTTGTTCTCTTGGCAGTTCATGGTACATTCAACATTCTTCTTGATCACCACATCTCAAAGGCATCTATCATCATTACTCATTGTCCAGCTTTCTAATGCATAGCAAGTAATTGTGAAGACCATGGCCTGGATTAGGCACACCTTAATCTCTATTGACATCTTTGCATTTTTTTTAATTGGGAAAAACATATTGGGGGTACAAGGAGGTGAGAGTTGGGGGCAGAAGAGTGAGAATGGACCAGGATGCAGTTGCAGAGCTGCACAGTTTGGTCGGTGGGGGGAGCAGGTGAAGGAAATGATGAGGGTCCAGTGGGGACCAGATGCTACA
>NW_006400042.1:1048134-1050704 GCF_000299155.1 Elephantulus edwardii | reverse complement strand
TGTTCACTGAGGGCCAGTCATCAACTGTTTAAGTGTTCAATTATCAATAAGCCGAAGTCTGTGGAAGGCCATAATGGCCCTGCTTTAAGTGGTTCTCGGCTCCCGCAGCTCACCACACTGTGTCTGCCTCCGCTGCCATCTTGGATCCGACATCTTTGCATTTAAGCACTCTGGAGATGTCCTTGACAGCAGATTTTCCTAATCCAATTAGTCTTGATTTCCTGACTGCTGGTGCCAATAATGTTGATTAAGGAACCAAACAAGCTGAAAATGTTAACTTCATTATCTTCTCCATCTATCATGGTGCTGGCCATTGGCTCAGTGGTGAGAATCTGTTTTCTTGATGTTGAGCTTCAATCTATATTGAAGATTACAGTCCTTGACTAACTGCATCAGAAACTAAGGTCCTCCTCAGTTTCAGCAATCAAGGTTGTGTCATCTGCATAAAGCAAGTTATAGATGTTTCTCAAATTCTAATGCCACATTTCTTCTCATAAAGTCCAGCCACCTGGATGATCTGTTCTGCATACAGACTGAAAAGGTATGGAGATAGGATTCATCCTTGGCATATACCTTTCCTGATGTTGAACCATGATGTTTCCTTGCTTTGTTCTAACAACTGCTTCCTGGTCTATGTATAGGTTTCAAATAAACACAGTCGAGTGCTCTGGGATTCTCGTTCTCAAGGTTAGTCACAATTTGTTGTGATCCACACAGTCAAATGCCTTTAGTATACTCAAAGAAACACAGATAGACATTCTTCTAGTGCTCTCTGCTTTTAGCCAAGATCCATCTGACATTTGCAATGCTGTGCCGTGGCCTCTTCTAAACCCAGCTTGTATTTCTGGTGGTTTTCTATTTTAGTAGTTTTTAGATAATCTTTAGCAAGATTTTGCTTGTGTGTGATATTAGTGGTAATTGTTTCAATAATTTCCACATCATCTTTTTTTTAATGGGTGTAAATATGGATCTCTTTCAGTTAATTGGTCAGCAATTGTTCTCCAGATTTCTTGTCACAATATGATGACATAACATCTATTTGCTGAAGTATGCCAATTGATTTTATTATTTTTAATTATTACTTTAATAAGAAGACAAAGATTCTCACTACTGAGCCAACTGGCAGCATCAAGATGGATGGTGAAGAGATTGAGATTGTTCACGGCTTTAGTTTGCTTGGCTCCACAGTCAACACTCTTGGCACCATTAGCCAGGAAATTAAAAGGTGTATTTCCATGGGAAAGTCTGCTGTTGGGACCTCTCCAAAGTATTAAAGACCAATGGTGTATCTCTGGAGACTAAAGTGCATCTGATACAGGCCATGGTTCTTGCAATCACTTGTTATGCATCAGAGAACTGGACAATGACCAAGGAGGATAGAAGGAGAATTGATACCTTTGAGTTGTGGACCTGGAAAAGAGTATTGAGAGTACGATGGACTGCTAGGAAAACAGATTCATCCTGTAAAGGGTTAAACCGGGTGGCTCCTTAGAGGCAAGGAGTCTGAGGCTCTGTCTAACGTACTTTGGACAAATTGTAACGAGAGACTGGTCCTTGGAGAAGGACATCATGCTTGGGAGGGGAAGCAGCACAGGAGGGGAAGGCCCTCTATGAGGTGGATTGATTCAGTGACTGGGATAATCGGGATTGGGAGTGTCAGAGACAGTGCTATTGGAACAGGACAGAGCAGAGTTTAGGGCTGTTGTACGTAGGGTCGCTATAAGTCGCAAGCGACTTGATGGCACATAACAACAACATTACTTTAATGAAAGTTTACAGAAAACTTGGATTTCCATTCATTCATTGTTGCACATTTTTCTCACTATCTCCCCCTAGTTTGCTTTTCTCTTTAAAAAGATTCTATCATTGTTGTACAATTTCCTTCCTCCCACCATACCCCCTACCAAGTTCACTTTGCTATGCACCTCTTATTTTGGATTGTTGGCATGCAAATGATACTTAATCATACATATCTTTTAAACAGTTCTTTGCCTTATCTTTTCAATGTGTTGTTGTTAAGTGCCACCGAGTCGCAGGCAACTCACAGTGACCCTATGAATGAAAGTCCTGGACACCTCCTGTGTAGCTTTCGTCCTTTCTCCAGGTTCATAGGGTTCCCTGAGGCAAGCTATTGTGGAAGTGGATGCCCCTCCTGCTTCCAAGCTTCTTTTAATCGGGGAGCTTCACCAAACACTATCCACCATGAGTAACCATTCTCGCATTATTCCTAGCAATCCATGGTATTCTCAATACTCTTCTCCAGTACCACAGCTCAAAGGCATTAATTCTCCTTCTATCCTCCTTGGTCATTGTCCAACTCTCTGATGCACAAGTGATTGTGAAGACCATGGCCTGTATCAGATGCACTTTAGTCTCCAGAGAGACACCACTGCTCTTCAGCACTTTGGAGAGGTCCCTAACAGCGGACTTTCCCATGGCAATGCGCCTATTAATTTCCTGGCTACTGGTGCTAAGGGTGTTGACTGTGGAGCCAAGCAAACTAAAGCTGTGTACAATCTCAATCTCTTCACCATCCATCCTGATGCTGCCAATTGGTCCAGTGGTGAGAA
>NW_006400042.1:1031822-1044214 GCF_000299155.1 Elephantulus edwardii | reverse complement strand
GGCACTTACACAGGTGCCCTCACACAACAGCCCCTGCTCCAGCAGGTTCCTGGATCCGACAGGATCCGAAAAGTCAAGATCAAATTCCAACCAACCCACTAGCCTCTGGCTGGTCTGCAGAGTTCACAGAAGCCAGCTGGCTGGCTTGTTTTGGGCTGTTTGTGTAGCCCAAGAGAGCTCGGCCAATTTCCTCACCTGTGGGCACGCCCTTAGGTGCTCTCCCGGGTAATCAGCAATGCCCCAGTAAACACAGATATGATCCTACAGGCCTTTCTCCTGCCAGGTTAGTTCCACAACAGCTCAGCTGATAGCTCCGGGTGATGGCTGGATCCGCGGTGGTGCCCTGAGCTTACAGGGCTGTGGTGGGGGCTGAGGTGTGTGGTTGTGGAGCTGCAAGGGGGGGCGGGTGAAGGGGAGGAAAGCAAGGGACTAGGGGATAAGGAGCGCAGGGCGTGGACCTTATCACCAAGAGGTGGGGACGGGGCTTGGGCGCTGCTGGGGGTTTATGCAGCAGCACCCTGTGTGTTGGGAGTCACACAGGTGCGGGCTTCAGGGGGTCACACAGTGGCAGGTAGTCTTCGCTCCTCTGGGGTCTCACGGTCTTTGCTCCTCTGGAGTTCCATGGTGGGTGGCTGACTGTTGTTCTTCCCGGGTCTCTCTTCCCGGCCTGCCTGGTGGTGGGCGGAGGCCCAGCTGGCGGTGGGCGGGAGTTCTTCTGGCTGGCAGCAGGCAGGAGTTGAACCATCCTTGCATACCTGTTATGAATCTCTCTTGGTCAGGGTGAATTATTATATTTTTTATGTACTATTGGATTCTATGGAACAGAATTTTAGTCAGGATTTTTTGCATCTATGTTCATAATAGATATTGGCTTATCGTTTTTTATTTGATGGTGTCTTCACTTGACTTTGGTATCAAGGATATGTTTTCTACATAGATTGAGTCTGAAAGAATTCCATCCTTTTCTTTTTTTCTGAAATACTTTATGTAGAACTGGTACCAATTCTTCTCTGAAAGTTTGATAAAATTCTCTTGTAAAACCATCTGGTCCAGGGCTTTTTTTGTTGGAAGTTGTTTTAGTACCTGTTCAATTTCTTTTGTAATGGGTCTGTTCAGGTGTTTGATTTCAGTCTGTGTCAGTTTAGGTAGGTTGCGAGCTCCTAAATATTGTCAATTTCCTCTAGGTTTTCATATTTGCTTGAGTATAGTTTTTAATGATATTTCATTGTTAACCTTTTTATTTCAGTTGGTTCAGTTGTGATGTTGCCCCTTTCATCTCTTATTTAAATTACTTGTGTCTTTTGTGTCTCTCTTTCTTTCTTTTTTTTTTTTTTTTTTTTTTTTTTTTTTTTTTTTTTTTTTTTTTTTTTTTTGGTTAGTTTTACTAGTGATTTACTGATTTTATTGACCTTTTTGAAGAACTAACTCCTGGTTTTGTTGATGATTTTAATTGTTTTTCTGTTTTCTATTTCATTTATTTCTACCCTAATTTTATAATTTCAGAGGTTTTTTTAGAGGATATCGAGTTTTCTTGCTGTGCTTTTTTCAATTTTTTTGAGATGTTGGGTTAGAGAGTAAATTATCTTTTTTCTGCATTTTGATATGTTTGCTTATAAATTGACCTCTAATTACTGTTTTGGCTGTTTCCCAGAGGTTTTGGTAAGTTGTGTTTTCATTGTCGTTTCTTTCAAGAAACTTTTTAATTGAATTTTTTTATTTCTTCTAGTACCCACTCATGTTCAAGCAAGATGTTATTCACCTTCCAAATGTATGGGATTTTTTTTCTCCTTTTTCCTCTTGTTATTAATTTCTAATTTTGTAGCATTGTGGTCAGAGAGGATGCTTTATATTATTTCTACATTTTTTAAATTTACTGATGCTTACCTTGTGACAAACCTGTGATCTGGAGAATATTGCATGCATATCAGAGAAGAAAGTATACTATGTGTGTTTTGTTTCCTTGGTTTTGGGTGTTTTTTTTGTGTGTGTGTTTTTTGAGTGTGTGGTTGGTTTTTTTAAAAATTCATTAGCTTATATGTATCTATGAGATTGAGTTGGGTTATTGTGTGGTTTAATTCTTCAGCATCTTTTGTTGAGTTTCCTTCTGCCAGTTCTATATTTTCTTGAGGGTGGTGTATTGAAGTCTCCTACTACGAGACTGGTGTTGTCAATTTTTTTCATTAGTTCTGTTAACATTTGCTTAGTATATTCTTCTGCTCTATCATTTGGTACATAGATATTTATTATTGTTATGTCCTCTTATTTTATTGACCCTTTAAGCATTATATAGAGATCTTCCTTGTCCTTTGTAATGGTTTTTGCATTGAAATATATTTTATCAGAAATTAATATTGCTACTCTTGCTTTTTTCTGGTTGCCATTTACTTGGTATTTTTCCACCCTTTTATTTCTAGTCTTTCTTTAGTGTCACTTTTTTAAAAAATCTACTGTCAAAGACCTTTTTATTTTTTTAAATTAATTTTAATGAAAGTTTAGAGAGACTTAGGGTTTCCAGTCATTCATTGTTGCACTTCCCCCTTTGTCCCCACAATTCACTCTTCTCCTTGAAAAGAAAGAAAAATTCTTTCATTGTTATGTAATTTCTTTCCCCCAAGTCCACTCCACTATGCAGCCTTCACTTTGGACTTCTTTAATGACAAGAATATCCATTCATATATCTCTTTTAAACAGTTCTGTCTCTCTCATCTGTTTCAATGCAACATACATCATTCCTCCCCTCCTTTTCTGTCTTCCTTCAACCCTGATGTCAGTCCTGTTTTACAACAGTGGCCCTATGCAATATTTATCCTTTTGTGACTGAGATATTCCATTCAGCATAATGTCCTCCACAGTCATCCATGTTATAGAATATTTCATGAGTTCCTTATTTTTCAATGCTGCATAGTATTCCATTGTGTGAACATAGCAGAGCTTCTCTATCCACTCGTTTGTTGATGGGCACTTGTGTTGTTTCCAACTCTTTGCTATTGTGAACAAAGCCACAATAAACATGGGTGTGCATTATCATCACTTTTCAAGTGTGTCTCTTGTAGACAGAATATTGATGAGTTATGTTTGTTTTTTTTATCCAATCTGCTACACTGCTCTCTTCAGAGGTGTATTGAAACTACTCATATTCAGTGTAATTATCGAGAGGCAAGCTTTTATTGCTATAATTTTCTCGAGTTCTTTTTAGTGTTTTTAGTTACTTTGGTTCATTCTACTTTCTGTGGCACCTTTGTAAGAAGGACATCTTTCAGTGTTTCCTGCAATGCTGGTCTTGTTTTTAAAAACTTCCTTTAGCTACCCTGCCTGAGTTTCTCTCTGAGATTTTGACTCAAGGAAAGATTTGTTTCACTGGGGAGAGATATGTCCTGTGATACTGGTGTCCTTGACAATGTTTAGAGAAGTGGCATTGGGTCATCCTCCAGGCAGCAGGGCATCCAGGCAGTAAGGTCAGGTCCTCTAGGAAGTGGGGCTGGGCTTCTAGGTGGCAGGAGGGAGCCTCCAGGTGGTGAGGCCAGGTCATTCAGGTAACAGGGCTGGGGTATTTTGGGACTCCAGGCAGTGGGGCTTTAGCCACCAGGTGAAAGGGCCAGATGCCTCCAGACAGTGGGGCTGTGGTCTAGTGCTCCAGGTGGGAGAGCAGTCCAAGACACACTAAGACATTTTTAAGACAAGTACCTAGTTAATTGACTGGAATAGATACATGGCTCACAACAGCTGTGACAACGGGATGGGTGGCTCTGAAGATGGGATGGGTGGCTGCTGAAGTATGTCAATTGATATCAATTCCTGGGGCCTTGCTTTTTGCCAGTTCCTTCAGAGCAGCTTGAACTTTCTCCTTCATCACCATTGCCTTCTTGATCATATGTTGATGAAATTCTTCTGTGTTATCCAAATCTTTTTTATATAGTCTCTGTGTACTACTTCCATATTATTATGGATCATTCAATATTCTGCTCATATAATCTTTAAGTATTGTTACCTGAGACTTGCATTTGTTCTTCAGTTACTTCAGCTTGAGAAATGCCAAATGAGTTCATTCCTTTGATTCTCTGACTTCGGTTCTTTGCACATTTCTTTATAATACTTTGCTTTATCTTCCTGAGAAGCCCTTTGAAATCTTCTGTACAGCTCAGATTCTGAACTTCTGATTTCTTCCCTTTGCTCTTTCTTCTTAGTGCTCTAATGCAATATTCAGGGTCTCTTCTATTTTTTTAAATTTTTTTTCAGGGTCTCTTCTAACATCCATGTTGGTTTTTTCTTCTTCCTCTTTTGCATTCATCATGAATATTCTTGATAGCCTCCCATAGCTCATCTGGTCTTCATTCATTATTAGTGTGCAAGGTTACAAACCTGTTCTTGAGATGATTTTTAAATTCTGGTGGGATAGACTCAGGGTCAAATTTTGGTTCACGTGGATTTGATTTCATTTGCTTTGCTTTTTTATCATTTTCTAAAATTAATTTTAATTAAAATTTACAGGGATTTGGATTTCCATTCATTCATTGTTGCACTTTTCTCCCTGCCCACCCCTCCCCCCAGTACATTCCCCTTTCTAAAAAGTAAAAAAAAAAAGTTCCCCTATTGTTTTACAATCCCTCCCCCCAGGTCCACTCCACTATACAGCCTTCATTCTGGACTCCTATCATGACAATAATATGTTATCACATATCTCCTTTAAACAGTTTTCTCCTTCGTCTGTTTCAATGCAGTATACATTATTTATCCCATCTTTCTCAGTCTCCCCCCAACCCTGATGTCAGTCCTGTTTTACAACAGTGGCATTATGCAGTATTTGTCCCTTTGTGACTAAGATATTTCACTCAGCATAATGTCCTCCAGGGACACCCATTTTGAATACTACTGCATAAGTTCCTTGTTTTTCAATGCAGCATAGTATTCCATTGTGTGAATATACCACAGCTTATCTATCCATTCATTTGTTCATGGGCACTTAGGTTGTTTCCAACTCCTTGCTATCATGAAAAAAGCTGCCATAAACATGGGGGCTTTATTTTAAACTGCTTGGGTGGCAGTTATGGTCTCTTTGGGATATATTCCAGCAGTGGAATTGCTGAGTCAAATGGTCTATTTGCAACTTTTTGAGAAAGCGCCGCACAATTTTTTACTTCCACCAACAGTGAATAAGGATTCCAGTTTCTCCACAACCTCGTCAGCATTTGTTGCTTGCTGTTCTGTTAAATTTTGCTATTCTTACTGGGGTGAGATGATATCTCATAGTTGTTTTGATTTGCATCTCTCTCGGAGCTAGGGATTTTGAACATTTCTTCATGTGCTTGTTGGTCATCTGAATGTCTTCTATGGTGAAGTGTCTGTCATATCCTGTGCCCATTTTTCAATTGGATTGTTTACCTTTAGCTTGTTGTGGTGCTCAACCATTTTATAAATTCTAGATATTTGTATTTGTCATTACCAAATACTTTTTCCCAGTCTGTGGCTTCCCTTCTTACCTGTTGAAGTTTTTGGATGTGCATAGGGATTTGATTCTTAGAAGGTCCCCTTCACCTATTTTATCTTCTCCTAGTTGTAGATTTTTCAGGATACTTGGAAAACTATTTATGTTGTGGATTAGGACTTATAGAGTTCTTCCAAGCTTTTCTTTAATGACGTTTCTAGTCTTTGGTTTTAGTCCTAAGTCCATGATCCACCTACAGTTGGTTTTTGTGTATGGAGTGAGGTGTGGATCTTGTTTGAGTCTTCTGCAGATAGTTTTCCAATTTTGCCAACACCATTTGTTAAATAGGCTGTTGTTTACCCACTTAACTAATTTAATCTCCTTTTCAAAAATCAGTTGACCATACTTAGATGGGCGGATTTCTGGGTTCTCAATTCTATTCCATTGTTCTATGTGTCTGTCATTGTACCAGTACCATGCTGTCTTAACCACCACGGTGGTGTAGTAGGATTTGAAATCAGGGAGTGAGATGCCTCCTACCTTTTTTCTATTTTTAAGGAGTACTTTGCTTATTCGGGGCTTCTTTCCATTCGAAATGAAACTGGAGATTGCCTTTTCCATCTCATTGAAGAATGGGATTGGTATTTGGGATTGCATTGAACATGTAAATTGCTTTTGGTAGTATTGCCCTTTTCACAATATTGAGTCTTCCTATCCATGAGCAAGGGATATTCTTCCACTTCTCCAGGTCTCTTTTTTTTCTTGTAGTAATGTTTTGTAATTTTCTTTGAATAGATCTTTTGTGCTTCTGGTTAGATTTACTCCCAAGTATTAAATCTTGTGATTCGCTATTGTGAAGGCTATTGTTTTTCTTAGTTCTAGCTCTGTATTCTCTTTGTCACTGTAGAGAAATCCAACTGATTTTTGTATGTTGATTGTGAATCCTACTACTTTGCTAAATTGGTCAACTATGTCCAATAGTTTTCTTGCTGAGTCTTTAGGGTTTTCTAGGTATACTATCATATCATCTACCTAGTGAGATAATTTAACCTCCTCTTTGCCAATTTGGATACCTCTTATTTCCTTCTCTTGTCTTATTGCTATCACTAAGTCTTCAAATACAATATTGAATAAGAGCGGTGATAGTGGGCAACCTTGTCTAGTTCCTGTTCTTAACGGGAATGCCTTTAACCTCTCTCCATTGAGAATAATGTTGGCTCTCAGGTTTGCATAAATACTTTTTACTATGTTGAAATTTTGTTGAGTGTTTCTATCAGGAAAGGGTGTTGGATTTTGTCAGAGGCTTTTTCTGCATCAATTGATAGGATCATGTGGTTCTTGTTCTTTCCTTTGTTAATGTGATGAATTACATTAATTATTTTCCTTACATTAAACCATTCTTGTATACCTGTTATGAATCCCACTTTGTCATGGTGAATTATTTCTTCGCTGTTTCATTGAATTCTACTGGCCAGTATTTTATTCAGTATTTTTGCATCTATGTTCATAAAAGATATTGGCCTATAGTTTTCTATTTTGGTGGTGTCCTTTCCAGGCTTTGGTGTTGTAGGGACAGCTAAAACCCCATTTTTTTATAAACCCCCACTAATGCTAGAAGCAGAAGAGGGCTATAAAATTCTTAGCTTAAGGCAAACACAAATGCCACAAGTAAAGTCTTGTCTGTCCTTGCAAAGTAAAGAATTAACTAATATCTGTGTGACACAGAAGGAGTAAAGGCGGGCAAAGTAGCCAGCCCGTCAAAAGCCAACCCACATGACTGAACCCCCTGACCCACCAACCGTGATCTCAATCTCCCTGCCCCGACAGCGGCACCCAAAAATAAGCTATAAAAGCAATTGGGAGGGGGGACTATGGGCTTTTTCCCTCGCCACCCTCTTCTGGAGGGAGAAAGTCTCCACATGTGGAATTAATAAACACACTTGAAATTTTCAGACGTGTGATTGGATCTCCTTTGAGGGGCATTTCGTGGGCAGAACAGTATCAAGGATATGTTGACTTCATAGAATGAGTCTGGGAGAATTCCATCTTTTTCTATTTTCTGAAATAGTTTATGAATAGAATTGGTGACAGTTCTTCTCTGAAAGTTTGATAAAATTCACTTGTAAAACCATCTGGTCCAGGGCTTTTTTTGGTTGGAAGTTTTCATATTTGTTTGAGTATAGTTTTTCATAATACTCTAATATTAGCTTTTTATTTCAGTTGGTTCTGTTGTGTTGTTGCCTGATTCATCTCTTATTCAGATTTTTTGTGTCTTCTCCTTCTTTTCTTTTGTGGGTTTTGCTAATGGTTTGTCCATTTTATTGATTTTTTAAAAACACAAACTGCTAATTTTGTTGATGGCTTCAATTGTTTTTCAGTTTTCTATTTAATTTATTTCTGCTCTAGTATGCAGAACAGATCATCCGAGACCCCGGGCTGTATGAGGAGGAATGTGACATCAGGACTGGTAGAAGAATCGTCAATAACCTGCGTTATGCAGATGACACAACCCTACTCACTGAAACTGAGGAGGACCTGAAGCACTTGCTGCAGAAGGTCAAGGACTGAAGTCTTCAATATGGATTGAAGCTCAATATCAAGAAAACAAAGATTCTTACCACTGGGCCAATTGTCAGCATCAGTATGGATGGTAGAGATTGAGATAGTTAACAGTTTTAGTTTACTTGGCTCCACAGTCAACACTCTTGGTAACAGCAGCCAGGAAATCAGGAGACGTATTGCATTGGGAAAGTCAGCTGTGAGGGACCTCTCAAGAGTACTGAAGTGCAACGACATCAGGCTGGAGCCTAAGGTGCACCTGATCCAGGCTATAGTCTTTGCAATTACGTGCTATGTATCGGAGAGTTGGACAGTGAATAGGCATGATGGAAAGAGAATTGATGCCTTTGAGTTGTGGTGCTGGAGAGGAGTGTTGAATATACCATGGACTGCTAGGAGAACAAACAGGTTTGTCCTGGAGAGGGTGGAGCCAAGGATTCTGAAGCTTTGTCTGACATACTTTGGGCATGTTGCAAGGAGGGACTGGTCCTTGGAGAGGAACATCATGTTTGGGAGAGTGGAGGGATGGTGCAGGAGAGGAAGACCCTCAATGAGATGGATGATTCTGTGAGTGGAGTGGTGGAAATGAATGTGTTTGAGATAGCTAGGTTGGCACAGGATAGAACGGTGTTTAGGGCTCTTGTACATAGGGTTGCTACGAGTTGCAAATGACTCGATGGCACTTAACAACAACAACAACAACAATTATTATAATTTCAGGTTTTTTAGAGGGTGTTGGGTTTTCTTGCTGTTCTTTTTCAATTTGCTGGAGATGTTGAGTTAGGGTCAATTTTTCCTGCCTTTTGATATGTTTGCTTATTGCTATAAATTGACCTTTAATTACTGCTTTGGCTATTTCCCAGAGGTTTTGGTAAGTGGTGTGTTCATTGTCATTTTTTCACGAAACTTTTTAACTTCATTTTTTATTTCTTCTAGTACCCAGTCATGTTCAAACAAGGTGTTGTTCAGCTTTCAAATGTCTGGGGTTTTTTTTTTCTCCTTTATCTTCTTGTTATTAATTTCTAATTTTGTAGCATTATGGTCTGAAAAGATGCTTTGCATTATTTCTGTGTTTTTAAATTTATTGTTGCTTGCCTGGGACCTAGAATGTTATGTATTCTGGAGAACGTTCCATGCACAATGGAGAAGAAGGTATACTGTTCTTTTTTGAGGTGCATTAGGCTATAAATATCTATGAGGTCAGGTTGGTTTATTGTGTGGTTTAGTTCTTCAGTATCTATGTTGCGTTTCTTTCTGGTAGTTCTGCCTTTCCTTGAAAGGGGTGCAATGAAGCCTCCAACTACTATAGTAGTGTTGTCTATTTCCTTTTTCAGTTTTGTTAATGTTTGTTTTATGTATTTTGCAGGTCTTTCATTTGGTGCATAGATATTTATTATTGTTATGTCCTCTTGTTCTATTGACCCTTTCAGCATTATGTAGTGACCTTCCTTGTCCTTTGTGAAGGTTTTTAGACTGACATTTATTTTATCAGAGATTAATATTGCTACTCCTGCTTTTTTTCTGGTTGCCTTTTGCTTGGTATATTTCCCCCCCACCCTTTTCTTTTTAGTTTTTCTTTATCTTCATCTTTCAGGTGTGTCTCTTGTAGACAACATATTGATGGATTTTGTGTTTTCTTATCCAATCTGCTACTCTTTTTCTCTTCAGCGGTGCATTTAAACCATTCACGTTTGAGGCAAGCTTTTATTGCTATCATTGTGTTGAGTTCTTTTTGGTGTTGTTGCTAGTTACTTTGGTCCATGCTGCTTTCTGTGGTACCTCTGTAAAAAGGACATCTCTAAGTCTTTCCTGCAGTGCTGGTCTTGTTTTTACAAACTCTCTTAGGTTCTGTTTTTCTTGAAATATCTTGATCTCTCTTTCATATTTGATGGATAATTTTGCTGGGTACAGTATTCTTGGTTGACAGTTGTGTTCTTTGAGTGTTTGATATGTGTCCTTCCATTCCCTTCTTGCTTGCATGGTTTCTGTTGAGAAATCAGCACTTAATCTTATCTGCTCTCCCTTATAGGTTACTTTTTGTTTCTCTCTTGCTGCTTTCAGGATTCTCTCCTTATCTTTGGTTCTGACAAATTTAATTATCATATGCCTTGGTGTTTTTCTTTTGGGATCTATTCTATATGGGGTTCGCTGAGCTTCTTGAGTATATAGTCTCTCATTCTTCATTATGCCTGTTAAGCTTTGCTCTAGTAATTCTTCCACCTCTTTTTCAGTGCCTTTACTTGCTTCTTCCTTTTCTGGGATTCCAATGATCCACATGATTTTGCTCTTGATGGTGTCCCACATTACTCTTAGGTTTTCTTCTTTTTCCTTCTTTTTTGAGTCTCCTTTTTTCTCTAGCAGATCAGTGGTGACAATTCTGTCTTCTATTTCACTTGTTCTGTGTTCCATCTCTTCAATTCTGCTCATGTGTCCCTCCATCATGTTGACAGCATCTGAAACATTGGACCTCATATTTTGGATCATGGTTTGTTTTTTTTTGTGTGTGTTTTTTTTTCCAGTGCCCCTAATGCCTCACTTGTTTTCTCTACATTGTTCTGGATTTTTTTTTTTAGCTCCTTATGGTTATTGCTTGTAGTATCCTGTAATTCTTCAAGTTTGTGTTTCATCCATTGAAAATATTCAATCGTTGTTCTTTTAAATTCTGTGTCAGAAAGGTCCATCAGACTTTCTGGCTTCAGAAAATCCATTGATACTGTTTCACCCTTTGGGGATGACATCTTGCTTTTCACTTGTAGTGTGTGAAATAGCTTGCTTTTTCCAAGACATTGATATGTTCTTGATCTGAAGACAATGCTCTAACAATCAGTTGAGCAGCTACTCCACTTGTGTTTTTCTCTGAACTTCTGACTCCAGGGAAATGTCAGTTCAGAGCCTTTGAGAGCAGCCTCCTATAGGGAAGACAGGTCATGGTGCTCCAGATTAAAAACAAGTTGATTGACCAGACATGTAGGCACAGGTGTGGAGCCAAATTCGTAGGGCATGCATGTGGGTGGGGCGATCACAAGGGCAGGTCAACTACTTGGGGGACCTCACTCAAACCTCAACTGTCTGGGTGTGCTCACGATTGGGGTCCCTATTCAAATTCCAGCTGTCTCCCACCAAGTGTTTTTCATTCAGTGATCCCCGCCCAGTGACACTTACACAGGTGCTCTCACACAGCAGCCCCTGCCCAAGAAGGGTCCTGGGTTCAATGGAACCCAAGAAGTCGAAGTCAAATTCCCACTGACGCACTCACCTTTGGCTGGTCTGCAGTGTCCACAAAAGTTCAGACAAATTACCACTGTCCAGCTTGTTCCTGGGCAGTTGGCATGGCCCAAGAGCTCAGCCAAATTCCCACCAGTGAACTCACCCTTAGGTACTCTCCCAGGCAATCGACGGTGCCCAAGAAAATCCAATCAGGATCCTACTGGTCTTTCTCCTGCCAGATCAGTCTCACAGCAGCTCGATTGGTGGCTTTGGGCAATGACTGGATCTGCGGCATGGCTTTGTGTTCCTATAGCTCCGAAACGAATTGCTCCAACAAAAGTTCTGATTCAAAATCCTACTGTCCTTGACTGTTGGCCAGCCTCTGTGCAGGGTGAAGGACTCTCTAGTGGCCCTGGGGCACCGCTGGGGGTGCAGGGCTGTTGCACGGCCACCAGAATGTGTGTGGGGGTGAGTGGGAGCGGGACAGTGGTAGGGGTGGTAGTACAGGGTGCAGTCCTGTGGTGGGGTGGGGGTGCAGGGGTAGGGGGGCATGGCTTGGGCACTGCTGGGAGTTTGAGGCTGACAGTCCTATCGCAGATGTTAAGCTGTCAAGTCGCCAGTCCTCAGCACATCAGAGCCCCCATCTCGCTGGAATGTGCCGCCTGTTTTGCTGGAGTGTGCCTTCCACGTCCTGATTTCATTTTCCTTAGCTTCAGTTTGAACTTGTGTGCAAGTAGTTGATAGTTTGTTATACAATTAGGAACTAGCCTAATTTCCACAGCTGAGGTTGAGCTTCTCCAGTGATTCTTTCCACAGTTGTAATGGATCTGCTGCCTCTGTAAACCATCAGATTAGGTCCATGTCTATAGTTGCATTTGTGTTTCTTATAAAAGGTATTTGCAATAAATACATCATTGGTGGTATGAAATTTTGTCTCCAGCCTTCTTTCTTTAACAAAGATCATGTTTTCCAACTACTGATCCTTCTTCCTTCTTTCCAACTTTTGCATTCCAGCCACTCATTATTATTAGTACATCTTAGGTGCATGTTCAACCATTTCCTTTTTTTTTTGTTATTATTAAATTTTATTAGTTTTAATGAACATTTACAGGGATTTTGGGTTTTCATTCCTTCATTGCTGCACCATTCTCTCTACCCTCCTCCCCAGTTTGTTCTTCTTCCCCCGCCATCCGAATGTCTGTTT
>NW_006400042.1:1030210-1031722 GCF_000299155.1 Elephantulus edwardii | reverse complement strand
CAAAGTCAGTTCTGATTAATCTCCTTTGTCAGTGTGTCCTTTGCCATTCCCTATCACTCCTCCCTGAGAGAGACTTCACCCTGATTCATAAGGAATGTTCAACCATTTTCTGACTGCTAAAGTCTATAGAAATACACTGTTTCCTTTTCTTTGGCTCTGCTTTTTAGTATAGATATAGATATATAGATATATTTGAATGATTATGATGTTAACAGATCTTCCTTGTATGCATATGGATATTTTCCTGTCTTTCACAACACAGTATTTCAGAATGGATCTAGAAATGATCTTTTTTACTATGAGTGCAACCCTGTTTCCCCCCTCATCTTTTCATTTCAGTTTCCAGCTTGGTAGATCATATGATTATCTGATTAAAAATGTCTTAAGCCAATCTATCATTGTTTGCCAGTGTCTAGTATGTCAACATTTAATTCCAGAACACTTGATCGTGCTAATGCAAAACCTATACTTGGACCAAGAGGCAGTCGTCAGAACAGAGCAGAGAAACACTGCATGTTTCAGAATTGGAAAGTGTGAATGCCAGGGATGTGTCCTATTCTCCATGCCTTTTCAACCTGTATGCAGAACAGATTTTTGGGGAGGCTGGGCTCTATGAGGAGAAATGTGGGGTCAGGGTTGGTGGAAGATCTATCAACAATCTGTGTTATGCAGATGACACAACCCTGATTGTTGAAACTGAAGAGGACTTGAAGAGCTTGCTGCAGAGAGTTAAGGACTGCAGCCTTCAATATGTCTTGAGGGTCAATATCAAGAAGACAAAGATTCTCACCACTGGGCCAACTGGCAGCATCAGGATGGATGGTGAAAAGATTGAGATTGTTAACAACTTTAGTCTGCTTGGCTCCACAGTCAACACTCTTGGCAGCAGCAGCCAGGAAATGAAAAAAACATATTGTGACATTTTTCCTTTGGTGAAGCTTCCTCACCTGGGACATAGCTTCCAGCTGCTCATCAGTCTCTACACTACCAGCCAGCGTCACCCCTTCACCATCTAGCTGTGCCACAGTGAGAATCCAGAGGATCCTGGTCCATCACTCACCAGTTTATCCCAGACCAAGCTCCTGAATAAAGAGGCCCTTTGAAGTTTTTTTCAGGTTGAATCTCTGAGAGCACAATGACCTCAGCAGCCTCCCTGGAAAACCTGCAGGCTGAAATCAGCTGTCCCATCTGTTTAGATTACCTCACAGACCCAGTGACCATTGACTGTGGATATAGCTTCTGTGGTGCTTGCATCAAGCAGTGCTGGGAAGGTCTACAGGAAATTTTCCATTGTCCAGTCTGCCTCAACCACTGTCATAATAATTTCATCAAGACCACACATCTAGATGACATGGTGGAGAGCCTTGAGCAGCTTCTACCTGTTGTTGTTGTTGTTGTTAAGTGCCGTCGAATCGCCTGCGACTCATAGCGACCCTATGTACAACAGCCCTAAACTCTGCTCTGTCCTGTGCCAATCGCACTGTCTCTGACACTCCCATCCCAATTATCCCA